>NW_011494909.1:1247897-1248775 GCF_000754665.1 Bison bison bison
TCACATCCATACATGACCACTGGAAAAACCATAGCCTTGACTAGATGGACCTTTGTTGGTAAAGTAATGTCTCTGCTTTTGAATATGCTATCTAGGTTGGTCATAACTTTCCTTCCAAGGAGTAAGCGTCTTTTAATTTCATGGCTGCGGTCACCATCTGCAGTGATTTTGGAGCCCCGAAAAATAAAGTCTGACACTGTTTCCACTGTTTCCCCATCTATTTCCCATGAAGTGATGGGACCAGATGCCATGATCTTTGTTTTCTGAATGTTGAGCTTTAGGCCGACTTTTTCACTCTCCTCTTTCACCTTCATCAAGAGGCTTTTTAGTTCCTCTTCACTTTCTGCCATAAGGGTGGTGTCATCTGCATATCTGAGATTATTGATATTTCTCCCGGCAATCTTGATTCCAGCTTGTGCTTCTTCCAGCCCAGCGTTTCTCATGATGTACTCTGCATGTAAGTTAAATAAGCAGGGTGACAGTATACAGCCTTGACGTACTCCTTTTCCTATTTGGAACCAGTCTGTTGTTCCATGTCCAGTTCTAACTGTTGCTTCCTGACCTGCATACAGATTTCTCAAGAGGCAGATCAGGTGGTCTGGTATTCCCATCTCTTTCAGAATTTTCCATAGTTTATTGTGATCCACACAGTCAAAGGCTTTGGCATAGTCAATAAAGCAGAAATAGATGTTTTTCTGGAACTCTCTTGCTTTTTCCATGATCCAGCGGATGTTGGCAATTTGATCTCTGGTTCCTCTGCCTTTTCTAAAACCAGCTTGAACATCAGGAAGTTCATGGTTCACATATTGCTGAAGCCTGGCTTGGAGAATTTTGAGCATTACTTTACTAGCATGTGAGATGAGTGCAATTGTGCAGTA
>NW_011494909.1:1249264-1255243 GCF_000754665.1 Bison bison bison
AGCCCATCTTTGCATGAAATGTTCCCTTGGTATCTCTAATTTTCTTGAGAAATCTCTAGTCATTTTCCCATTCTGTTGTTTTCCTCTATTTCTTTGCATTGATCACTGAGGAAGGCTTTCTTATCTCTTCTTGCTATTCTTTGGAACTCTGCATTCAGATGCTTATATCTTTCCTTTTCTCCTTTGCTTTTTGCTTCTCTTCTTTTCACAGCTATTTGCAAGGCCCCCCCAGACAGCCATTTTGGTTTTTTGCATTTCTTTTCCATGGGGATGGTCTTGATCCCTGTCTCCTGTTCAATGTCACGAACCTCATTCCATAGTTCATCAGGCACTCTATCTATCCGATCTAGGCCCCTAAATCTATTTCGCACTTCCACTGTATAATCATAAGGGATTTAATTTAGGTCATACCTGAATGGTCTAGTGGTTTTCCCTACTTTCTTCATTTTAAGTCTGAATTTGGTAATAAGGAGTTCACGATCTGAGCCACAGTCAGCTCCCAGTCTTGTTTTTGTTGACTGTATAGAGCTTCTCCATCTTTGGCTGCAAAGAATATAATCAATCTGATTTCGGTGTTGGCCATCTGGTGATGGTCATGTATAGAGTCTTCTCTTGTGTTGTTGGAAGAGGGTGTTTGTTATGATCAGTGCATTTTCTTGGCAAAACTCTATTAGTCTTTGCCCTGCTTCATTCCGTATTCCAAGGCCAAATTTGCCTGTTACTCCAGGTGTTTCTTGACTTCCTACTTTTGCATTCCAGTCCCCTATAATGAAAAGGACATCTTTTTTGGGTGTTAGTTCTAAAAGGTCTTGTAGATCTTCTTAGAACTGTTCAACTTCAGCTTCGTCAGCGTTACTGGTTGGGGCATAGACTTGGGTTACCGTGATTTTGAATGGTTTGCCTTGGAAACGAACAGAGATCGTTCTAGTTCTTACCGTAACTGTAATTTAAATGTTTGTTTGTGAATTTTCCTGTTTAATGTCTTGTGCCTTCCAGGATAGGGAACTCCCTAAGGACAGGGACCATGCTTATTTTGTTCAACATTGTGGTCCCAGCACATGGACATGGCCATGCACGAATTGATGAAATGATTGAGTGGACTCCTGTGCCCATGGCTGGTAGTGTTCCGGAACTGATTATGTTCTGCAGAAGACAACACATGTGTCAGGGCAAGGTAAAGAAGTAAACAACCTGCCTGCCTTCATCGTATCAAGAAGTCTAGATCCTGAAGAGAAAGTTGTTTTTTTCTTCTAGTTAGAAATATTACTATTGCTCAGTCATTGTTAAGATGAAAATCAATCTTATTAAGGCAACAAGGTATTTTCCAGTTGGATAATTTTATTTGTTGTGGTTTTTAAAGTGTGTGTGTATAGCTAGGTGATAATACATGACTGAGAGTCAGGATAGATGAAATTTTAATGTTTGCTTCTTTATCCATCTTCCACTTTCTATAATGACTTCCGTGTGGGATAAACATGATTCATAACTCATGTTTTTAAGTTAAAAATGTATAAATTGTAGGTCCTCAGTCTGCCTCATTTGTTTCCGTTTACAGAGACTTCCTCTGAAACCAGGTTGCCTTGATTACTGAGGCTTCCCTGGACAGGGCGAAATGGAACTGAACTCCCTGAGGCTGGGTTTCCCACAGAAAGACTTTCCCTCTTTCCATCTTTTCTGTCTGCCTTCTTCCTCCCACACACTGACTTGACTGGTTTCCATCAGAGGTTTGGAGTGGGATATTTCTTTTATTCCCTTACCATTTGCTAAGTTCTATTTACAGTTTTCCAAAGGACATAACATGAAATCAAAAGAAGAAAAAGTTTCCGAAATAGTGGTGAAGGTTTTTATAATATTAAAAGTATGAACGTGTTAGTCACTCAGTCATGTCCAGCTCTTTGCAGACTCCATAGACTGTAGCCTTCCAGACTCCTCTGTCCATGGAATTCTCCAGACAATAATAATGGAGTGGGTTGCCATTCCCTTTTCCAGGGGATCTTCCCAACTCAGGAGCTGAATCTGGGTCTCCTGCATTGCGGGCAGATAATTTACCATCTGAACCATCAGAGATATTTTGATAATATGCAAGGCCATTAAATAATATATCAGTTAACAGACTTGATTGTGAAAAAATTTTATCGAAGTAAGGTTGATTTACAATGTTGTGTTAATTTCTGCAGTACAGCAAAGTGATTCAGTTATCCTTTTTCATATCCTTTTCCATTATGGTTTATCTCAGAATATTGAATATATTTCCCTGTGCTATACAGTAGAACCTTGTTATTTATCCATCCTATATATTAATATAATAGGTTACATCTGCTCATCCCAAATTCCCAATCCTTCCCCCCACCCCCTTGGCAACCACAAGCCTGTTCTCTATGGACAGATGTGTTTTTTAGTGTCTTCTTTGAGATCTGTGCTGTAGTAGACAGTCGAGAGATATAGAAGTACACAGTTATCTATTTGCTGCCCTACCTAATATAGTATGCATTGGACATTTGCCTTAAGCAATGTGGAAGATTGTGTTGTAGCTGGAAAGCCCCATGTGCTGAAGTAGGGTGTGTCTGGAGGAAAGGAAAGGAGAAAGCCAGTTAGGAATCATGTCCTCTGGTGTGAGTTGCTGAGCGCCTGAGTGCCCACACTTGAGAAGTGATGCAACCTCACTCAGCTCATCCCCTGCTGGGTTCCCTCTGCACGGCTGCCCTGAATGCTGTTTCTCTAAGTATTTCATGGTTGACTCCCTCATCTTCTTCAAGTCCTTATGCAAATATCATTGTCTCAATGAAACCTCATTATTTGCTATATTCTGAATTTTGTATTTGGTGTCTCCCCCAAAATTATATGGTGAAACCCTGATCTACAATTGTGATAGTTTTAGGAGATGGGGACCTTGGGAAGTGATGAGGTCATGAGGGTGGGGCCCTCATAAGTGGGAGTGTTCTTTAGTTGCTCAGTCATGTCTGACTCTTTTGCAACCCCATGGACTACAGTCCACCTGGCTCCTCTGTCCATGGGATTTCCCAGGCAAGAACACTGGAGTGGGTTGCCATTCCCTCCTCCAGGGGATCTTCCCAACCCAGAGACTGAACCTGAGTCTGCTGCCTTGCAGGTGGATTCTTTACCACTGAGCCACTGGGGAAATCCCTATGAGTGGGATCATCACCCTTATAAAAGAGGTATATATTAGTTATGTTTGCACCCCTGCTCCCCACAGAATATCTGCTCTTTGAGGGCTTATCTGTATTATTCATTGATGTATCTTAAGTGCCCAGAAAAAGCACCCGCATAGATACTCCATCAGTTTGTGTTGAACGAACACACGGCAGGGTCACGTACTCTTAGCTGATTTGCTTTTGTGTTCCTCTAGAACATCACTGCTTTGAAAGTGGTAAATAATTTACCTTCCAACACCTGTTAGCTGATGCTTGTTCTTTTCATCTCGGGTTTTTAAGTAGCTGAGAGGGAATCACCGAGGTGGTAACTTCATTGAGAATGGAAATGCTCCATTTGCATGCTAGGAGCAAGTGGGTACTCTTTCTGGATGTATATGGTTCGGACTCCAGGTGCTAAAGACAAGGGATGAGTGGGGGCAGCAAGACGTAGGCTGACTGGAATAGCTGGACCTTAGATCAGTCATAGGAAGCACCTTCCTGGCACGATGCCCCATGGGCAGAGATGCACGATAAGACAGAGGATTGGTGAGCAGACCAGCTCCTGGATGATGGGGACCAAGAAGAAGCAGGAGGGAGGGCTGGATGCTGAGAACAGGGAAAGCTGGGCAAAGAGCTTTGACATTTTGTGATGAGCCACAGTGAGACAGGGAGTGGTCCAAAGACAGCTTATTTTAGAAGAGACATGGAGTTACACAAGCCAGCGTGCAAAGTAGAGTAAGAGAAGGTCAGAGCCATCTGCCTCTAAGTTATTATACATGAGAAAGCCAGAAAAAGGTGTAGTAGTACTGGGGTCACCGCACAGAGATTTTGAAAGAAGCAACTGAAGTTCTTCCAATTTTTATTATGAAAAATTTCAAATGTACAGAAACATTTGAAATATAGTGTATTACTATACAGATATGTGTATACACACATTGCCTGGACTCAGCAACTGAACAACATAATTTTAAAAAAATTTTTGTTTTATTTTTAGTTGAAGGATAATTACTTTACAATATTGTGATGATTTCTACCATACATCAACATGAATCATCCACAGGTATACACATGTCCCCTCCCTCGTAGACCTCCCTCCCACCTCCCTCCCCATCCCACCCCTCTAGGAAACAATAGAATTTTAAGTGGGTTTTATGTCATTTACCAAGAGCCAACAAATGGGTTACAGCAGGGACACTGTATACACAGAAGAATATTTTTCCAGTTGTTGCAATAAGACCTTCGATTCAATATATGATCATGTTGCCTCATTATAATTTCAATGAGTCAAGACCATAATACTACTTTTAGGAAACTTAGTTTTTGAATATGAACCTCTGTGTGAAGTCACAATTCATTAAATTAATGAGGAAGGCAATGTGATGCTGTTTGGTTCAGCGCATCTGTGATTGTAATCTCTGCCAGCAAAATATTTTTTAAATGTTCCTGTTAGCTGGGTTGAGATGGAAAATATTGTTTTGTTCCCCTCTAAAGAAAATAAAAGCTTGTGCAGTTGTTTTTTATGCCAAACATTCTCTGAGGATAAAGGGCTCATTCACGCTTCAGTATTTTCACCTCTCATGTAGGAAAATGAAAAAGGAAGAGTGAAATATGAAGGTGAAAATACTGAGGAAAATGAGACTTAGCAACTTAACATGGAGGTTTTTTTTTTTCAAATCAGGTTTCTTTCTTTCCCCAGTCTTCTGATTTCGGTTGTTTTTGTTGCTGTTTATCTGTTTGTTTTTTTCCAGTCTTTTCATCTGAAAAGGGTTACTTTCTGTGCCCATCAACTCATAGGTTATCTTTGTCACCAGTTCTCTTGTGGGTGACTTGTTAAAGAGCCAATTCAGTATATTCAAACTAGTCTGGTGTATCTGTTCTAAAACCACAGATACTGCAGACTCACTGAGACCGAGGCTCTTTGAATTCTCTGTGTAATAAATCAAACTCCCTTGGAGGTGAATCAAGGAAAACGGTCTGACGGTGAGTTCTGAAACTATAGGTTATCGAGTTGCAGCGAGGACCTAGCAGGGAAGTTCCCTCAGTGATGGTTCTTGGTCCAGTGTCTTCCTCATTCTGCGGAGGGTGGGTCAGTGGTTTGGGGTACCACTGCTTCAGAATAGATTGCTGGGGCCACCCAGCCAATAGAGATGGATGGGTCCATGTGTTAAACATCCAGTCTGCACTGAGGAGAGGGTGTGAGGGCGAGAAGGAAGTGGGTAATTTTGCTTTGTTCCCTGGGAAGAAGCTCCATCCTTCTCAGCAGTCAGCTCTATTTATTTGTCTGGCTCATGAAGACAGATGCTCTGTTCATTCCCCTCATTCTTTTTCTGCTTTTATTTTTTTTTAAATTTTATTGAAATACAGTTTACTTACAATGTTGTGTTAGTTTTAGGTGCACAGCGAAGTGATTCAGAGAAATACACATGTATATATATTCTTTTTAAGATTCTTTTCCATTATAGGATATTACAAGATATTGATCATAGTTCCCTGTGCTACCAGCAGGTCCTTGTTGGTTATTTATTTTATACAGAGCAGCGTGAATATTTTAAGAAAAACTCCTAATTTATCCCTCCCCACCCTCTTTCCCCTGGGATTTCTTTGGAAGGAATGATGCTAAAGCTGAAACTCCAGTACTTTGGCCACCTCATGCGAAGAGTTGACTCATTGGAAAAGACTCTGATGCTGGGAGGGATTGGGGGCAAGAGGAGAAGGGGATGACAGAGGATGAGATGGCTGGATGGCATCACCGACTCGATGGATGTGAGTCTGAGTGAACTCCGGGAGTTGGTGATGGACAGAGAGGCCTGGCGTGCTGCAATTCATG
>NW_011494909.1:1255343-1263020 GCF_000754665.1 Bison bison bison
CCCTGGCCAAAATGTTCTGGCACTAGTTGAATAACTACAGTTTTATCAAATGAAAAATGAGTCAGAGTCTATAAATTAGCTTCTGGTAAAATCACTGCAGATAGTGACTGCAGCCATGAAATTAAAAGATGCTTACTCCTTGGAAGAAACGTTATGACCAACCTAGATAGCATATTCAAAAGCAGAGACATTACTTTGCCAACAAAGGTCCGTCTAGTCAAGGCTATGGTTTTTCCAGTGGTCATGTATGGATGTGAGAGTTGGACTGTGAAGAAAGCTGAGCACTGAAGAATCGAAGCCTTTGAACTGTGGTGTTGGAGAAGACTCTTGAGAGTCCCTTGGACTGCAAGGAGATCCAACCAGTCCATTTTGAAGGACATCAGCCCCTGGGATTCTTTGGAAGGAATGATGCTAAAGCTGAAACTCCAGTACTTTGGCCACCTCATGCGAAGAGTTGACTCATTGGAAAAGACTCTGATGCTGGGAGGGATTGGGGGCAAGAGGAGAAGGGGATGACAGAGGATGAGATGGCTGGATGGCATCACCGACTCGATGGATGTGAGTCTGAGTGAACTCCGGGAGTTGGTGATGGACAGAGAGGCCTGGCGTGCTGCAATTCATGGGGTCGCAAAGAGTTGGACAGGACTGAGTGACTGATCTGATCTGACCCTCTTTCCCCTTTGGTAACAAGTTTCTTTTTTGTTTCTTTTTTAAAAAGTTAATTAATTTTTGGCTGCCCTGGATCTTCACTGCTGCACACGGGCTTCTCTCTAGTCGTGGTGAGCAGAGGCTTCTCTCTAATTGTGGCGCATGGGCTTCTCATCAAGGTGGCTTCTCTTGTGGAGCGTCGGCTCTAGAGCAGTGGCTCACTAGTTGTGGCTCAACAGCTTAGATGCCCTGAGACATAAGAATCTTTCCAGACCAGGCATCAAACCCATGTCCCCTGCATTGGCAGATGAATTCTTAACCACTGGACCACCAGAGAAGTTTGGAACCATAAGTTTTTTTTTTTCTATATTTATAAGTTTATTTTTGTTTTGTAAGTTCATTTGCATTCCTCATTCTTTTAAAATCCATTTTTTACTGGCACAAGTAACCCATGAATATATTCTCATTGTAAGAGAAAGTTCTATACAGATAAAGACAAAAATCCCTCTGAATTCCCCGCTCCCCAACCTACTTACTCCCCTGGACATAATTGCTAGTCTCAGTTATGGTTTGGTATAAATGTCCAGATTTTCTTGTTTTCATTTGAGTGATCATATTTACATAGAGAAATATATAATTTAGTGTATGTATTTGCATGAACAATGTCATGTAGCCTTCTGCAACTTCAATTTGCAGTCAGTGATATGTCTTTGAGATCTTCACATAAGACTATTGATGTGGTCTTTTCCATATGAATTTACTTCGTTCATTTATTTATTTTTTTGCTGCTACAGTGTATTTCATGGATGTGCAAAGATTTAACTAGTATCTCTAATGATAGCTTTTTAAGTTGTTTCCTTTTTTTTTTTTTTTCAAATTTTAGACACTGCTGTAATAAACATTCTTTGATTCTTTTGTGCATACACTTGAATAACTCTCTAGGACAGATGGAAACTGGGACAGACATCCAGAAGTGAATTGCTGGCAGAAAGGCATGAACATTTCACAAAGATAGATCCTGTCAAATTCCCACCCCCTAAAGTGTTACCAGTAGACTGCCAGTGTATGGAAGAGAATCTATTTCTCTACCTTAGCTATGGACAATCTTGAATTTTTACCACTCTTTTGCAAAGATGTAGTATCTCACTGTCATAATTATAATCATTGTTTCATGAGAATTAGTGGCCACTGAACACATTCATTGGCTATATGCTCTCCATCTTCTTGTTCCCTCATTAAAATGCCTTAGATGTTTCTTTTTACAAACGTGCATAATTTATGGGAAGATGTGTGTTATTTGAAGGGGTTGAAATGAGATGCTTCAATCTGGGACCCAGCCCCTCTCTACAGGTGCATTATCTGTGTGTGGGGTCTGGACTGTGGTGGGACCAGGGTTCTACCTGTGGTCTAAAAAAGTTTGGAAAGCTTGTAGTTATTAATTAGCAAATCTGATGACTTTAAAAGACAAAATCCTCTTTTCCTCTGGGGGCTTCGTGACACCAAGTCAGGTTTGATACTCACCCCTATCCTTTTACAAGGCCTGACTGTAAACTACAGTCAGCGGGTCAGCCGAGATGTTCTGGCCCCTGTTCATCCCCTTCTGAGTGGTTTTCACTCATCTACAGAAATACCAAGGGCTTTGCTGGGGTCTCCTCATCCCCGAGAGCAGATTTAAAGATTCTCCTGATGCCTTTGATCCTGTCACTTATCAGGACTCCCTTTTGTGCCCTTCACTCCTTGACTCCAATCCACACGTGTTAACCTCATTGAGATCCTCCTCTTCCCCAGCCCCACCCGTCACAACCGTCTTAGAATCTAAGGCTTCAGGAACACCTTGGGCTTAAACGCGTGGGTGGGGCTGCAGCGAGAGCTGTTCTGTTGTGTTCTCCTCATCTGTCCCTCTCTCTCTGCTTCCCTGACCTCTGCTGGCCACACCCTCACTGCTTGCCCTCTGCCCCCTCCTCTTCCAGCCCAGGTGTTTATCCACAACTTCCTCCCTCCTGGCAGCAATCTCATCCTACAGCCTGCTTCGCCGATCTCTTTCAAGAGGCGTGGGGGAGCGTCTGCAATTGAACCCAAGGCCCCTGGGAAACTCGATCACCCCCACATGCTTTCTCCTGGCTCCCCACCCCGAAAATGCACTGACATGGACCAGATGAATACTTCAGTGGCCAGCCACTGGTATGTTTTTAAGTTCCCACCCGCTGTCATTTTGTCCTGAACCTGTTTATCCAGGTGAATTCTGCTTACCTTAGAAGGTGAGGTCTTGAAAACAAGAGAGAGACCAGTTCTATGCAATTCCCTCTGCACAGAGCTTAGTCCAGAACCACAAGCACTTAGGTATTTAATAAATGCTTCCTGGTGGTAGGATACTACAGGAAATCTTTTCTTTAATTGTGTATATCTTGGACTTTCTCGGACTTATGAATTAGGTGGAAAGTAGGTGGAGTAAGGGTGAGATGGTGGTGATTATGTTTTAAAACTTTTCCCAGGGCTCAAACTTCTGATTTTCATACACATGATTGCATAGACATGTACAGGAGGTCTGATTTGACAGACATTCTGATTGCCTGGTTCTGGAAAAGTGAAGTGTATTCACTTTATGCCTTGCTTTTCAAATATGAAGCATAGTCATGGGCTTCCCAGGTGGCTCACTGGTAAAGAATCTGACTCCCAGTGCAGGAGATTCAGGTTCAATCCCTGGCTCAGGAAGATCCCCTGCAGAAGGAAATGGCAACACAGTCCAGGATTTTTGCCTGGAGAATCCCATGGACAGAGGAGCCTGGCAGGCTACAGTCTGTGGGGTTGCAAAGAGTCGGACACAACTGAGTGACTGAGCACATACACACAAAACATATTCAAAAAGCCAAGTCACATTTAGTCCCCAAAGGAGCTGCTGTACACAAATCTGAACAAATGTGAGTGAAGTCACCCCATTCTTGGCCTCGAGTGGGTGTACTTCTGCTTTGGAGACTTGTTGTACCAAAGCAAATAAAACAGGAAGGGCAGGCTGAGGAGGGAGGAGATGCACTATACTTATATATGATTCATGTTACCGTGCAGCAGAAATCAACACCACATGGTAAAGCAATTATACTCCAATTAAAAATAAAGTAAATTTAAAAAATACAGAAAAAAGCCTCATGAAGGGCGAAGAGCATTGCCCCACCCCCCACCCCACCCCCAGACTGTCTTAGGCAGCCAGGACTCCTTCCTTTATGTCCAATTTTTAAATAATAAACTTCTACAATTTAAAGATTTGTGTAAATTTTTAAAAATTTACACAATTTAAAGTTTTAACTGTGACTCATTTGTTGGGGAGGGATGTGGATGTGGGTGTGTCTATTGTATTATTTGAAGACTAGATAAATTAGAGGAGGCCTATAGGATTTGGGCTGCCCAGGTGGCAGTAGTGGTAGAATCCACCTGGGTTCTTCCCAGGTGGCAGAACCCACCTGCCACTGCAGGAGGATTAAGAGATGCGGGTTCGATCCCTGGGTCAAGAAGATCCCCTGGAGGAGCACATGGCAACCCACTCCAGTATTCTTGCGTGGAGAATTCCATGGACAGAGGGTCCATGGGGTCGCAAAGAGTCAGACACAACTGCAGTGACGTAGCATGCACCCAGAGGATTTGGAATCAAGAAAGCTAAGAGGTTTTTTTTCTAGTTTAGGCGACTTAACCTTTCTAAGTTTTGACTCTCTTACAATAAAACAGGTGTAACGTTTTTAAAAAAAAGCCTATGAGCAGACTGTTATAATGGCTCTCATAGCTTTAAGTTTAAGGCATCATCAGAGTGTCACCCCAACAATTAACCTGGGCCTGTTTGATAAGACCTAGATCTGGGGCCTGATGCATTCTAATCTTGGCCTGACCCAGTGACTCACTATGTGCCCAAGAGATGGTTGGTTTCCTTACTCAACGTTTAGAATTGTGAGATGGGAACCCTAACAGTGACCAGGTTACTGTCTGCCACTCTGATCTACTCAGAGTAAAAAGCTGCTGCATGAGTGCAGAATAGAAAACGAGCTCTGTGTTGAAAGGACTTGCCCCCAGACCACATGTCACAGCTAAAAACAAGTGCTCGGGACTTCCTGCCTCATGGTCTAGTGCCCAGGCCAGATGTTTGGTGAGAGAGGAAGTAGATGTGACCCGCTCCAGAACTGTCTGCTCTCACAAGCTGCCAGTTGGCCTGGCATCAGGGGACTTTCCTGGTTACTTAGTAAAGATCGTTTCTGCTTGGCTCCATCCGTGAATAGCCTTCTGCTGAGGACCAGGAACACTGCTGCCCAGGAGCTGGATGCTTGAGGGAGCTCGTGCCAGCCTCATAACCCTGCTCAGCCCCTGTGTGTGTTCCCGAGGCCCCTGACTTCCTGGGCTTGTCATCAGAGCAAGGCAAAGGGCCCTCCAGGAAGGACCCCTTTGGCGGATGGGAAGGGGCAGGGTCCCACTTGAGCCTGTTGCGAACAGAGCTGGGATAGGAAATCCACCTGGAAGAGAAGGAGAGGGCGCAGAGAAGGCGGAGGGAGAGGGGTCTGTGTTGTTGAGGCCAGGAGAAAGAAAGTGCGCTCTCTGTCTCTTTCAACCTAATTTTTATTTCAAAATTCTTTTCCTGTCTCTCTGTCCTGGCTGTATTTTCCACTCTGCTTTCTGTTGTGCTGACTCTCAGCTTTGGTGCATGTAATCTGCTGTCAGCCTTGCCCTCTGTTTCCCACATTTGCCATATGGATCCAGGCTTTTTTTTGGTCCCTCTCTTTTTTTTGCCTTCCTGCAGTTTCCAGAACACACTTTAGAGATAGCAGTCTTCTCAGGTATTGGGTAAAATCCCTTTTTTGATTTTTTTTGTAAGAACATACTTTTCCTTCCTCCTAGGAACTCTCTTGATCCCCCTCTGAGTTCTCCCAACCTTGCAGTTCATTTCCTCCTATGCTCACTTCTTCCTTTTCCTCCTTTCTCCTCACTGCCAGCTGTGTTTTGGTAACAGCCTTATGGAGATGCCACTCACGTATCATACCATTCTCCCACTTACAATGCACAATTCCGGGACTCGACTGGTCATCCAGTGGTTAACACTTTGCCTTCCAGTGCAGGGGGTGCATGGTCGATCCCTGGCTGGTAGCTAAGATCCCACATGCCTCCAGGCCAGAACTCCAAAACATGAAACAGAAGCAGTATTATAACAAATTCAATACAAACTAAAAATGCTCCACATAGAAAAATAAAATCTATGAAAAAATGTACGATTCGGTGGTTTTTCGTATAGTCACAGAACTGCATGCCCCTCACCCCTCAAAGAAGCCCTGCACTCATCAGCAACCACTCCTCACACCCGCACCCCCAGCCCCTGGCAACCAGTATTCTGCTTTCTGTCTCTATGACTTTGCCTGTTCTGGATACTTCATATAAATAGAATCACCATATAATATTTCATCTTTTGTGACTGGCTTCTTTCACTTAGCCTGGTCTTTCTAGGGTTCATGCATGTCATGGCACCTGTCAGTTCTTGTTCTTCTTTATTGCTGACACCCAGAAATTTTGTGCATCCATGTAGCATGGATAAGGCTGGGGCAAGTGTCAGATGTGGTAAGAGGAACATGCATTGTGAGGAAAAGAATGTAAAGCGATAGGTTATTGAAATACAGTGTGGAGCTTTGGCCAAAAATAGTGCTAAAATCATATTAAGGGCCATCAAATAATCCTGGCAGAAGCCATGGAATAAATCTCCATAATTCAGGAAGGGCCCAGGCTAGAAAACTCCTTCCATGCACATCTCAAAGCTCCCAAACTCCCTCCTCTTGTCCCTTTCTTCCTTTTTAACTCTGCGCTGTCTGTACAAAGCAGCAGCACCGCCCTACTTGGAACGGTGTGCCCGTGAGGTTGTCCCCGTGCCTGGGAACTTCAGTTCAGTCTTGGTCGAGAAAGAGGGACGTGCTTTCTTTACTGGGAATTTGGAAGGGCTCACATGAGAAAGCACTAGTCAATAGATAGGTTGAATTGGCTTCTTATGGTAACAAAAGATGTTATTGACTCAGGAGGAGATGAAAATGGCCGAAGATATTGAGGGGCAATAACTTAGAGACTAATTGGCATTGGGGTCTGATGTCGTAACTAGTCACTCAAGAGCCAGCAGGCACAGGATCAGGGAGTAAATGTTGGTAGGCGTGGGTGGAGGGAATCGAGGAAATGGGGTCTTGAATTTTCTTCATTTCCAGGGCAGAGGTCCAGCCTCCAATGCAGCTGTTGTAAATGGGAACAGCCTCCGGTGCAACTGTGGTAAACAGGAAGAGCTGTCGAGGAGTAGATCCACTGGTGTTAATATGAACCAGAAGCTGGGAAGCTGAGAAAGGGATAGAGGAGCAGGACGGAAGTGTGCTCCTCTTGCAAAAATATCTCAGAAATTATATTAATCATAACAAAATCCAATCAACTGAAATTTCAAGAACTTGATCCATGTGGCTCTAAAACATTAATATACAAAGAGAGAGACAGAGCATTTTCAAGCTCTGAGATGGCTGATGCTAGGATATTTTGAGGTTGGATTGGAAAGAAAGCAGCAAAGTCAAGGTGTGGTTTGCCATGCTCCATTGGCAGCTGACACTTCTGCTGGGAACTCTGAAATCCTGAGGCTCGAGCCCATCCCAAAGGACCTCATCCGCCTGCCACATTCTCTAAAGAGCCCATGTGATGTTGCTCATGCCCCGGAGTTTGACAGAGTTCACAGTGACAGTTCTTTTATTCGTAGTCTCCTGTGAGCCCGGAGAGGGCAGTGGCAGCCCACTCCAGTACTCTCGCCTGGAAAATCCCATAGGTGGAGGAGCCTGGTGGGCTGCAGTTCATGGGGTTCATGGGGTCGCTAAGAGTCGGACACGACTGAGCGACTTCACTTTCACTTTTCCTTTCCCAAGTTGAAGAAGGAAATGGCAACCCACTCCAGTGTTCTTGCCTGGAGAGTCCCAGGGACGGGGGAGCCTGGTGGGCTGCCGTCTATGGGGTCACACAGAGTTGGACACGACTGGAGCGACTGAGCAG
>NW_011494909.1:1263120-1276275 GCF_000754665.1 Bison bison bison
GCGACTGAGTGGCAGCAGCAGCCTGTGAGCCCAGGACCCACGTGTGCATCCCCAGAAGTGGGCAGGAGCAGCGATGCTCCCCACCACCACATAGTGTTCTGAGTCCCTGCACTCACCTAAAGAGGGAGCGGGCAGGTATTAGTGCTACTGACAGTGGGAGTCAGCTGGGTAGAGGGGGCACAGAGCCATGAATAGAATAATCATGGTCCTGCCTGTGAACTGAATGTGCCTCCGCCTCCCCTCCACAATTAACATGTTGAAATCTTGACCTTCAGGGTGATGGTGTGACCTCTGGGAGGTGAGTAGGTCGTGGATTAGTGTCTTTATGGAGACCCCAGAGAACTCCCTCACCCCTTTCATCTTGTGAGGACACAGCAAGCAGACAGCTGTCTATAAATAAGAAAGTGAGTCCTTACTTACCACTGCCTTAAAATTTTTTAGATTTTTTAAACAATTTTTAAAAGTCACTTTCCATTTACATTTATTACAAAACATTAGCTATACTCCCCGTGTTATATAATCCTTGAGCCTATCTCACGCCCAGCAGTTTGTCTGTCCTACTCTATCACCCTCATATTGCCTCTCCCCACCTTCCCAGTGGTAACTACTTGTTTGTCTTCTGTATCTGTGACTCTGCTTCTTTTTTTGTTGTTATGTTCACTGGGTTTTTTTTTTTTTTGGTTCCACATGTAAGTGATGGTGTGTGGTGGTAGTCTTTCTCCACCTGGCTTATTTCACTCAGCATAATGTCTTCTAAGTCCATCCATGTTGGTGCAAATGGCAAGATTTCTTTCTTTCTTTTTTTTAAAATGGCTGAGTAGTGTTCATTGTGTATATGTACACACACATCTTCTTTGGGAGAAGAAAATGACCACCCACTCTAGTATTCTTGCATGGGAAAGCCCATGGACAGAGGAGCCTGGCGGGCTACAGTCTATGGGGTTGCAAAGAGTTAGACACAACTGAGCGACTGAACAGCAACAACACAGATGTACTCTTTAACCACTCATTTGTTGATGGACACTCAGATTACTTCGGTACCTTGGCAATTGTAAATAATGTTGCTGTGAACAATGGATACATGTCTTTTTAAATTATTATTATTATTATTTTTAGATATATACCCAGGAGTAAAATTGCTGGGTCATATGGTAGTTCTAGGGCTGCTCTGGTGGCTCCGCTGGCAAAGAATCTACCTGCAATGCGGGAGACCGGGGTTCGATCTCTGGGTTGGGAAGATCACCTGGAGGAGGGAAAGGCTACCACTCTAGTATTCTGGCCTGGAGAATTCCATGGGCTGTATAGTCTATGGGGTTGTAAAGAGTTGGACACAACTGAGCAAATTTCACTTTAGCAGCTGCCTGGCTAGCTCAGTCAGCATGAGACTCTTAATCTCAGGGTCATGGGTTCAAGCCCCATTTTGGGCTTCTCTGGTGGCTCAGATAGTAAAGAATCTGCCTGAAATGCAGGCAACCCAAGTTTGATCCCTGGGTCTGGAAGATCCCCTGGAAGAAGAAATGGCAATCCACTCCAGTATTCTTGCCTGAAGAATTCCATGGACAGAGGAGCCTGGAGGGCTACAGTCCAAGGGGTCACAAAGAGTCAGACATGACTGACTGACTAACACTACTACATATGGTAGTTCTCTTTTTAGTTTTTAAAGAAGTCTTCTTACTGTTTTCCACAGTGGCTGCTCCAATTTACATTTCTATCAAAAGTATATGAGGGTTCCTTTTTCTCGCCAATATTTGTTATTTGTGTCCTTCTTTGATAATAGCCATTCTGACAGATATGGACTAACATCTCATATTTCATTGTGGTTTTGATTTGCATTTCTCTGATGATTAGCCATGTTGAGCATCTTTTCATGTGTCTGTTGGCCATCTGCATTTCATCTTTAGAAAAATGTCTATTCAGTTCTGCCCAGTAAAAAAATTTTTTCTCCCCATTTTTAAATTGAATTGTTTGGGATTTTTTTTTTGATGTTGATTTATATGAACTGTTTATATATGTGTGATGAAAGTGAAAAGTGAAAGTATAGTCGCTCAGTCATGTCCAACTCTTTGCGACCCCATGGACTGTAGCCTACCAGGCTCCTATGTATGATGTTGAATCACTTATCATTTGCAGATATTTTCTCCCATTCAATAGGTTGTCTTTTTGTTTTGTTAGTGGTTTCCTTTGCTGAGTAAGAGCTTTTAAGTTTAATTGGGTCCCATTTGCTTATTTTTGCTTTTATTTTCTAAAGTTTATAAGATAGATCTTAAAGGATATTGCTGTGATTTATGGCAAAGAGTGTTCTGTCTGTGTTTTCTTCTAGGAGTTTTACAGTATTCAGTCTTACATTTTAGGTCTTTAATCCGTTTTGAGTTTATTTCTGTGTATGGTGTTAGAGAGTGTTCTAATTTCATTCCTTTACATGCAGCTGTCCAGTTTTCCCAGCACCACTTATTGAAGAGACTCTTTTTTGCATTGTGTATTCTTGCCTCCCTTGTCATAGATTAGTTGACCACAAGTGCATGGATTTATTTCTGGGCTCTACTCTCCTCCACTGATCCACGTGTCTGTTTTGTGACAGTACCATGCTATTTTGATTACTGTAGCTTGCTTTTGATACTACTGAAGTCAGGGAGTTTGTGAATTTGCAGATGTCTTGACCTTGGATTTCCCAGCCTCTAGAACTGTGAGAAGTAAATACCTGTTGTTGATAAGATCCCAGCTTATGGTGTTCTGTTACAGCAGCTGGTATGGACTAAGACAGGTGTGCTCATGCAGTTTGGAGCGTGTGGCAGCAACAGGCATTAAATACATCTATCACTATAATTGCAGGAAGGGCTATAAAGACGCTAAAGGGAAGAGTGTACTCAAAGACTAAAGGGGAGTGTGTACTCTATGGGCCCCTCCCTGAGTTGGAAAATTGCTCTTCCCATGTTCAGAGCCAGACTTTGTTTCTGGATCAGCTCCCTGGGGCCTGGGTCTTTCTTCCTTTTCAATAAGTTCCCAGTCCTCTTGCAAGTAAAATTCTTTCAGGCCACCCCAGTTCAGTTCAGTTCAGTTCAGTTGCTCAGTCGTGTCCGACTCTTTGCGACCCCATGAATCGCAGCACGCCAGGCCTCCCTGTGCATCACCAACTCCCGGAGTTCACTCAGATTCACGCCCATCGAGTCAGTGATGCCATCCAGCCATCTCATCCTCTGTCGTCCCCTTCTCCTCCTGCCCCCTATCCCTCCCAGCATCAGAGTCTTTTCCAGTGAGTCAACTCTTCGCATGAGGTGGCCAAAGTACTGGAGTTTCAGCTTTAGCATCATTCCTTCCAAAGAAATCCCAGGGCTGATCTCCTTCAGAATGGACTGGTTGGATCTCCTTGCAGTCCAAGGGACTCTCAAGAGTCTTCTCCAACACCACAGTTCAAAAGCATCAATTCTTTGGCGCTCAGCCTTCTTCACAGTCCAACTCTCACATCCATACATGACCACAGGAAAAACCATAGCCTTGACTAGACGGACCTTTGTTGGAAAAGTAATGTCTCTGCTTTTGAATATGCTATCTAGGTTGGTCATAACTTTCCTTCCAAGGAGTAAGCGTCTTTTAATTTCACGGCTGCGGTCACCATCTGCAGTGATTTTGGAGCCCCCAAAAATAAAGTCTGACACTGTTTCCACTGTTTCCCACCCCAACATGTCCCCAAATCTGCCCAGGTATATCCCACCACAAGACAAGATTACAGTCTGAACTCAAGTGGAGGTCCCTATTATGTGACAGGAATTTTAAAAGTTTTCTGTTTCTTTTATTTTTAAATTATGGTTTTAAAAATACATAACATGAAAGTTGTCATCTTAACCATTTTTATATACATGGTTTAGTAGCATTTCCTGGGTTTCCCTGGTGGCTCAGCTGGTAAAGAATCTACCTGCATTTAGGGAGACTTGGGTTCAGTTCCTGGGTTGGGAAGATCCCCTGGAAAAGGGAAAGGTAACACCCTCTAGTATTTTGGCCTGGAGAGTTTCATGGACTGTATAGTCCATGGGGTGGCAAAGAGTCGCACATGACTGAGCAACTTTCACTTTCAGTAGCATTAAGTAAATTCATATTGTTGTACAACCATCACCACCATTTATCTCCAGAATTTTCCCATCTTTTCAAGTGGAGACTCTGTGCTCATTAAGTAAAACTCCATATTCCTCTTCCCCTGGTAACACCATTCTACTGTATATCTCTATGCATTTGACTATTCTAAGAACCTTATATAGTAAAATCATATGTATTTATATTTCTGTGTCTGGCTTATTTCACTTGCCATAGTGTTTTCAAGGCTCATCTATGTTGTAGCATGTGTCAGAAGTGTGTGTGTGTGCATGTGTGTTTAACCCATCATGCCAAGGTTTTATTGTTCTTTGCAGCCTCTATTGCAGGCAGTAAGTCTCATTTCAGTCTTATTCTACATACAAACTCAGAAGACTCATGGTAGGAAGGCTTTCTGGTGATGACAAAGCCCATAGAATAAACCCTCCACTCTCAGGCACCTGTAACAGGTACGTTTCTTTATATGTCAGTTTCCACAGAGAACTGAGGTACTTTCAGGCATTGCTGGCAAGAGTTCAAAGCAGCTTAACAACTAAGGAGGAGGACTTTGTAACATTTAATAAACATCAGTGGGTCTCACTAAACTGAAATGAAGGTGTCAGAAGGTCTGCATGCCCTTTGATCCAGCAACTCAGCTTAGATTAATTTATTCTGAAGAAACAACCTCCCAGATGCAGAATGCCACATGAAAAACATTATTGATTGTGGAATTTTTTATAATAGCGAAACCCTGAAAGCACAACCAAAGTTTTTGTCCATAAAAGACTGGTTGAATCCATCATGGAGCAGTCATGTTATGGAGTATTGTGCAGCTATAAAAAAGAATGACTGAATCTGTGTGAACTGGTGTGTAGGGATTTATAGGCTATATCATTAAGTGAAAAAGCAATGTGGAAAAGAATATATAAAACATGGTACCATTTAAGAAAAAAAAAAAAGTTTGTGGGGAGATGAGTATGTGTGTGTTTGCTTGTTTCCACCAGAATCACAGGACAGGTAAACCAGAAACAAATGAAGATTACCTATAAAGCATAGGTGTGAGTGGAGTGGGAGGAATACAGATGAGAGTAATAGTTTTCACTTCTTTGAGGTTATAAGTATTTAACACATCAAATTAAATCTAAGAGGAATTTTAAAAAACCCTTGAAGCTGAATGTGAACAGAAATAAAGGGATCTATGCGGTTAGCAAACTGATAGTGTAACAACACAGATAAGAACTACATGTAACTTTTGAACCTTGTGTTCTGACTTGTGCTCCTGCTCAGTTGCTCAGTCGTGTCTGGCTCTTTATGACCCCATGAGCTGCACCTGGAATTCCCCAGGCAAGAATACTGGAGTGGGTTGCCATTTCCTTTTCCAGGGGATCTTCTGGACCCAGGAATAAAACTCATGTCTCCTGCATTGGCAGGTGGTTCTTTATCACAGAGCCACCAAGGAAGCCCCATGCTCTGACTAGTGGGATATATTCTCTGAGGAGAAGACCTGAAAGAGTGTATGCATTAGGCTAGTAATTGAGAGTAATATTGGGGTCATCGTGTGAACCTCTCTTGTGCATGTTGTAGGACACAGCAACTGAGTCAATGTTTTAATCGTATGGGGGTGACCTAAAGCTCTCATTGTAGTGGGGGAGAAGCAACATAGAATGGAGGTAAATATGATCCTGCATGAGAAATGGAGGTATCAGTAGGCATTCATGGTGTTCCAGTTCAATCCACTGTTAAAGACAAAGGGGAATATTAGTTAAAGCTGTGAAAACATATTTTATTCAGTAACTAGTGACCGTGAGGAAAAGAACTGAGATCGTGTTCTTTCTTTCTTTCTTTGTGGCTGCTCTGGGTCTTTGTCGTTGCGCATAGGCTTTCCCTAGCTGCGGCGAGTGGGAGCTACTCTCTATTGCAGTGCTTGGCATTCCGCTGTGGTGGCTTCTCTTAGTGTGGCGCACGGGGTCTAGGGCGGCAGGCTTCAGTCGTCGTGGCACACGGGCTTAGTTGCCCTGCCGCACATGGGATCTTCCCAGACCAGGGATCGAACCCATGTCCCCTGTATTGGCAGGTGGGTTCTTAACCACTGCACCACCAAGGAAGTCCAGTGTCTTTGTTTTTAGAAGATACTAAGACTTAAGGTGAAATGCCCCAATATCTGCAACTTATTTTCAAATAAAAGAGAGAAAGGGAAAGGGGAAGAGGAAAGAGGAGGGAGAAGAGGGAAGCGGGAGAAGGAGGGGTGAGGAGAGAGGGAGAGGGCAAATGTGGCAAAAAGTTAACGACTCTTTGAATCTGGTGACAAGTATACAGCTATTCTTTTTTCTTTTATTTTTTTGCATGATGATAGTGTAATAGTGTTAGTTGCTCAGTCATGTCTCTTTGTGACCCCATGGACTGTTGCCCTCCAGGCTCCTCTGTCCATGGAATTCTCCAGGCAAGAATACTGAAGTGGGTTGCCATTTCCTCCTCCAGGGCATCTTTCTGACCCAGGGATTGAACCCAGGTCTCTTGCATTGCAGGCAGATTCTTTACTATCTGAGCCACCAGGGAAGCCCATATAGAAGGAAGGGAAGCCACATGATAGGAGATTTATTAGAATAAATTCCATCATAAATCATATAAAATAACCATTTTTTGAAAGACCTCCATGAAGACCACCTGAGGACAAACTCGCAGAGATGCCTCCAAGAAGCCAGACAAATAAGTTACCAATCCCAAAGTGAAGGCTGGAGGAGAAAGGGACACAAATTTGTGAATAAAAATATTGTGCAGTGATGATCATGGGGGGTGAGGGGCGGGGGGATGGAGGTGATGTGGATGCACAGCCACTGCTTGTTTCTGAGGGACAGCTGTGTGAGGCATGGTTGGGCGGGCAAGCGCCTCCTCTGTGTGGACACAGCAGACTCGAGGGTGAGGCTGGGCATATACAGCTCTTCTTGTACTATTCTTTCACTTTGCTGTAGGAGAGATATTTTTAAAATAAAAACTTGGGAGAAAAAGTTTTCCTAGCAGAAGTCACCTATCAATGAGAAACATGGTAAGACATCAAGGGCAAGAAAACCTCTCTAGGTTGATCGGCAGGACCCCGGAAGCAGCAGACATGCCCCCTGGCACTTCAGCATCGTTCAGATTGTCTTCCAATCTGTGTGCCCAGCAGTCCGTCGTGGTGAGCAGAGCAGAGCTGACAGCAGACAGGGATGTGAGATGGGCCCTTTCCCCACAGTGGGCTAACAAGACGAACCGAGGCCAGGTTGGTAGACCAGCTGGCCAAGAGCAGAGGTTCCTTCTGTACAGTAAGAAAGGAGGAAGTCAGGTGCCAGTTCAAGCTTGGACAACTTATTTGGGTCTTATTTGAAAACTGGGGGAAATATAGTCTCTTTATTTATGCAACAGAGATCAAATAAGATCTTGTACAAGGCAAAACAGTCTTCACAGATTTTTCTTACTATCTTGTTTTGCAGATTATCTCATTTCATTTTATAGATTTTTAATTCTGGAAATATAGCTTTTTTCATATCTGGGTTGTTACAGATACCCTTGCTCTTTGTAGTTCTTTGTAGTTCTATTACAGTTTCTAATACAGAATTTATGATCTTTCTATTTCACATGATTCCCATCAAAAAAGAAAAAAAAAGAAGCACTATGTCTAAAAGGGTCTTTGCCATGTTGTTGAATCCTGCTAACTCTTTAGGAGTCAGAAAGGGAAAGTGAAAGGGAAGTCATTCAGTTGTATCCGACTCTTTGTGACTCCATGGACTGTAGCCCACCAGGCTTCTCCATCCATGGGGTTTTCCAGGCATGGAAATACTGGAGTAGGTTGCCATTTTCTTCTCCAGGGGATCTTCCCCACCCAGGGATCAAACCCAGGTCTCCTGCATTGAAGGCAGACGCTTTACCCTCTGAGCCACCAGGGAAGTCCTCAAGGAGTCAGAAGCAGAGGCCTTCTTTTCTGACTGGGCTTCACTGAGAACTGATTGTATATTTCAAACTTGTTTCTCTTTCACTATCGGTATGCTTTCAGGGCCTGGTGCAGTAGGACACTTTCATACTAAGACATGCTTTCTGGGTGAATCAGCCTAATGTATAGTAAGAAATATTCCTGGAAGCCATTCCTACACTAGGGAGGCTGATAACAACCATACACCCAAGTGGTTGTGAACCACATGGGGTCCCACCAAACCCAATAGGATGTATCCCTAAGTCAACTAACTTCCCCTTAGCTGGAATCCAAAAGGCCATAGCTTTCCAACGTATCTGTGCAAGGAGAAGGAGGATGGAGAGAAACCCAAGAGGAAAGACAATGATCTTAATGAATTACAGTTAAAATATCTTACTTTAAAGAGAGAAAGGGGGAGAGATGGTCAGGGAAAATTCCTTAGTGTTACATTTAACAGGAGGTAGAGAGGTCCATCAGGCAGTCAGAAATGTGGGTCTGACGAGATAGTGAATGGTAATACAGAGGTTAAGGATGTCGTTTCACAATCATAGCTGCATGAGTGGATGAATTCCCCAAATGGAAGAAAAGAGAACTGAGGGAAGAATATTGGGCAATGCCTAAATTTCATTGGGAGATATAGGGGAAGAGATGGCTATAAAATCTTAGTCCAAGACACTGATTACAGACAGGATATGAAGAATGAAGACAGGTTGGTTTGGGTTTTGTCATTGGTAACAGAAAGACTTTTGATAATACATACATTGTAATATTTAAGATGAGCTATAAACCTGTATTTATAGCTCTTCTACAATTATAAAACCAAAACATATTAAGTACAAGCAGAACTACAAAACTCAAAAAATAGAAATTGACATTCTGCATGACAGATGGTATTGTTTTGCTGAAATAAAATTGCTGCTATTGGCGTTAATAGTAGAAAATCTATTTATATGGTTTAGATTTCTCTTGTTTTGTTATTTTGATTTTGAGCATACTTCCCATCATTTGGGTAATTGTCATGATATCTCTGGTGATATTTTTCCTTTTTGACAGAGTTTATTTTATATCCCCTATCCATTATTTAGAAGAGACCGTCTAATGCTGCATCTCAAATATGATGGCAAAAGTATCAGATAACAACATTTATTCATTGAGTGTTCACTATACCCACTAATGGCTTCCCATGTGGCTCAGTGGGTAAAGAATCCTCCTGTAATGCAGGAGTGAAGGAAACGTGGGTTCAATACCTGGATCAGGAAGATTCCCTGTAGAAGGACATGGCAACCCACTCCAGTATTCTTGCCTGGAGAATCCCATGGACAGAGAGGTGCTTATAGGGCTATAGTCCATGGAGTCACAAAGAGTTGGACACGACTTAGCAACTGAACAACAACAACTGTCAAAAAAAAAAATGTCTGTGTCAACCTTTCCACATCAAAGCCCTTATGGGAGTCAGCGTACAAGGAGTATGGGTGTGGAAGTCGGACAGTTTAGAATTTGGTGATGCTCTCACTAGCAAAACATTGGGAAGTTATTCAATCACTTGTTTTTCTCATCTGTAGAGAAGTGTTATGATGATTAAATGAAGTTATGTAGCTAAAATGCCTCAAGCTGCCTGACACATAGCTGGTGTTCAGTAATAGTAGCTATTATCAGTTTTAGACATTTAGTAGGGCTAGGATAAATGTGGAACTCAAAATGCTGGTAGATTAGGTAAGTAAGGCTCAGCAGTGTGATAGGTCTGGACCAATCAAACTAAGGGCGGGCATTGGCACTTAGGATGATTCCATCTGTATCCAGGTTGTTGCTTGTTCTAAATTTTTGCAATGTGATGTCCTGCTGTGTTTGTGTCTAGATAATGCACCTGCCCCCCAGCTGTTCAAAAACCCAGAGTCACTTACTCATCACATCTTTTTGTAAATTTCATTATCAATTTTGGGGAAAGGCTTTGGTACACAATCCATTCCTGGGAGGTAACGTGATTATTTCCTTCATCTTTGAGGATGATAATCCTTTTGGGTTTCTCTGGACTTTCTTCTTTTAGTCTTCTTAAAGAACTAATTTCTATTCTTTTTGTTGTTGGTGGTGTTGTCATTGTTAGTCTGAAGAGTTCAGTCCTAATCATGCAGGAGCAGAGATTAAGTTCACGCAGACCTGATTTCATCCTGGGTCTGTCACTTCACTGTTGCTTGATCTTTGTGAGTATGAGTTTCCCCTGCTGGCAAATAAGGAACAACAAAGCTCACCTCCTGAATTGTTAGGAGGATCAAAGGACAAATGGCTGTGAAACCCTGGACCCTTCAGCACTGTTCACATCTTCCTAAGTTCTCCCACCCCACTTAGAGAGCTCTTTGCAAGATCAGCAGTTCTTTGACATACAAAAAAAGCATTTCTAATTCCTGTTTGGAAAATAGGAAAAACGATAGCACCAAGCTGAGTTTTAACCGCACTTGAGAATTGGAGAGGAGTTTTAAATTGGAAGCTTACTTTATTCAGGATGAAGAAATACTGAAATCAGGAGGGGAAAATCTGCTGCTAACGTAAATACATAATTATTACCATAATTTCTTTCTTTATTTAAAACTGAGGAGTACAACTAAAACACAAATGATTTCCAAAGATTGTCTGCAAAGGCATTTAGCATGAGGCGGACAGTGCAGGGGCCCTGCCTCTAATGAGCTCTAGAGTCTCAGCAGGTTCCCCCTCCCTCTCTGCTCAGTTTCCCACCATAAAATGAGTTGGTTGTGCTTAACTGGGAAGAGGAGCGGGGCTCGGGTATGTGTGGGATGTTTCTGCTCTCACAGGGGTGATGGGTATATGGTAACCAGCTTCCCAGTTAGCCCCCACCGACCCCTAGCTCTCTGGGCACCTCCTCCCCAATATTGCAGCAAGACTGATCTGTATGACCATCTACAAAAGTGAGGGCCATTCATCTATCGATGGACACTTAGGTTGCTTCCTTGTCCTGGCTATTGTAAATAGGGCTGCAGTGAGCATTGGGGTGCATGTGTCTTTTTGAATTATGGTTTCCTCAGGGTAAATGCCCAGGAGAGGGTTGCTGCATCATAAGGTATCTCTATTTTTAGTTCTTTAAGGAACCTCCATACTGTTCTCCATAGTGGTTGAGGGTTGGTGGGAGGGGGGTCCAAGAGGGAGGAGATATATCTGATTCACTTTGTTGTCCAGCAGAAATTAACACAACATTGTAAAGCAGTTGTACTCCAATTAAAAAAAAAGTGAGGGCCAATCATTCTGAAATAAGGTTAGGAAAGGTACCATGGCCTCTGTCTTGGGCTTCCTCTCTCCTTTCTCCCCCTCCCGTTCTATCTCTCTGTCTTTCTCTCCACTTGATCTGTGGAAACCCTACTGTGAACAGCTCTAGGAAGAGGTTCACATGACGAGGGGCTGAAGCCTCCTGCAAACCAGCTGTGTGCGTGAACTTCGAAGCTGGCCCTCCAGTTCAGTCAGCTCACACCTTGACTGCAGGCTCATGAGAGACCCTGAGCCTGGAGCACCCAGCCAAGCTGCTCCCAGGTTCCTGAGCTATAGAATCTGTGTGATAACATCAATAAGTGGATATTTGTTTTAGGATGCTAAGTTCGGAGTGATTGGTTTTTCAGCAATTGGAAACTAATATAGGATACTGATCATGATCTAGTCGCTAAGTCGTATCTGACCCTTGCGACCCCATGGTCTGTAGCCTGCCAGGCTCATCTGTCATCCATGGGATTCTCCAGGCAAGAATACTGGAGTGGGTTGCCATTTCCTTCTCCAGTATAGGATGCTACTGGCTTTTAATTAGTAGAGTCAGGAATACGAAGTGTCCTGTGGTCTGTAGGACAGTCCTGCTCCCCAAATTTCTGTGTTGGAATCTAATTCGAAAAAGAGATGGTATTTAAAGGTGGGGCCTTTGAGAGGTGATTAGATCATGAGAGTGGAGCCTACATCAGTGGGGTTAATGCTCTTACAAAGAGACCTCAGAGAGTTCTCACTCCTCCTGCCACGGGAAGACACAGGGAGAAGACAGCTGTCTATGAGCCAGGAAGTGGGCCCTCACCAGACACTGCATCTGCCAGTGTCTTGATCTTGGACTTTCAGCCTCCATAGCTGTGAAATATAATTGTTATTGTTTAAATTGCACAGTCTATGGTATTTTTGTTAAAGCAACACGAATGAACTAAGACACACCCCCAGTGTGGAGACCAGGTCTCTCCCAACACTGGCACGACCTCTCTCAGCTTGAAATATGTATGATTATCTTTGGTGAATATCCAGTAGCCCAGTGATTCTTTTTTTTAATCTATTCTAGTAAATCCTGGCAGATGTGAACAAAATTATGTACAAGAGTATCTCTTGTCCTTTTGTTTGCAAAACTTATTGAAAATAACCTAAATATCTACCAACAGAGGATTGTAAGTTGTAGCACATCTGAAATATTATGCAACTCCTAACAAAAATGAAGTCAATCTATGTGTAATGGCATAAAATGAGCTCAAATGCCAAAGAATGCTCAAACTATCACACAATTACGCTCATCTCACATGCTAGTAAAGTAATGCTCAAAGTTCTCCAAGCCAAGCTTCAACAGTACGTGAACCGTGAACTTCCAGATGTTCAAGCTGGATTTAGAAAAGGCAGAGAAACCAGAGATCAAATTGCCAACATCCGTTGGATCATCAAAAAAGCAAGAGTTCCAGAAAAATATCTATTTCTGCTTTATTGACTATGCCAAAGCCTTTTCTGTGTGGATCACATCAAACTGTGGAAAATTCTGAAAGGGATGGAAATATCAGACCACCTGACCTGCCTCTTGAGAAATCTGTATGCAGGTCAAGAAGCAATAGTTAGAACTGGACGTGGAACAGTAGACTGGTTCCAAATCGGGAAAGGAGTACGTCAAGGCTGTATATTGTCACCCTGCTTATTTAACTTATATACAGAGGAAAACAACAGAATGGGAAAGGCTAGAGATCTCTTCAAGAAAATTAGAGATACCAAGGGAACATTTCATGCAAAGATGGGCTCGATAAAGGACAGAAATGGTATGGACCTAACAGAAGCAGAAGATATTAAGAAGAGATGGCAAGAATACACAGAAGAACTGTACAAAAAAGATCTTCATGACCCAGATAATCACAATGGTGTGATCA
>NW_011494909.1:1277436-1299160 GCF_000754665.1 Bison bison bison
GCTAAAGCTGAAACTCCAAGTACTTTGGCCACCTCATGCAAAGAGTTGACTCATTGGAAAAGACTCTGCTGCTGGGAGGGATTGGGGGCAGGAGGAGAAGGGGACGACAGAGGATGAGATGGCTGGATGGTGTTACTGACTCGATGGACGTGAGTCTGGGTAGTGAACTCCGGGAATTGGTGATGGGTAGGGGTGCGTGGCGTGCTGTGATTCATGGGGTCACAAAGAGTTGGACATGACTGAGTGACTGAACTGAACTGAACTGAACAGAGTACATCATGAGAAACATTGCGCTGGATGAAGCACAATCTGAAATCAAGATTGCTGGGAGAAATATCAATAACCTCAGATATACAGATGACACCAACCTTATGGCAGAAAGCGAAGAAGAACTAAAGAGCTTCTTGATGAAAGTGAAAGAGGAGAGTGAAAAAGTTGGCTTAAAACTCAGCATTCAAAAACTAAGATCATGGCATCTGGTCCCATCACTTCATGGCAAATAGATGGGGAAACAGTGGAAACAGTGAAAGACTTCATTGTTTTGGGCTCCAAAATCACTGCAGATGGTGACTGCAGCCATGAAATTAAAAGATGCTTGCTCCTTGGAATAAAAGTTATGACCAACCTAGACAGTATATTAAAAAGCAGAGATATTACTTTGCCAACAAAGGTCTGTCTAGACAAAGCTATGGTTTTTCCAGTAGTCATGTATGGATGTTAGATTTGGACTGTGAAGAAGGCTGAGTGCCGAAGAATTGATGCTTTTGAACTGTGGTGTTGGCGAAGACTCTTGAGAGTCCCTTGGACTGCAAGGAGATCCAACCAGTCAATCCTAAAGGAAATCAGTCCTGAATATTCATTGGAAGGACTGATGTTGAAGCTGAAACTCCAATACTTTGGCCACCTGATGTGAAGAACTGACTCATTGGAAAAAACCCTGAATCTGGGAAAGATTGAGGGCAGGAGGAGAAGGGGACGACAGAGGATGAGATGGTTGGATGGCATCACTGACTCAATGGACATGAGTTGAGTAAGATCCAGGAGTTGGCAATGGACAGGGGGGCCTGGTGTGCTGCAGTCCGTGGGGTTGCAAAGAGTTGGACATGACTGAACGACTGAACTGAACTGAAAGTGAATTACTAAATGAAAAATTTAAATCACAGAGCACTATAAATGGTATACCATTTAGGTTTTTGAAAGCAATAGGCTGGTGTGTGTGTGCACGTGTATGTGAAAGTGAAGTCGCTCTGTCATGTTCAACTCTTTGCAACCCCGTGGACTGTAGCCCACCAGGCTCCTCTGTCCATGGGATTTTCCAGGCAAGAATAGTGGAGTGTGTTGCCATTTCTTTCTCCAGGGGATCTTCCCAACCCAGGGATCGAACCCAGGTCTCCCGCATTGCAGGCAGATGCTTTAACCTCTGAGCCACCAGGGAAGCAGTAAATACACATAAATAGATAAGATATGTATGATTCCCCTCACACCCTTAACAGTAAATTGCTACGCAGGAAGGAGCTGTATTAAGTGGAACTTTGTCTTTTATTCTTCAAATCACTGTTCTGTTTGAATTTTTTTACAAAAAAGCATTGCTTTGTCATTATAAAATGTTTTAAGTTATTATATTCAGTGACACTGGTAATATTCTGTGTACTTTGGGTGCCACTGAGGTTGGCAGGGCAACAGAATTGAGGACATTGGTGTGGAGCATATTTCACACTTTGGCCACAGCCCCCTCAGCCCTGTGAATCCCAAGGTCCCTAAAGGACCCGTTACTGGCTGGTCTGGAAGCAGTAGAAGCAGCTCCGCTTCCGGAGATGGAACTGGGAACACTCGCACTCAGAATGTCCTGGAGACCCTCCGTTTCCTCTTGGCACCTTTAAAATTGAAGCTGTGTTTCCACCAACATTTCCAATTTAAAAGTGGAGTCAAAGATTTCAGAAGCATGAAGTAAGAAGTATGACTTTACACGGGTTGGACTGGAGTGCGTCTACTCTGTTCAGAGCTAGCCTCCCCCTGCTCATTGGCTGGCTGCATTCTTACCTCAGCATGTCCTTGTCAGATAGAACATGCAGTGATAGAGGAGACCTCACTCATTATGAGCCAACAGAAGCTTGGTGTTATATATCCAAAGTCCACAAATGTACAAACAGTGAGATGAAAATGAGAGTAATAAATATGACTAAGGAAATGCAAGGTTAGATTTATGTGTGAAGATAAAACAGTAAGGAGCTAGGGCTTCCCTCATAGTTCAGTCGGTAAAGAATCTGCCTGTGATACAGGAGACCTGGGTTCAATTCTTGGATTGGGAAGACCCCCTGGAGAAGGAAATGGCAACCCACTCCAGTATTCTTGCCTAGAGAGTCCCCCTGGGCAGAGGAGCCTGGCATGCTACAGTCCATGGGGTGGCAAGAGTTGGATAGGACTTAGCGACTAAACCACCACCACAATAAAACAATAAAGATAAGTAGTACAGATATCTCAGATAATGATAAATAAGATCCAAAGATGAGAAGGGAACAACTATAGAAAAAAAAGAAGTATATTTTCGAAGACCTGGTTGATCACTGCTTGACCACCATCTCAGAATCATATGAAATCGTGTTTTCTAGGTTGAACAAAAATTCAAAGAACTCCCCTGAGGCCCTTTGGTTTGTTATAAACAACACTTGTTCAAGATGTGTGGAGCTGAAGATGTTGTTTTTCCCCACAATCCACAAACCCCTTACTCAGAACAGGAAATGTACATTCAGCAAATGACTGTGTCAAAAACATAATAAAAAATGGGAAAACCTTACTTTTTTCCTTTGTATGGAATTAAACTGTTGGAAGGAAGCCAAGGAAATGACACATCTCACCTCTGTTCTGGCTAAACAACCATTTAATCATTGATAGTTGTTAATCAAATTGTTTAGGGTCTTAGAGACTGTGGGCTAATTTACTTATTTTCCAGCCAACCAATTTTACTTTTTTTGTATTTCCTTGAGGAAAAGAGATACGGTGCTTTTATGTAAATTATAAATCTGTACTACTTTACAAATGAAAACTAGTGGGAAATTATCCTTTGTATCATCTACTTGAGTAGTTGTTTGGTTACTTGTGCTAATTTTTAATATTTTTATTTAAGTAACTTCTCTCCAACCAAATCAATGTAGAGAATAAATCTTTTCTTTCCTTTGTTTTTCTGAATATATGGGGTTGGCCAAAAAGTCTTCTGGGTTTTCTGTACAATTATAGGGAAAAACCCAAACAAACTTTTTGGCCAACCCAATACTTGCCTTTTCACTCTACCTCTCAGTCTTAGTTCCCTTATCTGTACAGTATAAGTGTTTACTGTCTGAGTCACAGGTGTACTTTATTTACTTTATACTATACACACATGTCTATAGATGAAAGCACTTTATAGACAGTAGTGATAGAAAAATACTAACTACTTTGTTTCCTGTTCAGTTTATGGAATTGAATATTTTTTCATAATTCTAGGATAGGATATGTCTAGAGCCAGACATCCTGGAATGCGAAGTCAAGTGGGCCTTAGGAAGCATCACTATGAACAAAGCTAGTGGAGGTGATGGAATTCCAGTGGAGCTCTTTCAAATCCTGAAAGATGAAGTTGTGAAAATGCTGCACTCAATATGCCAGCAAATTTGGGAAACTCAGCAGTGGCCACAGGACTGGAAAAGGTCTGTTTTCACTCCAATCCCAAAAAAGGCAATGCCAAAGAATGCTCAAACTACTGCACAATTGCACTCATCTCACACGCTAGCAAAGTAATGCTCAAAATTCTCCAAGCCAGGTTTCAACAGTACATGAACCATGACCTTTCAGATTTTCAAGCTGGTTTTAGAAAAGGCAGAGGAACCAGAGATCAAATTGCCAACATCCGTTGGATCATCGAAAAAGCAAGAGAGTTCCAGAAAAATGTCTACTTCTGCTTTATTGACTATGCCAAAGTCTTTTACTATGTGGATCACAACAAACTGTGGACCACAACAAACATCTTCAAGAGATGGGAATACCAGACCACCTGACCTGCCTCCTGAGAAATCTGTATGCAGGTCAAGAAACAACAGTTAGAACTGGACACGGAACAACAGATTGGTTCCAAATTGGGAAAGGAGTACTTCAAGGCTGTATATTGTCACCCTGCTTATTTAACTTATATACAGAGTACATGATGAGAAATGCTGGACTGGATGAAGCACAAGCTGGAATCAAGATTGTCAGATACTGGAGAAATATCAATAACCTCAGATATACAGATGACACCACCTTATGGCAGAAAGCGAAGAACTAAAGAGCTTCTCGATGAAAGTGAAAGAGGAGAGTGAAAAAGTTGTCTTAAAACTCAACATTCAGAAAACTAAGATCATGGCATCTGGTCCCATCACTTCATGGGAAATAGATGGGGAAACAGTGTCAGAGTTTATTTTTCTGGGCTCCAAAATCACTTCAGATGGTGACTGCAGCCATGAAATTAAAAGATGCTTGCTCCTTGGAAGAAAAGCTGTGACCAACCTAGACAGCATATTTAAAAGCAGAGATATTACTTTGCCAACAAAGATCTGTCTAGTCAAAGCTATGGTTTTTCTAGTAGTCGCGTATGGATGTGAGAGTTGGACTATAAAGAAAGCTGAGTGCTGAAGAATTAATGCTTTTGAACTGTGGTGTTGGAGAAGACTCTTGAGTCCTTTGGCCTGCAAGGAGATCCAACCAGTCAATCCTAAAGGAGATCAGTCCTGGCTGTTCATTGGAGGGACTGATGTTGAAGCTGAAACTCCAATACTTTGGCCACCTGATGTGAAGAACTGACTCATTGGAAAAGACCCTGATGCTGGGAAAGATTGAAGGCAGAAGGAGAAGGGGACAACAGAGGATGAGATGGTTGGATGGCATCACTGACTTGATGGGCATGAGTTTGAGTAAGCTTTGGGTGTTGGTGATGGACAGGGGGGCCTGGCGTGCTGCAGTCCATGGGGTCACAAAGAGTCGATCACAACTGAGTGACTGAACTGAACTGAACTGATACATATAAGAAAGCTAATCAAACCTAAGTGAAAAGTGAGGATATTGAAGAACCAATTGAATATATGCTTTTTAGATGAAGGATAGGAGTCTGAGCTGAGAGGAGGCATTTGGCAGTTTTCACCCTCTCTATGGCAGCTGAAGCCAAAGATGTGGCTGAGGTCACATAAGGAGAGTATGCAGTGTTAGAAGAGGTGAAGATATGGCTTGAGGCTGAACCCAAACTAATGCTAATGGTTTATGGCAAAGGTTTTTGTGATGTGTTAGTTGCTCCATCATGTCTGACTCTTTGAAACCACGTGGACCTCTAGGTTCATGGAATTCTCCAGGCAAGAATACTGGAATGGGTAGCCATTCCCTTCTCCAGGGGATCTTCCCAACCCAGGAACCAAACCTGGGTCTCCTGCATTGCAGGCAGATTCTTTACCGTGAGTCACTATGGAAGCCCATCTTTTTTTTACGTCAGAGGTCTTTAAACTGGGATAAATTCCTCCTAGTGAAGACTTTCTAAGAGATGCAAGAGTATGGATGTTTTAAGGGGATTCCATTTATAGATCCCCAGCTTCCATTCCTAAATCTGTGATGGTGGTGGTGGGGTGGTTGGTGAGTGGGGGAGAGGGTCTCCTTTCTTATTTTTTCACAATCACGTTTCTTCTACTTTCCAAAAGAAAGGCACAGTCTTTACCGCACCATGTTACATTACCCTGGAGGGTGAAAAACCTCAGGGGTGTCAAACAAAGAGGCAGTTGGAAATACTGTTGGCACTATTTCTGAGGAAGTGAATGACTCTACTGACTAAGTAGCAAACCCTCTGCCAGAAAAGTGGCCTCCAACCCTGTATGTTAGCAGAATTGAAGTTGTCAACCTCACTGAGTAGTTAGCTGTTAAGCCATCACAAGTGATTTGTGATTAAAGATCACTCTGCAATTTGGGGTACAACGAAAAAAAGAGTTCAAAGATTTGAGAGACATTGCTATTAAAAAAAAAACAACGAAAAACAGCTTTTCTTTTCCCATCCGTTTATTTATGAGAAAAAGGTTTCTCAAAGCTTCCATCTGTAAAAGTGAAAAATAGGGATGGGATTAACCCTGAACTCTATCTCATTCTGGTGACAAGTCATATTTACCGACAGATGACTACACTGGGGGAGCAGAGCACAGAAATGTGTATCTCTGGTCGCATAAATTAAGAGACACCTTTCTGTCATAGTCTGTTCAGGCTGCTATAGCAAAATACCACGGACTGGGTGCTTTACTAACAGCAACTTTATTTCTCACAGTATTGGAGGATGGGAAGTCTAAGATCGAGGTGTCGGCAGATTCTGGTCTGCTAAGAGCGTAGTTCCTGGTCCGTAAATGGCACTTACTATGTCCTTACAGGGTGGAAGCGTCAAGAGAGCTCTCTGGGGTATATTTTATAAGGGCACTGTCCCCATCATTAGGGTTCCATCCTCATGATATAATGCCTAACCAGAGATCCCACCTTTTTTTTTTTTCTTTTTTTTAATATTATACCCTGAAAGAAATCAACCCTGAATGTTCACGGGAAGGATGGATGCGGAATCTGAACCTCCAGTATCAGTGGCCACCTGATGAGAAGAGCCGACTCCCTGGAAAATCCCTGGTGCTGGGAAAGATTGAAAGCAAAAGGAGAAGAGGGCAGCAGAGGACGAGATGGTTAGATAGCATTCAATGAACATGAATTTGAGCAAACTCCAAAAGATTGTGAAGGACAGGGAAGCCTAACGTGTTGCAGTCCATGGGGTATCAGAGAATCGGACATGACTTAGTGACTGAACATCAACATACCCATAAATTCGTTGCTGAGGTCTCTTTTGTTTTGATTTTTTTTCAATTTATTTATTTACTTATTTTGGCTGCACTGGGTCTTCACTGCTGCCTGAGGGCTTTCTCTAGGTGCGGCAAGCAGGGCCACTCTCTAGCTGTGGTACCCGGCCTTCTCACTGCGGTGGCTTCTCTTGTTATGTTGCATGGTCCCTAGAGCACAGGCTCGGTAGTTGTGGCGCACGGGCTTTGTTGCCCTCAGGCATGTGGGATCTTCCCAGAGCAGGGACTGAACCTGTGTCCCCTACATTGGCAGGCGGATTCTTAATCACTGGACCACTAGGAAAGTCCAAGGCCCCATCTTTCAATACTATTATATGGGCATCAGGACTTCAAAATCTGGATTGGCAGAGATAACAACATTCAGACCATAGCAACTGGCAAAAATAATCACAGAGTGCAGATTAGTGGCTGCCTAGGGTTAGGGGCAAGGTAACCTACTTGGCACCCCACTCCAGTACTCTTGCCTGGAAAATCCCATGGACGGAGGAGCCTGGTAGGCTGCAGTCCATGGGGTCGCTAAGAGTCAGACGTGACTGAGAGACTTCACTTTCACGTTTCACTTTCATGCATTGGAGAAGGAAATGGCAACCCACTCCAGTACTCTTGCCTGGAGAATCCCAGGGACGGGGGAGCCTGGTGGGCTGCCGTCTATGGGGTCGCATAGAGTCGGATACGACTGAAGCGACTTAGCAGGGTTAGGGGCAAGAGTTGGCGATTGTCTGCAAAGAGGCAAGATGGAAATTTTGGAGTTAAGAAAATGTTTTAGGTTTTGATTTTGATTGTGGTGTTGGTTACATAATTGAACACAATAGTCTAAATTCATCAAAATGTACACTTAAAATGGACAAATCATTTTTGGATGAAAATTATACTTCAGTGAAATTGTGGGAAAAGTTTACTTTTCTATCAAATATCAAATTTATAATATTTTTATTGTTTTGATCAATTATGTATCAATAATTATTGTAATGACAACTCAGCACAGAGTCTTTTTTCTTTTTTGCCTTTTTGGTTCTATGTATTTTATATTCACTCTGCTGCTGCTGCTAAGTCACTTTGGTTGTGTCCGACTCTGTGCGACCCCGTAGACGGCAGCCCACTAGGCTCCTCCGTCCTTGGGATTGTCCAGGCAAGAATGCTGGAGTGGGTTGCCATTTCCTTCTCCAATGCATGAAAGTGAAAAGTGAAAATGAAGTCGCTCAGTCATGTCCGACTCTTCGCGACCCCATGGACTGCAGCCCACCAGGCTCCTCTGTCCATGGGAGTTTCCAGGCAAGAGTACTGGAGTGGGTTGCCATTGCCTTCTCCGATATTCACTCTAGATCTTAGTAAAAAAATAATTACACAAATTGTACTGTAAACGAATATAACTATGCTTTTCCATATTTCATCAAAGAACAATATACATACAAAAAAGTATATATTTCATAAAGTATTCACAGTCATACAATGAACCTGGACATAAATAGTGAAATAGTCCCAAGTATTCTTCAATGAATATTAACTATTCAAAATATTAACTATTCAAAAGGTCAAAACACCTAATCTTCTATATCATTTATGATAGTAAATGCTACATAAGGCTAACAAACCCATTGAAATTGAACTGAACCTTCAGAATAGTTTGTCTTATAATTATGTCCATTAAATTTATTAATATTATTCTTGGAAATCACTGCAACAAATTCAATGAAATCACAAGAGAAATCTTTAACACTTAGAGGCTTGTGGCTATGGGAAACACAGCAAATTTTAATTTACACTTTTTTTGCCAGAGAAGTAAAGTGATCAGTAAAAGGCTGTAAAGTGTAAAGTGTATTAAGGAAAAATTCTTTGGGAAAGGAAATGTGTTATCAAAGGGGGGGAAAAACATATAAAATGCCATCTGTTAAAAAAGAGATTGTTCAAATATTTAAAAATATGATGATAGTGGGTTGTAAGAAATCACCATATTTTGTAGATTTCATTAGATTTATTTAGAAGAATGAATATAACAGCTTTATGTGAAAACACTTGTATTTATGCTATATTAGAAAACTCATTGTTGCAGTTATTTAGAGTTGTTGTCATTGGTTTAGTCGCTAAGTGAAGTGAAGTGAAAGTCACTCAGTTGTGTCCAACTCTTGGGACCCCATGGACTGTAGCCCACCAGGCTCCTCTGTCCATGGGATTCTCCAGGCAAGAATTCTGGAGTGGGTTGCCATTCCTTCTCCAGGGGATCTTCCTGACCCAGGGATCGAACCAGCATCTCCCACATTGCAGGCAATTTCTTTACCACTGAGCCACCAGGGAAGCCCATTTAGACTTAAGATAACATTTTTTAAAATGTCAACTTCAAAAGGTACAGAGAGAGTGTATAATCTTTCAAAGTACTTTTAGGAGAAAAAAAGGAAAAAAGAACCATTGATTTAGGGGTAGGTAGAACAAAGAGAAGAAAGAATAGTCAGGAGAAAGAAGGAAGACTCAGGAAGCATGTTCACAGAATTCAAAGGAGGAGAGGCTTTGGAGGAGGGGAGATTATTCTGGACCTCAGAGAGCAAGCAAGGCAAGTTCTAAGAGCTAATCTACTGAGTGTATAGGTCAGTGGGAGATAGTTCACCTTTCCCCTGCTCAAGGGGCATTTGAGCTTGGAGATCAAGGATATCCGTGTCCCCTTAGGGGCTCAAAAGGAGTTGGCTTGTTTTAGAGCAGAGGAAGGGCTCCAAGGAGGCTGCAAAATTGAGAGCGGACCTGTTAGCGAGAAGATGGCGTCCTGAGGGATGGAGAAGTGAACTGAGGCCTGTGGACTTGAGAGCGGTGGGGCCCAAGGTCTCCCACTTAGGACCAGTGGGCAAATGACAGGTGCAGTGTCCACCGAGGGGAAAGCCAGTTCAACTAGTCTAGACAGCACCCCCACGCCCAGCCTAGAACAGAAGCAGGGGGGCCATCCATCCCTGATGGAAGCATTTGGAGTGGACAAAAAGCAGATCACTCCAGACTTGAGGGAACCAAAGACCCCACCCTCAGGGTTGCGTGCTATCTAAAGCTCTCTGGAATCTTGCTGACTCAGGTCCCATAAAGAGAACTTCAGTAATGGCAGAAATTGGATTTCCTCCCTATCTAGTGGGAAAGGGAGCTTAGATTAATTTTTAGAAAGGGAAACATAAATAGAGCATTTTTTAAAGTCTGCCTGTTGTTACATATTCAAAGCTGCTCCATAAGGAATGAAAAGCATTTGCTGGTATCTGACAGCTAGGAGGTCATAGGTGCAGTTTCAGCAGAGTTTGGGGGTGAAATCTAGATTTTATGGAATGAGGAATGAGTGGGAGGTGAGGAAGCAGAGGAAACACATGCAGATGGCTATTCCTAGAAACTTGGCTGTGAACAGAAGGCGAGATGAAGGATGCAAGCTTGAGAGGATGCAGAGGAGAGGGTTCTCCCGTGAGGGCCCCACAGCAGTGTTGGAACCTCATTCTTGCTGACTGTGTTCCTCCCATCCTGCTTCCTTGGGCATCTTTTTGTTGTTTCCTTGGTATTTATAGAGAAATGTATAGGAATGATGAGATACTTAACGACAAGGTCCTACTGTATAGCACAGGGAATTATATTCACTATCCTGTGATATGCCATACTGGAAAAGAATATGAGAAAGAATGTTCAGTTCAGTTCATTTCAGTTGCTCAGTCATGTCTGGCTCTTTGCGACTCCATGGACTGCAGCACACCAGGCTTCCCTGTCCATCACCATCTCCCAGAGTTTGCTCAAACTCATGTCCATCATGTCGGTGATGCCATCCAACCATCTCACCCTCTGTCGTCCCCTTCTCCTCCTGCCTTCAGTCTTTCCCAGCATCAGGGTCTTTTCCAATGAGTGAGTTCTTCGAATCAGGTGGCCAAAGTATTGGAGTTTCAGCTTCAGCACCAGTCTTTCCAATGAATATTCAGGACTGATTTCCTTTAGGTTTGACATATAAAGAATGTAAACATATGTACAACTGAATCACTTTGCTGTACAGAAGAAATTAACACAGTGTTTGTAAATCAACTATACTTAAATAAATTATTTAAAAATCTAAAGAAAATATGGATATGCCAAATTCAACAACAACAACAATAATAACAAAGCTCTTTATTGTTAAGTGAGCTGCTTCAAAAAATGAACTGCCAAGTCTCAGTGGCTTTAACACAGTAAGGTTTTCTTTCTCATGAAGATAAAACCTCCTTGAGTTTTCCATCTGAATCATCTTCCACATTTGCTTCCAAAGTTGCTCTGGAAAAGGAAAAGAGCATAGAGAACTGCCTCTGGGAGGGTTCAGTGGGCCACGACTGGAGGGGATGAACACCACGTCTGTACACTTTGAGCAGAGCTCAGTCACGTGACCACAGGTAATCACAAAGGGTCTGGAATGAGTCTATAAGGAGACGAGGCTGATGAATGTGAACATCTCTCCACTACGTTACTTACTCACTTGCCACTATGACCCATGTAGCCTATGTCTTAGCCTCTCAGGACTCTCACGATCTTGACTAGGGTGCTGTTCAGATCCCTGTCCTAATATTTCCAGCCTGATGCATTCAAGTCTCAGAGTTTATCATATAGACAGTAAGGGAAGAAGTTAAATCACAAAGCTCCTACATTCTGGGCTTAAGAAGTACCAGAGGGGAAGGTTTAGGGGACTGGGCAGCAGGATCAAACACCCTGCCCACGAAACATGGGCATTTCACTTTCTCCTGGGGTTCTCTACTGTGATGACTACTGTCCCCACCATGGCACAGATAATTTCTCCATGAACATCCTACCCCCCAATGTAAAAAAAATAAAACAAAACTCATCTTCACACAGTTGAGACAAAAATGGCATTTCAAAGAGACTTTACTACATTCTACTGCTACATAAGTGGAGAGCTACTCTTTGGAAAAGACCTTTATGCTGGGAAAGATTGGATTTCCCAGGTGGCGCTAGTGGTAAAGAGCCTGCTTGCCAATGCAGGAGATATAAGAGATGCGGGTCGTTCCCTGGGTCTGGAGATCCCCTGGAGGAGGGTATGGCAACCCACTCCAGTATTCTTGCCTGTACGATCCCAAGGACAGAGGAGCCTGGCAGGCTGGTACACAGAGTCTCAAAGAATCAGACATGACTGAATTGACTTAGCACACATGCACCCTGGGAAAGATTGAGGGCAAAAGGAGAATGGAGACTCAGAGAATGAGATGGTTAGATAGCATCACCAACTCAATGAACGTGAATTTGAGCAAACTCCAGGAGATAGAGGAGGACAGAGGAACCTTTTGCAGTCCCTGGGGTCACAAAGAGTCAGACACAACTGAGTGACTGAGCAATAGCAACAAGGGATGACAAATGGAAATGAACAAAGCTCCACCAGCTTTTCCTTGTAAGCATCCTGGTTAGCCTATTGTTTACCTCCCGCTGTTATCCTCAGTGTCAGGTAGCTGCAACATTAAAGACTCTGCATTGTTTTGTAATTCAGGCTGTTGGGCAGCCAGCATCTGGAGCCTTGCTTTGCTCGCCGTCATTGTGACAGAGAGCTTCTAGAGTTGCATGCTGGCAATCACATGTTTCACACAGAAGTTACACATGCCACATTCCGTTCACAACTCATTAGCCAGAGGGACCCCACCCAACCCAAAGGGGCTACGAAGCAATCCTACCGAATGTCTGAGAGGTAGAGAGCCAGCAATATTTGTTGAACATCACTAACAACTGTCACACCCACTGAGCAAACCCCAAGGGGAAATGAAACTCAGGTGCAGAGGCAAGCTCTCCATCGTCAGCATCTTGTCCTCCTGAGGAGCGTCTTCTCTCAGAGATAAGGGAGACAGAAATTCCTTATATTTGTGTTTTTTAAAAAAATGTATATTTAAAAAATTTTATTCCATGTGTTTTGCTTAACATGCCTTTTCAGATTCTTTTTACTATTATTAGCTTTTTGAGGAAGGCTCGCAAGGACTCCAAGATTAAATACACAAGTTTCACTACTGCTGAAACAAGTGATGACGTTCTTTTTAACCTCAACATAGTTACGTCTTATTAATAGTTTTATTTGTATATGCCCTGTTTACTCAAAGACACTCACAGTTTATACCCAGATAAGTACACAGTGCAGAAGGGTTATCACTGGCCATTATCTATCACAACAACTGCCATCTTGAGTCTGCCTACCAGAGCAAATTTCTTTATATTTTGGTACATTGACGTAATGAAAATGAAAAGATGGTTCCATATTGATTTGCTTCCTAATTTTGCAACATCGGAGAAGGTGGATCTTAACTTTTTTTTTTTTTTGGTCAAAAAGAGTGTATTTGGTATTCTTTGAGATACGTCTTGATGCTGGTACCACACACATGTTCATCATTAGCCATTCTTCCACTGAACTGCATCTTCTTAGCTTCTTGAGGATAATGTCACGTCAGAATCTTTATTGAAGAAAGATGCTGTAGATTATAGTTATGGCTCCTTATCAGCATAGCCGCCACTTCATTCTAGAAGGAAATGAAGTTGCACTTGCTCAGTTTGCTCCGTTCAGAGCTCTCTTCTATTGTACTTTTCTATGCCCCTCAATACTTATTTCTGTTGCTGTCCTTCCTGTTATTTGGCAATGGATTATTTCATAGTTATCTTAGTATCTCCTGGTAGCAAAGATGTAAATGCGTGATTTGTAATTCCAGGGTTGTCTTTTATTTTTCCACTTTCAAAGGGCCTCCCTCCCCCAGTTGTATGTAACACGGGCCTTCCATTATATCCACAAAATAATTGTCATGACCACATAATATACTCCAGGGTTCCCCTTGTACTTCTTGGCGAAGAGTGAAAAATGAACAAATAACGTGTAAAAAAAAAAAAAAAAAAAACCCTGAGAAGAGCATTAATGTACAAAGGACATCTGTTTTGAGTCTTTGCCTGGAGACCAGCAGGATTAGGTTATCCTAAGAAAGGATTATTAGCCCAAAGTTATCCCAGATGAGGAAAAGATTGACAATCTTTGTTCAGTCCGCCTGTCAATCATTTACTGAGTGCTCACATGCACTTTGCTTTGAAGCTCTGAACGAGCAGCTAAGTGACACAGTCAGATTTAAACAACAAGCAAATCATGCTGTTAACCATGTGAGCCATAGCTGCATAGGACAGAGGGAGGAATAGACGGGAGATGAAGAGATTTGTAGTAATCCAAATGCAAAGTGATGAGAGATGGAATCAAAAGAGTAATGGTGGTGGGAACAGATGAGGAAATAGATTCAGGAGTCATCTGAAGATGGACTCTGTTGACTTGTTGGAAATGGGGATGGATGAGAAGGAATGGGAGGGAGAATGCCCTGGTGGCTGGCTTGGGCAGTTAGGTGGATGGTGGTGCTAGTTATTGAATGTGAATACAAAAGGAAGAATGGTGTGTGTATGATGAAATTAGTAGCAGAGGAGTTGCTGGGAGGGATATGATGAGTTAATTATGTGGGTCTGCAGATCAGCAGAAAGTTTCACTTAATAAATTACAGTGTGCCTGGGCTCCAGCTACAAGTGGGGCAATCGGATGATTCTCATATAAACTGAAAGTGTTAAACGCTCAGTCGTGTCTGACTCTTTGCGAACCCATGGACTGTAACCCATCACTCCTCTGTTTGTGGAATTCTCCAGGCAAGAATACTGGAGTGGGTAGCTATTTCCTTCTCCAGGAGGTCTTCCCGACCCAGATCAAACCTGCATCTCCTGCATTGCAGGCAGATTCTTTACCTGGGAAGCCCCATTCCCATACAATGTGGTAGTTAAAAGTATGGTGTGGATGAGATTGAGCTAGACTGTGAGTGCAGTTAGAAGAGCCCCCTCTCTCCTTTACCTTTGATCTCTCTCCTGGCCCTGGATGCTTTTATCAGCAGTGAAACATGCTCTCAGGTTTCCCACCTTGAAGATCTTCTCTGGACCCCTCCTCCCTTCAGCTCTGGCTTCACCCTGTCCTGAACTTGCTCTTTCTAAGGCATCTCCAGAACGCTCCATTTTCTGCAATTTCGTTGGAGCAGTATTGCTCCACTTCTGGCAATGTGAGGATGATCCCACAGATCCTCACTGCTCCTCTGGCTGCTCTGAATGTCGGAGAATGACTCTTTGTCTTCCTCTGGGTGACCTGCCATGTGCCCTATCTGGGCACTGAAGTTAACACTGTTTATGCCTCTGTCTCACAGTGTCCCCTGGGAAAACTGCTTTTGGTCCTTGTTTGCAACCTGTTTTGCCATTAGGCTTGACTCTAGTCTGGGGGCATGGGCTGCAGGTTAGACCGTGGCTGTCGCATTTCTCCAGCTTCTCCATACGCCCTCATCTCCTCCCCATAGAGGCATCCCCAAACTGCTTTAGACACTTCCTTCAATGAAAATTCCCATGCAAAAAGTTGTAACATGTTTGGATGTTTATTTCACAAAATGCAGAGTTCTAGAGGAGAAGAGATGTTTATAGTATTACAAGCTCACTGTAGAAGTTATTCAGAACATGTGAAAATGTATAAATACAAAAAAAATGTCCAGTTATTATTATCCAGAAATGACCACTCTTAACATTTTCAATGGGCTTTCTTTCCTTCACACTTTTGTTTATGTGTCTCATACATATTTTACTCAAAATAAGATTCTACTATATATGTAGTTTTGTAAAAGTCGGTTAAAGGTATATTTCCATTGTTAATAAATACAGATGGACACAACTTTTTAAAAAATTGTTTTAGCCATTAAAAAGAATACATTTGAATCAGTTCTAATGAGATGGATGAAACTGGAACCTATTATACAGAGTGAAGTAAGCCAGAAAGAAAAACACCAATACAGTATACTAACGCATATATATGGAATTTAGAAAGATGGTAACAATAACCCTGTGTACGAGACTTCAAAAGAGACACCGATGTATAGATCAGTCTTATGGACTCTGTGGGAGAGGGAGAGGGTGGGGAGATTTGGGAGAATAGCATTGAAACATGTATATTATCATGTATGAAATGAGTCGCCAGTCCAGGTTCGATACACGGTACTGGATGCTTGGGCCTGGTACACTGGGAGGACCCAGAGGGAGGGGAGGGGAGGGAGGAGGGTGGAGGGTTCAGGATGGGGAACGCGGGTATACCTGTGGCGGATTCATTTCGATATTTGGCAAAACTAATACAATATTGTAAAGTTTAAAAATAAAATAAAATTTAAAAAAAAAAAAAAAGAAAGAAAAAAAAATCCTGAGTTGTTGAAGTAGCAACTCAGAAAAACCACATTGACACCTATAATAAATCTCATGCATACAAATTTAAGGACATTTATCTTTGAAACGGAAAGTGGATTTATAAATAAAACATTAATAACAGTGAAATAAAATGCCCATTAAGATATTTAAAGATGTATAATGTATACCAAATGTTCAAATGAAATTTATTGGTGAAATAAGCTATAAACACATGGAAAATGTACATAAATACCTCTTTGCTTCTCCAAACCTAGATTTTATCCCTAAGTTGTCATGTCTTTGAAAATGAGAAGGAATAAATAGGACTAGAAACCAAAAAAAAAAAAAAAAAGTGTTTTATTGAAGTATGGTTGATTTAGAGTGTTAATTTCTGGTGTATAGCACAGTGACTCAGTTATACATATGTGTATTCTTTTTCATATTCTTTTCCATTATGGTTTATTACTGGATGTTGAATATAGTTTCCTGTGCTATATGGTAGGAACTTGTTGTTTATCCATTCTACACATAATTGTTTGCATCTGGTAACCCCAAATTCCTAATCCATCCCTCCCCAACTACCCCCTCAGCTTGAAAACCATAAGTCTGTAGATGGACATAATTTTTTTTGGACATAATTTTTAATGGAATTGCATTCTGTTAGATGGGTTGCTCTGTTTTAATCAATTCTTTATTGGCATGCAGGTGGCTTCTGATATTTTCATATTATAAACAAGGCTGTGATAAATGGCCTCGTTATACATAGATTTTTGTCGGGCCTTTCTGTGTGTGAGTTAGTGCCTTTAAAAATATGGCTAGAAAGTAAATTACTGGATCAATGTATTTACATTATAAAATCTAATACATACTGCAAAATGCTTTTTAGTTAAAACCTACCAGTTACTCTTCGGCCAGCAAGATATTCTCAACATATTCTGGGTGTTTTAAAATCTTGGCCAATATGGTAGATGAATAATTAACATTCTATTGGCCTCAATTTAGGTTTGATTACTTGAGAAACAGAACAGGTGGTTATTAATCATCTGTGTTTCTATTTCTTATGAATTTGCTTGCCATGGATGTTGGTGGTTGCCCAGTTTGCTACTGGCACATCCGTATTGACTCTCACTACATCTAGACAGGGTAACAACAATGATTACTGTCATTATTTAGAGTAAAACTGACTGAATCCGATGAACACATTCATATAAGTTCTGTGAGGGCAGGAACCATATGTGTCCTGTTCATTTTTGATGTTATAATGTGTTTCACAGTACTTGGCATATCTAGGGAGTTAACAAATATAGGTTGAATTAATATAACCCCCTTTTTATTTCATTGGTTTAAAAAAATAGACTTTATGTTTTAGAGTAGTTTTTAGTTCACAGCAAAATTGAATGGAGGGAACAAAGATTTCTCATATGCCATATATCTCCTGCCCCACCCCAATAGCCTCCCACAATATCAGCATCCCTCACCAGATGATACATTTGTACAACTGATGAGCCTGCACTGACACAGCATCACCACCAAGAGTCCATCGTTCACATCAGGGTTTGTGCCAAGCCGCTTCAGTCATGTCCATCTCCTTCCGACCCATGGAATGTCGCCTGCCAGGCTCCTCTGTCCATGGGATTCTCCAGGCAAGAATACTGGTGTGGGTTGCCATGCCCTCCTCCAGGGAATCTTCCTGATCCAGGGACTGAACCCATGTCTCCTGGGGCTCCTACACTGCAGGCAGATTCTTTACTGCTGAGCCACTCTGATCTTAACATGATAATATTTAGGTCGGCAATGAGGCAAAGCAAAATTGAGGTAAAGAAGTTCTTTAGTTGTACCTCCTGTCCTTTTATCCAATTAGGGCTAAACAATGACCTCTCTGTAGTGAAGTATTAACCAGACTCAGAAAACTCATGATAGGAATGGATAAACTTGGCAAAGAACCTGGAGGTCTTGAGAACCTTCTTGGTCTCTGAACTACCCCTGATCAGGTTTGTTGACTATAATTTGAAGGTTTTCTTACCTTTCTTTCCACTGGCTGTGAGTGGTTCAGTGGCTGTAATTCTCTTCTGGCCCAGAATTTAACCAACACTTTCCAAAGGCAGATGAAACATTAGAATCTGATGACATGATGAGTTCTTCATTGACTAATACCCTACCCAAAGGTGATGACAGCTCTTTTGCCATGATGACAGTTCTTTTGCCACTGAATCACCAGCTCTTGCCATTACAGTGCACAGCACATATTAGGGACCCAATGAATATCTGTTGATTGAATGAGTGAATGAATGATTTTCCATAAATGATTAACATAAAATACCAAGTCCTTGAATTAAAATGAATTTTCCTAAATTCTTTTTTGATTTCACCTCAAGGCATGATATTGATTCCTTGATCAGGGATCAAACCCACACCTGCTGTGGTGGAAGCATGGAGTCTTAACCACTGGATCACCAAGAAATTCCCTTTTAAATTAAAAAAAATTGTTTTTATATTTTGAATAAATTCTTTCATTTCTATACAGTTTTAATTAAAGAAACCTCCCCCCTTCTTTTTTTTTCATAGTGTTTTTTTTAAACCCCACACCATTTTTGCTGCTATTTAGTTAATTAAGTTTAGTGAATTAAGTCTAAACTCATTAGTCAGGCATTTGAAGTCCTCCATAATGCTATGCTCTCAAACTATCTTTTTAGGGTTACTAATTTTCATATGGGCTTCCCTGGTGGCTCAGATGGTAAAGAACCTGCCTGCAATGCAGGAGATCTGGGTTCGACCCCTGGGTCAGGAAGATCCCCTGGAGAAGGAACTGGTAACCCACTTCAGTATTCTTGCCTGGAGAATTCCATGGATGGAGGAGCCTGGCGGGCTACTGTCCATGGGTCTCAAAGAATTGGACATCACTGAGTGACTAAGACTACTACTACTCAAACTCTTCTGCTATTTGGCTCCCACTGACCAGGTCAAATCCCATCTCCTCTGTTACAATGCCTGTAAGATTACCTGTGGTGAACACTATGACAACCTCCCCCATAGCCATTCCTCTTTTCCTTGTCATCAGCCTAATTTTGCTTGGGAGAACCATGCCTTCCCCATGTGGGAAGAAGCCTAACTCCATTTTTGGTGCTAAATGGAGTTGAAAGCAATTAACACAATCCTATATCCTGGCCATGAATATTGATTCAGAAATGGATATGTGATTCAGCTCACACCAGAGCTTGAGACAGACTAGGTTTTCTGGGAGTTGTTTTTTCTGAGATAAGGAGGCATGAAATTGTGGAAATTGCTGGCAGCCGACTTGCTTGGGTGGAGCTGACATGATGGGAAGCAGAGAAAGAAGCTGGTCCTTGACAATATCATTAAGTCCTACAAAGCCCATCTTCTGGTAGATTTTCAGTGTTATGAGTGAAGTGAAAGTGGCTCAGTCATGTCCAACTCTGCAACCCCATGAACTGTGTAGTCCACAAGGCTCCTCTGTCCATGGAACTCTCACTGGAATACTGCAGTGGCCTGCCATTCCCTTCTCCAGGGGATCTTCCCAACCCAGGGATTGAACCCAGGTCTCCCGCACTGCAGGTGAATTCTTTACCAACTGAGCCACCAGGGAAGCTCCCAGTGGTTTGGCTACCTCATGCGAAGAGTTGAGTCATTGGAAAAGACTCTGATGCTGGGAGGGATCGGGGGCAGGAGGAGAAGGGGACGACAGAGGATGAGACGGCTGGATGGCATCACTGACTCGATGGACGTGAGTTTGAGCGAACTCCGGGAGATGGTGATGGACAGGGAGGCCTGGCGTGCTGCGATTCATGGGATCGCAAAGAGTCGGACACGACTGAGCGACTGAACTGGACTGAATAATTCAGCTCTATTATTTAGCCTAGTTAGAGTTGGGTTTTTTGTTGGTATTTGCAACTGTTCTACCCGCCTTCTCCTAAATTCAATCCAGTCTCTCTCCTAATACTTTTTTTTTTTTTTAATAATAGAATACATAAAAAGTATTAGAAGAAAGTGCTTAAAATGGACTGGAATGGGTGAATTTAACTCAGATGACCATTATATCTACTATTGCAGGCAGGAATCCCTCAGAAGAAATGGAGTAGCCATCAAGGTCAACAAAAGAGTCTGAAATGCAGTACTTGGATGCAATCTCAAAAATGACAGAATGATCTCTGTTCGTTTCCAAGGCAAACCATTCAGTATCACAGTAATCCAAGTCTATGCCCCAACTAGTAATGCTGATGAAGCTGAAGTTGAACGGTTCTATGAAGACCTACAAGACCTTCTAGAACTAACACCCAAAAAGGATGTCCTTTTCATTATAGGAGACTGGAATGCAGTAGGACATCAAGAAACACCTGGAGTAACAGGCAAATTTGGCCTTGAAATACAGAATGAAGCAGGGCAAAGACTAATAGAGTTTTGCCAAGAAAATGCACTGGTCATAGCAAACACCCTCTTCCAACAACACAAGAGAAGACTCTACACATGGACATCACCAGATGGTCAACACTGAAATCAGATTGATTATATTCTTTGCAGCCAAAGATGGAGAAGCTCTATACAGTCAACAAAAACAAGACTGGGAGCTGACTGTGGCTCAGATCATGAACTCCTTATTGCCAAATTCAGACTTAAATTGAAGAAAGTAGGGAAAACCACTAGACCATTCAGGTATGACCTAAATCAAATCCCTTATAATTATACAGTGGAAGTGAGAAATAGATTTAAGGGACTAGATCGGATAGATAGAGTGCCTGATGAACTATGGAATGAGGTTTGTGACATTGAACAGGAGACAGGGATCAAGACCATCCCCATGGAAAAGAAATGCAAAAAAGCAAAATGGCTGTCTGGGGAGGCCTTACAAATAGCTGTGAAAAGAAGAGAAGCAAAAAGCAAAGGAGAAAAGGAAAGATATAAGCATCTGAATGCAGAGTTCCAAAGAATAGCAAGAAGAGATAAGAAAGCCTTCCTCAGCGATCAATGCAAAGAAATAGAGGAAAACAACAGAATGGGAAAGGCTAGAGATCTCTTCAAGAAAATTAGAGATACCAAGGGAACATTTCATGCAAAGATGGGCTCGATAAAGGACAGAAATGGTATGGACCTAACAGAAGCAGAATATATTAAGAAGAGGTGGCAAGAATACACAGAAGAACTGTACAAAAAAGATCTTCATGACCCAGATAACCACGATGGTGCGATCACTGACCTAGAGCCAGACATCCTGGAATGTGAAGTCAAGTGGGCCTTAGAAAGCATCACTATGAACAAAGCTAGTGGAGGTGATGGAATTCCAGTAGAGCTATTTCAAATCCTGAAAGATGATGCTGTGAAAGTCCTGCACTCAATCTGCCAGCAAATTTGGAAAACTCAGCAGTGGCCACAGGACTGGAAAAGGTCAGTTTTCATTCAAATCCCAAAGAAAGGCAATGCCAAAGAATGCTCAAACTACTGCACAATTGCACTCATCTCACATGCTAGTAAAGTAATGCTCAAAATTCTCCAAGCCAGGCTTCAGCAATACGTGAACCATGAACTTCCTGATGTTCAAGCTGGTTTTAGAAGAGGAAGAGGAACCAGAGATCAAATTGCCAACATCCGCTGGATCATGGAAAAAGCAAGAGAGTTCCAGAAAAGCATCTATTTCTGCTTTATTGACTATGCCAAAGCCT
>NW_011494909.1:1299260-1301598 GCF_000754665.1 Bison bison bison
TCAACATTCAGAAAACGAAGATCATGGCATCCAGTCCCATCACTTCATGGGAAATAGATGGGGAAACAGTGTCAGACTTTATTTTTTGGGGCTCCAAAATCACTGCAGATGGTGACTGCAGCCATGAAATTAAAAGACACTTACTCCTTGGAAGGAAAGTTATGACCAACCTAGATAGCATATTCAAAAGCAGAGACATTACTTTGCCAACAAAGGTCCGTCTAGTCAAGGCTATGGTTTTTCCTGTGGTCATGTATGGATGTGACAGTTGGACTGTGAAGAAGGTTGAGCGCCGAAGAATTGATGCTTTTGAACTGTGGTGTTGGAGAAGACTCTTGAGAGTCCCTTGGACTCCAAGGAGATCCAAGCAGTCCATTTTGAAGGAGATCAGCCCTGGGATTTCTTTGGAAGGAATGATGCTGAAGCTGAAACTCCAATACTTTGGCCACCTCATGTGAAGAGTTGACTCATTGGAAAAGACTCTGCTGCTGGGAGGGATTGGGGGCAGGAGGAGTAGGGGACGACAGAGGATGAAATGGCTGGATGGCATCACTGACTCGATGGATGTGAGTCTGAGTGAACTCCGGGAGTTGGTGATGGACAGGGAGGCCTGGCGTGCTGCAATTCATGGGGTCGCGAAGAGTCGGACATGACTGAGGGACTGAACTGAGAAATGTGAATCAATAATAATATAATGATCTGATGAAGATTTAAGGGATAAAGTAGAACTCAGATGATTAAATAGGACACTCTGGTGTAAAGACACACTTTCTAGACCTGGAGTACAGGGACTGGAATCTTTCCTTCCCCATGCAACTCCAGGCACATCACTTAGTCCCTTGTGCTACAATTCCTGCCCATCTCACTGCTGCTGTTGCTGCTAAGTCGCTTCAGTCGTGTCCAACTCTGTGCGACCCGCTAGACGGCAGCCCACCAGGTTCCCCCGTCCCTGGGATTCTCCCGCCCAGAACACTGGAGTGGGTTGCCATTTCCTTCTCCAATGCATGAAAGTGAAAAGTGAAAAAGTGAAAGTGAAGTCTCTCAGTCATTTCCGACTCTTCGCGACCCCATGGACTGCAGCCCACCAGGCTCCTCCATGGGATTTGCCAGGCAAGAGTACTGGAGTGGGGTGCCATTGTTTTCTCCGTGTCTATCTCACAGTGCTTTACAAATGTCAGTTATCCTTATCAAATTACTGTTTGTGTTGGGTATTGCCTATATTGGGCTTCCCAGGTGGTACTAGTGGTAAAGAACCTGCCTGCCAATGCAGGAGACAAAAGAGATGTGGGTTCAATCCCAGGGTCAGAAAGATCCCCTGGAGGAGGACACGGCAACCCACTCCAGTATTCTTGCCTGGAGAATCCCATGGACAGAGGACCCTGGTGGACTACAGTCCATGGGGTCGCAAAAGTGTCAGACATTGCCTGTATCTCAGAGCTGCATTTCCCAAAGTCCTTTGCCAGCAGGTTCTGATAAGGTTTAGATTCTGTCAGTGAGATGCACTTGGGATTTGAACAGCACAAGGCTTGTGTCATTCTTCCTCCTGCAGCCACTCACACGATATAAATTTGTGCAGTGAAGCTAGATGCCAAGACTGCTCCTGACAGGCACTAGCTTCTAAGCTGCAGGGTGGCTGTGACATTCGCCATGGTTTCCTGTCATTTCCTGCAATTTCTGATCTCTGGGTACAGTGGCTTCCTGACGTCAGGTCCACAGCTGATGTGGAATAACCTGAGAGTTACAGGGTATCCCTCTTGACCTTCACCCATCCACTCCTTCCAAAGTCCTTGTGGCATCTGATTTCATGTGTTAAATATCTTTCTGCTGATAATACCTTCAGTCGTCTCTTTTTCCCTCACTGAATCCTGAGATATTTGTTTCATTGAATTTATTAAAAAAAAAAACCCACTTATGTTTAATAATAATACAGTAAGAGTGAACAAAAAGTTATTATTAATGCTAGTCACTTGGGCTAAGCATTTTGTAGGCATAACCTCATTCTGTCCTCTTAAGAACCCAATGAGGTAGTTTTTATTACTATCCTCATTCTGCAGAGGAGGAAACTAAGGCAGAGGGTTGCATACAGGTCTCAGAGGTGGCCAGCAGGGGAGTTGGAGTTTGACCTTCGGATGTGTGAATTCAGAGTCCTCAAGGACACTGTAGTAGACTGCCCTTCCCCTCGCAATAAGGAGTTTACTTTTAGTTCAGTTCAGTTCAGTTCAGTCGCTCAGTTGTGTCCGACTCTTCGCGACCCCATGAATCGCAGCACGCCAGGCCTCCCTGTCCATCACAAACTCCCGGAGTTTACTCAGACTCACGTCCATCGAGTCAGTGATGC
>NW_011494909.1:1301900-1305468 GCF_000754665.1 Bison bison bison
AATGAATATTCAGGACTGATTTCCTTTAGGATGGACTGGTTGGATCTCCTTGCAGTCCAAGAGACTCTCAAGAGTCTTCTCCAACACTACAGTTCAAAGCATCAGTTCTTCCATGCTCAGCTTTCTTCATAGTCCAACTCTCACATCCATACATGGTTACTGGAAAAACCATAGCTTTGACTAGACAGACCATTGTTGGCAAAGTAATGTCTCTGCTTTTGAATATGCTATCTAGGTTGGTCATAACTTTCCTTCCAAGGAGCAAGCGTCTTTTAATTTCATGGCTGCAGTCACCATCCAACTGCAGTGATTTTGGGGCCCCCCAAAATAAAGTCTGACACTTTCCACTGTTTCCCCATCTATTTCCTATGAAGTGATGGGACCAGATGCCATGGTCTTCGTTTTAGGTCACCTATAAAGTCAACTTTGGGTGTGAAACCAGAAGTGTTTTTGAATTCAGAAGTTTCAGTTTTTAGGAGGGTGACACAGTACACATACTGCATGTTACTTGTGGGGACAGCACAAGTGGGGTCTGGGATAGGATGTTGTAATCAAACGTACTAATTCTGCAAGGAACTGAGTGTTCATTTAAATAAGATAAAGCCCATAATAAATAGTCATAGGACATTGCAGTTGCTACCCAGTGAGTTTAGGTGGCAAATGATTTACAAAAATATTTTTGGTTTTCAGAGCTTTGTTGATTTCAGAATTACAGATCAGGAATTATGGACCTGAATTTGTTTTTAGTTTTTGTTTTTTGCCACCCCACATGGCATATGGCTGTTACTTACCTGACTAGGGATTGAATCTGGGCTCTTGGCAGTGAGACAACACAGCCCAAACCACTGGACTGCATTTTAAATTAAGTATTAGCAAATAGAAAAGATAAGCTGAGCAGATTAAAAAAAAATTGTTTTTCATCTATTGTCTTATTTTAAGTGTGTCTTTGGTCTAACTTTCTGTAACCCCTTTTGTAACCACTCCTTTACCCAAAGCATTCGGGCAAAGACTTACTTCATATCTATTTATGTCAAATGTACTTACAAGTATATTTACTTTATAGACACCAAAAGGTTGTCTGTCATGTTGTTTCACAGTGCCCAGCATATCACTCTGCAGCAAAGGAAAGAATCAGACAAAAAATCAGCAACTTAGTAGTGAAAAGCATGATCAAAATATGTTAGGTTCACCTTCTTCTAATACAACTTGACCTTCTTATATGCCATTTCTGTTAATCTTAAGTTATTTGTTCATTAAGGTCTTAGCTAAAATATAAGTATAGCTTTAACACCATGTTAATCTATATATTCCAGTTACTTGTAAGAGGGTAACAAACTGTCCTAAACTCAATGGCTTAAAATAGTTTATTATTGCTCTTGTGGTTCTGCGGGTCCCATGGGTTGACTGAGATGGCCTCATTTGGGGTTTCTCATGGGGTTGCACAGTTGGGGCTAAAGGCACAGTGAAGGTTTGACTGTGTAGAATGTCCAAGATGGCACACCCATCTGGCTAGCAGTTGATACAAGGGCTCAGCCAAGGTTATCATTCAAGCCACCTGTGTGTGGCCTCTCTGGCTTGGGCTTTCTACAGAATGATGGCTGAGTTCTGGGAGAAAGCCCATTAAAAATAAATATTCCAGAGACCCAGGTGGAGGCAGAAAGATTTCTTATGATCCAGCCTTAGAAATCACCTAACATCACTTCTACCTGATTCTTTTCATCAAAAGTGAGTCACAGGCCCAGCCCAAATTCAAGAGGAGGATGATATGAAAGGATGTGGATGTTGGAGGCATGGCTCATTGAGGGGTGGGGTCATCTTTGAAAACAACCCTCAGACAACATATATAGATATATATTTACAGAGTTTAAAAGTAAATTAAAAAAATTCATATACACAGAGACAAAAGTTTTATTGCCCTGCAATGGAGACAAAAATGCCTTGAAATTGTACTTCAATTTTTTTTTCAATATCTTAGAACTTTTGAACACAGGCAAAAAACAGATAAATGGAATGACTGACATCTAAGAGGTAGTCAAATGTACAGCTGAAGTAAGGAAACTCTGAGTTGAGCAGACAGGAGAAATTCTCTAAAGCTATAAAAATATAAGGACAGGCTTTTCAAATGCTGTGACATTATTATAGGTCTCTGGCAAACCATGATAACCCTTCTGGTATATAATCAGGATCAGGCTGGCTTACGAACAAAAGACGGGAGGAGATGATGAGGCAGCCCCTGTAGTTGCAAACCAATCATTCCTACCTTTTTTTTTTTTCTTTTGAGTCACACACCCTATTGAGCATATGAGAAAAGTTAGGAAATTTTTTTCCAAGAAAAAAATGTATTTTTAAAATTTAAGTAGAGCTGATACACAGTATTATACAGAAAAAATATATATTTGTTTACTTTTGTTCCCTCCTCCATTCTTTCTTCCCTTGTTTCCTTCTCTCTTCCCTCCTTGTCTTCCTTCATTCCTTCTATGATTATTTATAGATCACTGATTCTATATTTCAGACACTGATCTGGACCAAGGGATAGAGTAGGGAAGACAGATCCCTTCTCTAGTCTCACAGCGTGTCCATTCTTATGATACAGAGACAGAAGAAACCCGAGTATACTAATAAACAAGACAACCCCAGAATGTTATAAGGAACAAACTGTGCACACAACATCTTGCGTACAATTCTATGGGGTTCACAGTCATGCCATCGACCCTTCTTCCTTGCTGTGCGATCAGTAACTTCTCTTTTAGGGTAAGTTTTCAATGTAAGTAGTGTGGATATGGTTGCTGATTATCCATTGCTTTGCCACTTATACACGGTACAAAGATGTTGACTGGCCTAAGCTGTTTTCAACAACTAAGGACAATTATATGCAGTGTCATTTGAGCTGATTTTCCTAACCAATGGAAAAGCACTGATGGCTTCTGATGACATTTCAGAAAGTACTACTGCTCGTGAGCACAAAAATGTGCATTGCAAGGCTTTCCATAGCTTTCAGTTCAGTTCAGTTGCTCAGTTGTTTCCGACTCTGTGACCCCACGGACTGCAGCATGCCAGGCTTCCCTGTCCATTACCAACTCTCAGAGCTTACTTAAACTCACGTCCATCGAGTTGGTGATGCCAACCATCTCATCCTCTGTCGTCCCCTTCTCCTCCTGCCTTCAATCTTTCCCAGCATCAGAGTCTTTTCCAATGAGTCAGTTCTTCGCATCAGGTGGCCAAAGTATTGGAGTTTCAGCTTCAACATCAGTCCTTCCAATGAATATTCAGGACTGATTTCCTTTAGGATGGACTGGTTGGATCTCCTTGCAGTCCAAGAGACTCTCAAGAGTCTTCTCCAACACTACAGTTCAAAGCATCAGTTCTTCCATGCTCAGCTTTCTTCATAGTCCAACTCTCACATCCATACATGGTTACTGGAAAAACCATAGCTTTGACTAGACAGACCATTGTTGGCAAAGTATGTCTCTGCTTTTTAATATGCTGTCTAGGTTGGTCATAGCTTTTCTTCCAAGGAGCAAGTGTCTTTTAATTTCATGGCTGCAATCACCATCTGCAGTGATTTTGG
>NW_011494909.1:1305568-1308453 GCF_000754665.1 Bison bison bison
TGATCTTAGTTTTCTGAATGCTGAGTTTTAAGCCAACTTTTTCACTCTCATCTTTCACTTTCATCAAGAAGTTCTTTAGTTCTTCTTCACTTTCTGCCATAAGGTTTCCATAGCTTTACTAAAACCAAAAAACTGCCCCCTCAAGGGAGCTATCTGCTTCCCCTTATTAAAAAAATTAAATGAATCCATTAGCCTTGGGTTCACATTTCAAATTCTCATTTTACAGGAGACTCTGGGAACCCACCCTTTCATCCATATTCTGAAGACGACAGTGAAGGGTGTATGATTTGCTTTGGAGTTTTTTTTCCTTTATGTCCTATGTTCTTCTGTTCTCACCACAGATTGTGCTTCTGGCCTTGGTTATTATGACATCCTGTGAGGATTTAAACATATACTTTTACCTTTGGCAACATTTTAAGTTTTTTTTCATTAGCATAACTTTTGCAAAAATGAAATGCAAATATCCATTTATCTTATTCCATCGTAATATATGAGACATAGCTCTAAACTTTTTGTTATTTGAGAAATACTTTAATTGGTAATATAAAACTGTTACTCCATGTTTTTTTCTACTTTTTGGTGATTTATGAATATCAGGCTTTTATGCTTTCTTCAGTTAAAGGGTATTTTAATATCTGGCATTTCATTGGAATGAATGTAAAACTGGAGTGAGAATAATCCAAATATAATTACTTAAGGGATTGGTAAAATACATCCCTGTGGGTCAGATCCACCTATTTTCATAATAAATTTCTAGTGGAACACAGGCCCACTCATTCTTTTACATATTGTGTATGGCTGTTCTCGTGTTTGCTCTTTCCCCTTTAAAAACAAGTTTGCCCATACCTGATTTAGAGCAAAAATGATTCTATTTCCTTGCTAATGATTGACACAGATTCTATGTATTTATCATATGCCATAGATAAGTGAATTTACATGACTACTATGTGTCAAACACTATGCGGGGATATAAAGACAGAAATTTGTGTTTATAGCTTAACAATAGCTCCAAGATGATTAATTTAAAAAAATTATGTTAAGTCCCTAAATTTATACCTTCCTATCATAGTTCAGTTGGTAAAGAATCCACCCGAAATGCAGGAGACCCCTTGGGAAGATCCCCTGGAGAAGGGAAAGGCTACCCACTCCAGTATTCTGGCCTGGAGAATTCCATGGACTGTATAGTCCACGGGGTCGCAAAGAGTCGGACACGACTGAGCAACTTTCACTTTCACTTTTCAAGAATGAATATAGGTTTTATACTGAGATGTGACACTTTGACTTGGGAGAAAATGTGGGTTTTTCTGAACTTTAATCATGCTATAATTGCAGTATAAAACTGAATCAGTGCTGCCCAGAATTAGTTCTAAAGTTTTCAAAAAATTACCCTTATAAATTTATGGGAAAAAACATCTGAAATTTCCACTTTATTTTGCCAAGTGAGCCTGGGGCTGGGGTTGTTCATCCAAAATCCTATTAATTCATTATCTGGTGACTCCAGGTCCTTGTTTATGAAGTTCTCAAGGAAGTCCCTTGAGTAACATCTCCTGTGAGTCTATGGTCCCCAAGGCCACCTGAAATGAGAGCTCAACCACAAAAACAGCAATTTAATTCAATAAACATTTACCGAGGGCCTACCAAGTGGGAAGCAATCTACTGATGCAGTGGGGGCTCCTGTCTTTTAGAGATTCAAAATATCCCAATCTGCAGGATCCTCATGAAAGAATTCTATAACTTTTGGAGAAGTGTTTAGGTGTTGAAAAAGTTATCCATGTCCTGCCAACTCCTGATCTGTTTTTACCCCAATTCATTTCATGTATCAGACTGTTCATGGTTTTTGGCTGTTCCCTGAAGGATGTGGGATCTTAGTTCCCCAACCAGGGATCGAACCAGTACTCCCTGCAGTGGAAGCACTGAGTCCTAACTACTGGACTACCAGGGAAGTCCTGCTCTTGTTGGATCAGAATCATTAAACACTAGTCTTCACAAATCTGGCTTAAATGTATGAAGGCAGACCCAAAGGGTATACAATTGTATTTTCTTAGTGTACAAACAAGGTCACAACACTTGTGAGCTCTAAGGAGAAGCCTAAAGGCTGTTTGAGACCTAACCAACGGTAGGCTCCGTTCTTGAAAAAGAATCCTTTGGAAGAGCCCAGTGACCCTGCCTCCTCCTCCACCCCTCCTCTCCCAGAACACCCAGTTTCTTGGTGTCAGTTTTCAGAAGCTGGAAAGAGAGATAATAGCAGCCATGCAGAGTTGCCAGCTTTAGTAACTCTAGTTCCTGGAATGAAGGACAGGAAGCCTTTAGATATCAGCACACCCTAACTCTGCTAGCTCCTATTGCATAAATCATTTAGCTGTCAGCTAATTACAGTATTGGAAAGTTTACATCATTCATCTTTTTATGGAACCTCTTGATGGAAGATTCTGGAGACGAAAACTCTTGACAATTTCCACGATCTTAAAAAAGGAACGCTGACCTAGAGAAAGATGGGACAAAAGATGAGCATCTTTCAAGCAGCAATGAGATCTTACACAGTAGCCTATTTAAAGTGGTGCTAATGAGCACTTAGGTTAAGTTCTTGGAAAAAGACAGAAATGTGACTTTTGTCAGACCCAATGCCATTTTATTGAAAGCATAGTTATTTTGCACTTACTGAGTATACTATGCACTTGCTTCCAGGTAACAACCCTATGAGGCAAGTATTAAAATGCCACTTTACAGATAAACTGAGGCATACAGAAAATTAGTGTCCAAGCTCTGACAGCTGGTGGGTAGTAGAGCCAGAAACGAAACACGAGGCAATCTGGCTGCAGAGCCCATGGCTCTCGGCCACTGCTCTGCTGACCTCACCCCTGGTGTCAGCCATTCCTCGACCTGCC
>NW_011494909.1:1308752-1309508 GCF_000754665.1 Bison bison bison
TGCGGCCCTGGCAGCGCGCCCCCGCGGCCGGCGGGAATACGCGGGAGCAGCGCGCACGTGCCGCCGGGAAGGGGCCGCCCGGGCCGCGCCAAGATGGCGGCGGCCGCGGCCGCAGCGGCGACGGTTGGCGGCGGCCCGTGAGGCGGGCGGGGCCGGCGGCTCGGAGGCGGGGTCCCGGGTGAGCTGCTCTGGGAGGCGGGGGGCCGTTTCCATAGCGGCGGCAGGAGGTGTCGCGCCGGGGAACTTCCTGGTTCCCGGGCTCGGCTTTGCCGGGATCCTCTCGGAAGGGAAACAATGGGGCGGAGGGCACTGCGGTAGCCGCCGCCGCTGCGCCGGGACCTGCTCGGCCCCGGGGACCCCCCGCCCGCAGCCTCCGCCGACGGGACCGTTCGGAGGTAAGTTCATTTTCCCCTTTCCCACTGCGAGGGGCTGGCGGCGGCGGGGCTTGGCGGGCTTCCCCCGGACACGGACTCGGAGGTGGCCCTGGGGAGCCGGACGCCGCCATTCGCGGCCGCAGGGGAGGTGGACGAGCGGCGCTCCCGGCCCCCGCCCTCGAGGGGCCGGCTCCGGAAACGCGCGCGGCCGTCCGGCCCCGCCCCTGAAGCCCGGACCGCTGGGTGCTGCGGGTGTGATTGGCAGGTCGGCGGGCGCCGGGCGAGGGGCGCCGGGGTGCGTGCGGGCTGGATCTGGCTGGGACGGCGCGGGAGGGGGACCTGCCGACCGGTGAAGGGGGCTCGTGGAAGGGGCGGGGGTCGG
>NW_011494909.1:1309608-1361320 GCF_000754665.1 Bison bison bison
ACGTGTCTCCCTTGCAAGTTTCAGTTGCGTCCTCCAGAGTCCAAGTGGGCAGGACCGAGGCAAACTTCGTTCTTTTAAAATTATTGCCTTCCTGCCGCGGAACTTCGTTTCGACTAGGCAAGGGGAGGATGGGGCTGAATGAGGGCTTTGGAGAACCTGGAAATCTGTGCGCCTTTGCAAAGTTTGCAAAATACTTGGGAGCTCACAGCCGGGTGTTGTTGGTGCGGCAGTTGTGATGCGGGCGAACGGTTACTCGTAGGTATTTTAATTGAAATTGTGAGGGCTCTGTGGATCCACGGGTGAACATTTCTGTACACTGAAATGCCCCCCGTCCCCTGCCCTTCATTTAATCCACAGATGCTTTTTAGTCGGTAGATTTCATCATGAGCTAAATGAATCGCTTATGGGACTGGGAAGGAGTTTTGAATTGGAGCAATAACAAGTCATGGAAATAATGTGACATATAGAAAAAAAGTGGGGACGCGGTTTTAAGTACTTTGCTAGAAGAAAGTTATTTCAATCGTGTATTAATCCATTTATAAATAGAAGTAAGTCTTTGGGATACTTAATATTTCGTAGCGCGGAGGTCGGACAAAACTTTAGATACCACCCTGCCCAACTCCCTCATATATTGAATCTATGGGAAATTATGTTCAGGAAAGTCAGGGTGCTTTTTTCTTTTGTGAAGTCATCCTAATAAGAATCAGATTAGGCAGCATTAAATGGACGGTGGTTTATTTGCTTTTATTTCTCACTCTGTCAGACCCTAAAGTTAAGAAAAACGATACTGAGCTTGCCTTTTTTTCTTAATAGTAAAGTTTGTAAACATCATCTAGTTTGTTACTTAAAATGGATATTTTTCCTATGTTATGTTCTATATAGCCAATTGAAATATGTAAAAATGTAAGAGAAAAGAAGCTACACGAATTAAAGTATAAATTAAAAAACCAGTGCCTTAATTGCCAGTACAGGTATTCTGAGTTAATAGAAATTCCTTTGCTGATTATGTCTTTAAAGAATCACTCAGGTGTTAAAAGGGCATCAGAGAAGCATCATTTCCCAAACATTAAGAACCTGGGCCCTAAGTCTTGCTGTTGATGCCTACTTAATGTTTTTAACTAGCAGACCTGGCTCTCTGGGGTTAGGGTTATGTTTCTGGTGAGAATAGCCCATTACCAGTTATGACATTGTTTTGATATGAAATAGCTCCTTGGGAGGACAGCTGCCATTGGTTAAACAAGCCAGTAGGTACAAGTGTTGGCTTTGGCACCATCTGTTAATTGGCTGGTCATCCTTGGGAACTGAGGCAACTTCCTGGTATGGCAGATGCAAGCTGGGTCCCAGTGCCAGGCAGAGGTTGCAGGGTCAGTTTGGTTTTTGGTCAGTTCAGTCTTTGCCCATGGTGTTCCCATCTATCTCAAGGTACTGTTACATTTTGTAGCTATTGAAGATGAGTGAAAAAGAGACCAGTAAATTTAAGCTAGTGGCAAGTTGAAACAAAATTACTTTGATTGTAAATGCTAGTAATGTTAAGGCAATTTGAAGTCCTGCAAAAAAACTTAAAGACACAATACCAGAACTTTTAAGAATTGCTGCTTCAGTTAGAAAGTGGCCAGTGATTACATTTTCTGGTTTATGCTTGCAATTTCACTTCAACCATTTTTGTTTTGTTTAGTGAAATAGTACTGTTACCAATAATACTCTGATCGTTTATTACCAGAAAGGTATAGTTTGTCCTTCAGTGTGATTTTTGAAAGGTGTATTGTCTTGCTAGATATGATTTATTTATATTTAGTGTCTCATTTTTTCCTTTAGAAAGTGTCTCAATTTTTACAGTAAAAGTCAAAACCAAAGTAATATTCATTTGAAAGAAATCTGACTTCTACAACACTTCTTTATAGTATGTGGACATTAGAGCCTGAGAATTAATCACAGACACTTGAACTCTCAACTGGTCTCTGCCATTTCCAGGTTATGGCATTTCATGAAGATAACTTAGTTTTTAAAGGTTGTTTCTTTGTAAAATTGGGGAGAATTATAAATTCACATTTGTTTATTCAACATATTTCTTGGGTGCCTTCTTGAACGCACAGCCTTGTGTCATGTACCTTGTTTTGAACAACTAGAGGGATCAGTCCTGTGAAGTACAGTACATGGAACTATAAAACCAGTCACCAGGGAACCTGACTTGATTGGGAGGGGCAGGGCAAGCTGTCCTGAGGAAGTTGCTGGTAAGACCTGAAGGATGAGGAAGAGATGGCAGGTGGAAGGGTGGGACACTGAGGATGAAGGAGCGTGTAGAGAAGAGAATGCTTGTGGGTGAGAGAGTTCTCTCTGTGGCACCTGTCCCACCACTGTTGCTTGTGGGGGGAAGGTTGGCTCTTGGCCTCATGAGCTGTCATCGTCTGAACCAGGTGGCTCAGCCTTTGTAGAAAGAGAGTCCGTCCAGATGACTCCGACCTCGCTAGACTGGTGATGACTGCACACTTTGGTGTCCACTACTATACAACTCTGGCACTGATTATTTGATAATTTCTATATCTGTAAAACTGGAATTAAATGTTAAAAAAGTTCTTTGATTTCCTTAGACAGACTGTATAATATTGGTGTTTTAAAATTTGATAACATTTTCCTTAGAAAAGCTCAGACAGCCTTATTTAAAATGTCTAATCCTCACAAAATGCAAGTAGCAGTTCACTGTAAGCTCTGGAGTTTCACATCTTGTTTGGTTAAGTATTTGGGGCTGTAAAAGGATTACTTAATTATCCTCTGAGAGAGGTATATGTTGCACCTGTGTCTTGATGACATTGATACTGGTGTAGAAGTTTTCATTTTATCCTGGAGTTTTCCTTCACTGAATTAACAAGGGAATTAAAAAATATTAGAGTAATGCTTTTCATGAAATAAGTGAAAGAATATCATTTTAAGCTTCTTAATATATTAATTTTGGTTGTCCTCTATGCTCAGTCGTGTCTGACTCTTTGCAACCCCATGGACTGTACCCTTCCAGGATTCTCTGTCCATGGAATTTTCCAGGCACGAATACTGGAGTGGATTGCCATTTCCTTCTTCATTGAGTGTGAACTCAGAGCAGAGTATGGAATTTTGCAGGAAAGAATACTGCAGCGGGTTGCCATTTCCTACTCCAGGGAATCTTCCCGACGCAGAGATTGAACCAGCCTGTCCTGCATTAGCAGACAGATTCTTCACCACTAGCGCCACCTTAGAAGCCCCCGCATGCCCTCTAAAAGGTGGAAAATGTGTGAGACATATAGTACATAGTTGAAATCCCAACGTACACGTAGTGCCAGAGCAGAGGGAGAAGAGTAAGACATTCAGTATTTGAAGTAACAGATCAGTATTTGAAGAGATACTTCACATAGATGTATTCTAAATCTTAGAATATTTCAAAATGAAGCCAAAGACTGAAGAATATCCATAAAATAACCCTCTTCCCCCAAATCTAAATATATCACAGTAATCTAGAGAAAACAAAGACAGAGAATATCTTAAAAGTGAAACCATTTACCTCAGACTGGGACTTGAACCCATGTACTCGAACCCAGCCAAAACCCAGTTTGGGACTCAAACTCATGGTGGCTGGGACTCGAACCCAGCCAAAACCCTGCTTGGAACTTGAACCCACGAGGCTGGGACTTGAACCCAGCCAAAATCTTGTTTGGGACTTGAACCCAGCCAAAACCCAGTTTGTGACTCTAACCCAGCCAAAACCCTGCTTGGAACTTGAACCTACGTGGCTGGGGCTCAAACCCATCCAAACACCATGGTACCTGATTTAAGGACCTAGTGAAGCTCAGATTCTTGATGTCCCATCGCATAAAGAATTCAGTGAGAGAAAAAGTGATAGGTAAGAAGTGGATTTATTCAGATTCAGAGAGAAGCACACTCCACAGAGTGTGGGCCATCACAGAAGGAGAGTGTGCCCTTAGTGATTTTACACAGATCAGTAATGGCAGATTAATATTTTATTGTGGAATTAACGCAGCGTTTGTAAGCCAGTTAGTTCTCTGGGTTTTTTTTTTTCCTCCTTGTTTCTTTTTGTTTGTTTTCCTTTTGAATCTTTTAATGCTTGTTACCATATCTGTAGTTAGAAAAGAAAAGGTGAAATAAGGCTTTGAAAACTAAGTGACAATGGAAATAAATGTGGAAAGTAAAATTTATAAAGGTTAGGTATGTGAGTGGGGGATAGATATTTCTGTGTATTTTGCTGATGCCTGTTATAAAAAATGAACTGGCAGATAATAACAATTGATATGAATGTTTAAAAATTAAGAGGAATGTATTTGTCTCACCTGTTCCATGTTCCTTTTTTCTGGATTTGTTTTGGATTGATTTAAAAAAAAATAATTATTCCATTTCCTCCTTTTTTTAATTACCTTGGGATTATATATTCTTTTACTCTTCCTTAGTATTTGCCTAAGAAATTCTAATCTTTTCTCTACTTATCAAAGTGTAATATTGAGACTTTCACCCTTTTTCCAGATAATGTAAGTCAATTTTAAAACATGTAAGTCAATTTCCTTCCTTTTTTTTGTATTTCATTGTTATGTTTTAAAATGTATGTATGTTTTATACCCCCAAAGACCTATTTCTGTTGTTTTGTACCATTATTATTCAATCAGGCTTACTGCCCTTTTCTTCTTTCTTATGTTACTGACTTTCTGTCTGGAAAAATTTTCCATCTGCCTGCAGAATACCCTTTAGTGTTTTCTTTAGAGTGGATTTAGTACTGACAAAATCTAAAACGTTTAGTTTGAGAATGTTTTTATTTCACGTACATTCTTGAAAGATACATTTTGCTAGGTATAGAATTCTAGATTGGCAATACGCACATACATATATTTGTATATTCTTTGGAGAAGAGATTATTCTATAATATTTGTCTTTGTTGCTATTGAGAAGGCAGCTGCTGTTTATCACTTCTTTGTTGATAATTTCTTTCTTCCTCAGGCTATTTTCAGGCTTCCCTTGTGGCTCAGCTGGTGAAGAATCTGCCTGCAATGCGGGAGACCTGGGTTCCATCCCTGGGTTGGGAAGATCCCCTGTAGAAGGGAAGGGCTCCCCACTCCAGTATTCTGGCCTGGAGAATTCCATGGACTGTATAGTCCATGGGGTCACAAAGAATTGGACACGACTGAATGACTTTCACTTCACTTTCATAGGCTGTTTTTAAGATTTTCTTTTTGTCTTTCAGATTTGATTTCAAATGATCTCTCCTCCCTTTTCTTTTCATAGCTGTTTATGCTGTGACCTGGTGTCTTTCATCTGTCTTGGATAGTTTTCAGCTGTCATCTCTTCTAATGTTGCCTCTCCCCATTTCTCCTGCTTAATCTTTCTGAGACTTCAGTTACCCAGCGTTAGGTCTCGGTAACTCCACTGTGTTTCACTTGCCTTCTGGGTTTTAATTTTTTTTTCTAGTGGTTCAGTTTACCTCTGGCCTTTCAGTTTAGTCTTCATCTCTAATTTGTTCTTCAATGTATTCATTTTCTGGATTCTTAATATTCGTTGCTGTATTTTTCATTCTAGAATTTCAGTTTGGTTCTTTTAAAAATCTGCTATGCCACGTCTATAGTTTATAATTCCCTGTCAAAATGTGCAAGCTCTTCACATGTCTCTGAACAGAGTAAGCAAGTAACTCTGTCCCAGAGTCCTGCAGAATTTTTCCTGTGGTCTCTTATTCTTTGAGGAGTGTCAGCTCCATGTATCCATGCTCACTGTGTACTGTTCACTGTATTTGACAGATTATTTCTAGAAGTAAATGTAGATTTAGATGAGGATTTTTCTGTTGCTTTTGCCAGGCACTTAGGATCACCTTGATTCAAATTGAGATTTATTTTAGTGTCTGTGCAAAGACTGGTTTGGTTTACTTTTTGTGTTATCCTTTCTTCTGGGATTCAGCTTTTTGAGGTCTTATTACAGACGGGGGTGTGGCTCCCTTAGTGGCTCTTGTACTCTGATTTGCTGTCTTCTGAGTCCTCAAGGCTGCTTAAGTATAAATTAGCCCCTCAGGCACCTTTTTTGATTGGGTAAATGTTTCCAGGAGGAAAGAAGCTCCAGGCTTCTTTGTATTACAATTATTTCTCCATTCTGCTTTTAACAGATATCTGCATTATTTCCAATTTTGGACTGTTAAAATAAAGCATTCTTATATATGTATTTTGTTGAACATATGGACTCCTTTCTTTTGGAAATATCCCTAGAAATAGAATTGTTGAGTAAATATGTAACTCTTGTAGTTATTATCAGTTTTTCAAAGTGGTTGTACCAGTTTTTAACCCTTTGATATTTTTAATAATTAAAAAATATACTTTACATGTATGTATTTAAGTCTAGGTTCCTGTCTCTAAGAATGTTGTGTCTTATGTGGCCTAGCTTTGTTGGAAATGCAGGCCCCTTGTCTTTTATGTAACTCTCATGAGTTTGTGTTTTACTCTCCCAGCTGATGCTTAGTTATTGGTAAATAGAGGCTTACTAGGATAATCTGGTTGTGAGATAGTAGACTCATTTTGAAACAGCATCTTAGAAACAGCATCTTAATCTGTATTCAAATGAGTACTAAGTGTAGTTACCATTAGTAGACTGTATCAGTTGCTGAAGAGAAATTTCTCAAATTTCTTTTTAGAAGTTGCTTTTTAAAATATTGAACCCTATTTGTCATCAATTTATATCACATTTTATTGTTGGTTTGAATTCTAAGCTCCTTTACCAGACTTGCTTGGGAATATTTTTCTTTTACAAACCCTTTTTCTTCCAGAGTTGATGATCTCTCATCACTGAGGATTGCCAAAGGAATATCATCTGGATTCCCCCTTAAAATTTAGGATTACCTTTGATTACTTCACTGTTAGTCTTTTTGACTTCCTTCCAAGTGTCCTTTGAATCTGCCCTTCTGTCCCCCTTTTCAAACATAACCAGCATTTCAGACCAGTTTGTTTTAGTTCATACTTGGTTTATTGCAATAATTTATTAATTGATTCTAGTTATAATGGTGAGGGATTAGAATCTTCCTCAGTTACCCATTGAATTGAAATTGATTTTTAGGTCACAAACCTTTTAGTGCTCGAAAGAGAACTTAAAAATTGTTTCAACTCCTTTATTTTATAACAAGACCAAAAATGGACCCATGGTAATCCATGTGCCAGATATATGAGATATTTAGTTTATAAAAGCATTTTTTTTCCCCATGCGTAATCCCTTGACTCCCATCTTTTTTAGGACTTTTGTCCTGACTGCGTTCTGTTAGTTGGGACTAGGTTTGTGTCTATTGCTGTATCTTGAGCCCTTTGAAAAGTTTTACATGTTGTAGAGCTGAATTAGTATCTATTGAATGGATGGATACATACTTGTGTTTAGAATCCAGCTCGATGTAAATCCTTAATGTAGGGCCTGGAATCCTGCCTACTTTTCTTTATAGTTCTCATGGTATCTGCTATAGGGCTTACTATTACAGTTGTCTGGAATTTTTAACTGACTTTTAAATTTTATTTTTATTTATTTTTGGCTGTACCGGGTCGTCTTTGCTGTGCATAGGCTTTCTCTAGTTGTAGTGAGCAGGGGTTACTCTCTTTGTTGCTGTGTGTGGGGCTTCTCTTGTTGCAGGGCATGGACTCTGGAGCCTGTAGACTCAGTAGCTGTGGTGCAGGGGCTTAATTGCCCCGCAGCACATGGAATCTTCCTGGACCAAGGATTGAATCCGGTGTCCCTTGTATTGGTAGCTCAGTTCAGTCACTCAGTTGTGTACGACTCTTTGCGACCCCATGGACTGCAGCTCGCCAGGCTTCCCTGGCTATCACTAACTCCCGAAGCTTATTCAAACTCATGTCCAGCGAGTTGGTGATGCCATCCAACCATCTCATCCTCTGTCGTCCCCTTCTCCTCCCACCTTCAATCTTTCCCAGCTCAATGTGTGCTGTGTGCTTAGTCGCTCAGTCGTGTTTGACTCTTGCGACCCCATAGAGTGTAATCTGCCAGGCTCCTTTGTCCATGGGATTCTCTAGGCGAGAATACTGGAGGGGTGGGCTGCCATTTCCTTCTCCAGAAGATCTTCCTGACCCAGGAATCGAACCCAGGTCTTCCTCATTGCAGGCAGACTCTTTACTGACTAAGGTCTTTTCCAGTGAGTCAGTTCTTCACATCAGGTGGCCAGAGTATTGGAGTTTCAGCTTCAGCATCAGTCCTTCCAATGAATATTCAGGACTGATTTCCTTTAGGATGGACTGGTTGGATCTCCTTGCAGTCCAAGGGACTCTCAAGAGTCTTCTTCAACACCACAGTTCAAAAGCATCAATTCTTCAGCGCTCAGCTTTTCTTTATAGTCCAACTCTCACATCCATACATGACTACTGAAAAAACCGTGTATTGGTAGGCAGATTCTTAATCATTGGACCACCAGGGAAGTCCTTAACTGACTTTTAAAATGAAGCCAGACCCCTGATAATCAGAGATATGGTAGCCTTTATTTTAGCTTTTATCTGTAGACCTCAGGCATTATGTATAGTTCTGATAGGATATATTAAGTGCATTAGGCAAATATAAGGTAGTTTGGAAATACCCACCTCTCTGTAACTGAGATAGGAAAGGAAACCTTGGGAAGGACATTTGTTTTTCCTAAATACCTAGAAGTTGCCCAGTGTAAAGCTACTAGAATTTGATAAGTCCTTCTGGAAACCTAACTTAAATTCTACCTGCAGAAGGGGAAATCAGATCTCATTCTTATCTGCTGTTTCATTAACATACACGTGTAAACAAACCTAGGAAATTGGATGATTTCTCATTTTGCCCATCTCCTTCTCTGATCTTATTAGTCGGAAGTACTTTGTTAATTTAGTGAATGGGCTAAATAAACCTCCTTTTACTCTAGCTGTAGTAGAAGATTGGCTTTACTTCTTTTGAGCAGGGAAAACACAGAAAGCCTTGAAAATTTAGAATTGTGTTTTGGGGGGGTAAATTGCAGAGAGAATGAATATTCTTTATAGAGAGCTCAAGAATTGTGAAAGTACAGTGGTGAGACCATCCATGTCAATGAATGACTTTAATAGTCATCATTCATTGGACTGCAGCCCTCCAGGCTCCTCTGCCCATGGAATTTTCCAGGCAAGATTACTGGAGTGGGTTGCCATTTCCTTCACCAGGGGATCTTCCCGACCCAGGGATCAAACCTGCGACTGTTAGTCTCCTGCATTGGCAGACAGTTGCTTTACTGCTGGCACCACCTGGGAAGCCCACTTTAGTATTAACTGAAGTTATTTGTTTATCTGGCATGAGAAGATATTACCCTGGAATGCCCTCACATATTTATTTCAACCATGAACTCTGCACCTGAGTTAAGGAGAGGCTCTAGAATTGCTGGGATGTGAGTTCCATGCGAAAGGGGTCTTTGGTTTGTGGCTGTGTCTGTGGAGCCTGGAACACTCCCTGGCTTGTAATAGCTGCTCAGGAAATATTTATTGAATGAATAGTAAATTTGTATATTATCTGTTTTATTGTATATTATTCTGTCTATTTTAAATTTAAAAATTGAACATTAATCATTTTAAGTTTTGGTTTATAAGCCTTTGGGGTATTACATTTAAGTTCTCTGAGACATCATTTCTGATATTTCTTATTGGTTGTGAGAAGGTTGCACAAAGGACATTGGAGAGCATTCATTCACTTGTCGTTAAAATCTTTTTGAGGTGTTTTTAAGTGGATACAGCAAACTCTATTCCATGTAAATTAACAGCTATTCATTTATGCAGTCCCTCATTATTGCACATTTAAGTTAAAAAAATTTTTTTTTGCTGTTACCAATAATGCTTCAAATAAGAAAATTTTCTTAAGCTTTTTCTTGGGATGACAGTTCAGTACATAGTAATTTAGCAAAACAGGGTTTAGGAATTTCTACTAAAGAATGAACTTGGGTTATACAGCTGTGAGATCAGAATCTCCAGTGATCAGATAGCTGAGCAATGCAGCTCATTGGGAAGGCCAGCTTCTTCCGCATCTGGATGAAGGATGAATATCCGTCTCTTCACGTCAGTTCTGTCTTGTATTTTATAGTGAACCTGGCTATCACTTGTATTTGTCTCTTTCTCTTAAAGACCAGGAGAAGGCAATGGCGCCCCACTCCAGTACTCTTGCCTGGAGAATCCCATGGACAGAGGAGCCTGGTGGGCTGCAGTCCATGGGGTCGCTAAGAGTTGGACACAACTGAGCGACTTCCCTTTCACTTTTCACTTTCATGCATTGGAGAAGGAAATGGCAACCCACTCCAGTGTTCTTGCCTGGAGAATCCCAGGGACGGGGGAGCCTGATGGGCTGCCATCTATGGGGTCAGATAGATTTGGCCACAACAGAAGTGACTTAGCAGCAGCAGCAGCTTAAAGAATAAGTGAGTCACTACGACTCTTTCTGCCTCTTAATTATGGCTTAAAGATTATAAATACATTTACCTCTTTTTTGCATGTGGCTACATAAATTTCTTTTATAATCATTTCTGAATTTTCCTGGAAAAGTTTTGCCTTTCATATTAAAATATAAAACATTCTGTTCATAGAAAGGACTATATGTAATAAGTGTGTTATATAAGTCTAATAGAATGATATGTATATGTCCTTTCTCTCAGCTTAAGTGGTACAGTGTTAGCCCTACCCTCTTATATCTCCCTATAGCTCCTCTTGTCTTACGTCTGTCCCCAGAAAACCATTAGCCTCAACTCTGCTTTTTTCTTTTGCTTTTCTTTATAGTTACATATGTTCATGTATTGTTAATTTTATTTTTGAACTTTATGTAAATAGTATCACTTTGTATGTATGTATACATATATGTATTTGTGTATATATGCAGGTGTTTGTAAACTTAGTAAAATTTTTTAGTTAAACTAAAACCCACAAATATAATTTGCATATATAGTATCTTTGCCTTTTGTATTAGTCATCTTTTGCTGTAATAATGCTATGTAACAAGTCACTGTGAAACTTCAGTGATGTGCAGTGACAGACATGTATTTCTAGCTCATAGGTTTGGCAGTCTCTGCTGGGTGTGGCTGGATTTAGTTACGTGCTAGGTGTCTCCTCATTTTGGGACCAGCAGAGATTGGGGCGCAGTGTAGGAGTGCAGGAGAACACAGCCGAGTGCTCGTAAAGCCTTCGGTTAGAACTGGTGCAGTTCTGCTCACATCCCTATCTGTCGCGTCCCCAGGCCCTCAAATCCACGAGGTGGGGACTATCCGAGGACAAGTGATAGAAGGCATATGAACAACAGATGGTGTCTGCTTCATCTTCCTCCTAAAAGCCGTATAAGAGACTTGGAATAGTTCATTCCTGTTATGCTACCTTCCTCCTAGATTACATGCTGTTTTTGTTCAGTACTTTAGGTTTGTTTGTTTTTATAACTCATCATTTCGAAATTATACCGCTAATATTTGGGTTTACCCATTTTTACAGTTCTCTTTTCTCACCATTCTTTCCTGTATTTCAGACCCCTTTTTGGCATTGTCTTCCATCTTTATGAACTATAGTTTTGGAAGCATCCTTAATGATGATCTGCTTACAGTATATTCCCTGTTTATGTCTGAATTTTCTTTATTTTGCCCCTTTTCTTGAAAAAATAGTTTAGCTGAGTTGGTACGTAATTACAGCTTAAAACTTATTTTCTCTTGGAACTGTGGAGATACTGTTCTAGTGTCTTCTGGCTTCCGTGGTTGCAGTTGATCAATCAGAGTCTGGTTGTTCCTTTGTAAGTGATCTGCTTTTGTTTCTGGTTGGTTTTAAGAACTCTTTGTCATCGATGATTTGCAGTTTCACTGTGGTATCTCTGGGTGTCTGTTTCTTTCTTTTCTTTTTCTTTTTTTAAAAAAATTTATATCTCTTGGAATTTGCTGAACTTGAATCTGTACATTCACATTAATGTGCAACCGTCACCATTCATCTCCAGAACTTCTTTAATCTTCCCAAAATGAAACTTCATCCATCAAATACTAACTCATTTTCTGCCCCTTCAACCCCTGGCAGCCGTCATTCTACTTTCTGTCTCTGTGGATTTGACTTCTCTAGGTCCCTCATCTAAGTGGAGTTATAGAGTACTTGTCCTGTTCTCCATGGCTGCTGCTCAGTCATGTTTGATGCTTTGAGACCCCATAGACTGTAGCCTGCCAGGCTTCTCTGTCCATGGAATTTTCCTGGCAGGAATACTGGAGTGGGTTGCCATTTCCTACCCAGGAAATCTTCCCAACCTAGGGATCAAACCTTTGTCTCTCGTGTCTCCTGCATTGGGAGGCGTAGTCTTTACCAGCGTGCCACCTGGGAAACCGCTTTTCCTACTATGACTTGCTTATTTCACTTTGCAAAATATCTTCAAGATTAAATCTGATTTTTTAAAAAATATACTTTGTGATGAGACTAAAAATGAAGATCACATCAGTTTTTAGTGGATATTGGGATTTTTTGAGTATTCTCTTTTTAAGAAGAGTTATTGTACAATGAAATAAGTTAATATTAATTTGATCTCTGGGAAGAATACTGTTAGAGACAGTAGTCTGTGATCCTGTATGTTGTGATTTATAATTCTGTTAAATTTAAGTTTTAGGTGACCAAGAATGACGGGAATTATTTTTAGGTCATGTTTGGTGCCTGCAATAAAGAAAAGGGTATGGTGGAATTTCTTTCCTTTAGCTAGAACCTGAGTTCCCTGAATATGGCTTTGTCACAAAAGTTGGAGGAGTCACTTGAAAGTACCCCTGGCTCAAGTTCCTGTAAAATGCGTTGAAAGGCCAGCTTATGCAGAAGTACCCCAATAATGCCTTTTATGTGAAACTGTGGATTTGAGACAGAGTACTCTTTCCCTCTTAGATGGTGTGAAAAACAACATGTAAGATTCTTCTTTCTCCTTTGTATGTCCAGGCGATAGCATTTACAGGAGGAAATCTGAAAATGTTATCTTTTGAGCTACTAAACTGCCTCATTGCTGAAAAGAATTGGTAGCCCACCTACTTGTGCATGAAGGGTTTGCATTTCAAAGCTGTGATTGGCATAAAGAGTCTTGAACACGTGACTTCAATTATAAGTAATTTAAAAATATGTTTTCTAAGAACTACTCCATGACATTAATTCCAGCTCATGCATCGTTGCATGTTTGTCAAGTACATTTATCAACTCAGATGGTAAGGTTATAAATTCAGTGTTTATAAGTCTTATTGTCCTGTTTCTTTTGAGGTTACTATTTTTGGTGCTGAGAAAACTCCTAATATCTGCGGAACTGCAGTCCTTAAATAAGTATTTATTTGGCAGTTCATAACTATGGGTAGGAAGGGTGCATGGCTTAGTACAAAGTGCTTTGATGTTGCCATTTAGGAATTTTAAATTTAAGATAAGAAACTTCGATATAAATATGAACAGAGAGAGCAGTCCCCACAGGTGTGAGTGAGCTGCATGTGAGCTCCCGGGGCCTCTGAGTGTGTGGTCTACTCTGTGTCACAGGGTGGCGGCCCCAGCCACCCTGTGACACCAGGAAGCCTGGCCCACTACCTAGTCTCCTGGGTGGGCTGGGTGAAGCGCCAGGAAGACAGTGTTTTCATGGTGAGACCCTATTGTCATGTGGATTATTTTAGATTTTTCCATACAGCTTCTCATTTTGGGGAGAATAATTGGGTTACCTGGAAATGGAAATCATTTCATAATACCCAGTGCGAGGCCATGTGGGGAGGGGGCCAGGTGATCATGCAGCGCCCCCTGCAGTGATAGGCCACGGCTAGTGAGAGCACGTGGACCCTGCTGGCGTCTGGAACTGGACATCCTTCTGCAAGTTCATATTGCTTTCATATATTGCATGGCGTGAGTAAAGACGAGTTAGAGATGGGGCAAGCGTTATTTCTTCAAAGAATGTTTCTTGAACTGGAATCTGTTTCAGAAGCAGAAACAGATTACTATTGTGCTGTTTTCTTAATTGACTTAGAAAGGTATCACCCTTCCTTGTGATCCTGAGAGGTAGCTAATCAGTTTATGAAGGCAGCTCCCTGAGCACAAGTGTAAATTTGGTATCGAATCTGATATTATCTGGTTTGTGGAATTTCATCCATTAGGTTCAGGGAGACACTTGTGCACCCGTGGTAATGTTTGAATGTTCCTTTGTGCCTCATTTTCTTTAATATATTATCAAAAAGGAAAGTGAAGTTGCTCCGTTGTGTCTGACCCTTTGCGACACCATGGACTGTAGCATACAAGGCTCCTCCATCCATGGGATTTTCCAGGCAAGGATACTGGAATGGGTTGCCATTTCCTTCTCCAGGGGATCTTCCCGACCCAGGGATCGAACCCGGGTCTCCCTCATTGCAGGCAGATGCTTTACCATCTGAGCCACCAGGGAAGCCACATTATCAAGGGAGGAAGATTTATGATTATATGCTAACGAAGGGTTAACTTTGTATTTAAAAGTAATACAGGGTGATGCATTAAGTTTTACTCAACTGAAAAGAACCAAATACAGAATTTTGTATGTAGGGTTTATAAAAGTACACTTTAAAAATATATACAGAAAATTCCTGGAAAGGAGACATGCCACAAATGACTGGGTAGATGTAGTGGCATTGTACTATTGAGATAATTTTTTCTTTCTACTTAGCTGTTTCCAATTTTTTAAAACAATGAAGCCCTATTACTTTATAATGAAGAAAAGGCCCATTATTAGAGAAAGTATAGCAGTAACTTTGGTAACTTTTATTTGATGGTGTGTATAAATCATTTATGTGCAGTCAAAATACATTCAGCAGGTGTAATGTGTTTAATTTACCCAAAATGGGGTGCTTTCTTCCTCTGACTTATTTATGTGGTGATGGAGGGAACTGAAAACAGATTAATAAGTTTCTGTGGCAACAACTTTATACATATTATTTGCTTTTGGGGTAACTTCTTACAGATAAAGGAAAATATGAACAGAATCATGATGTTCCAAAGATTGATAATTTTTTTACATTTAGATGATGTCAGGGTCTTTGTTTTTGTTTTTTTGAAAATAGTAAATTTTTGTAAGTAAATTATTTTTATTTCCTTTTAGAAAATTTTAAATACTGACCTTTAGAAAATATGATTTCTTTCTCTGTTTTCTTCCCAGGACATGTATTCCTCTGAGCAACACTGGACAGCAGATTTGGGTGTAGCGCCGGATCGGGACCACATACAGAGACATCTCCAGTCATGGGTAAGTGTCCTAGGCAAATTGGAGTTATGTCACTTCATCAGTGATTGAATATTGCGGTGTGGCCCAATAACGTGCCTTTGTCTCTGTTTAAAAGAAGGTGGTCCTGTGTGGTGGTTGATTTATTCTAAGAAGTTAGATGTGAGGATCTCTTTGTCATTAGCTTCTTGGCTGGCTTAGTTTACCATCTAAACTTTTCTATTGACTATTCATTGGAAAGTGACTCTTTAGAAAAATGAAGAGGGAAGATGGCAATCGACCATAATTAGCAGAGATTTTATTATGTGACATTTAATCATTGGGTAACATGGGTTAATGTTATTTAATCAAAGCTATATCAGTGTCTTTGGATCAAGGAACCAAGTCTATCTTATAGACTTATCTTTTGAAATAGATTTTATCTTCTCAGTTGTAAGGGGATAGTATATATAATATTTCCTGTCATTCCTTTCTACTTCTGTTCATGAACAGGAGAACTAGACTTTACTATTTTAATTGTTTACTTCTAGAGAGTGAGGAAAGAATTAAGATTTTATCTTGATTGGGATCCTGTGACTGTTGTGTGCTTTTAGAGTACAGCCTTTTTGGTAAGGGAAACTGGGATGAAGTTAATATTTTCTTATTAGAATATAATAGCACAGAGTTTAAAATTTTTCACGTACTGATTATATTAACCTCGATAGGAATACAGTAGCTTTTCTCATCAATTTGAATAATCAGGCAAAAGTTGATAAGTGAAAGTGAAGCTGTTGTTATTGTGAGATCTTTGAGTAGTTTCTACTAAAAGTAATACTGCAAGCTGTGGTCTTGGGTTTTGGAGACTTTTCAGTGGGTTACTTTTTTGGTTGTGTGCTTTGAATAAATAAGGATAGTTGCCAGATGAGTTCAAATACAGATTAAGAAAGAAGCAGCTTTTGTTATTTCAGCTCCATTCATGTGAAATTTGGTGAGAATGTTTCTCTCTTGTCGAGTGCCAACTCTAGTAAAGATGGTAGTATGAGCTCATGAACACTAAGAGCATTTTAACTTAAGAAATGCTTACTTTTTTTGAAATTTAAATTTTGTTCTACTTTGTAATCTTAGTGGTCTAGTAGTGTCACTTACAGATGGCAAGTTCTTTGAGGACAAATGCCCAGAGGTCTTTCATTTTTGAGTCTTGGAGTCTGACACGGCTGTCCCGCAAAACTCAGAGCCCTGTGAGCCTGAAGGTAGAGGGAGGGGTGGCTTACTAGGCGTCTGATGATGAGTACTGGAACCACAAACATTTTTATTTATAAATTACAATGGTTATACTTCATCTGCAAGATTTTTAATCGGTTCTTTTTTATATCCACTAGTTCATTTCTCATTTCTGCTTGTTTGTGTTTAAAATGTTTTCACTTCTCTTGTTACTTATCTCTTTGAGGGTCTTTAACATGTTTATTTTAGTCTTTTTCAGGTCGTTTGATGATTTGTTTTGTCTGCAGTGAATTTATGTTCTGGTTGTTGATATTACTGGTGTCGACATCATGTTCTGTAATTTTGCAGGCACGGGAGTTTTCTTGTGATGGGAGTTTTCTTTTTCCTGTCTCTTTCTCTCTCTGGTTTCCCCTGCTGGTCTGGCAGTTTTGCCCTTGTCTCTGCCTGGCTTTAGAGTTCCCAGATCAGAATTAGGTCTTGTGTTAGTGGACCAGGCCCTGGCCCCCGTGACGTTGGGGATATCACAGATTTGGTCACTGGGTCAGCTGGCAAGAGGTCAGCCGTTTCCTAGGCTGTGGCCTCAGTGCAGTTAGCACAAATCTTTTCGATCTAGTTCCCTAAAGAAGGCAGAGCGCCACCCCAGTGCCTGGTTTTCAGCAAAGTGCCTGCTGCTGATCCTAGTTCACTTGGAGCCCTTGCTACCCGATCCGATCAACTCATGTTAATCCCTGAGAGCCCACTGCCTGCCTGCTGCCTTTTCCTGTCTGGGGCCCAGAGCCCGGCAGACCTCCTGGCCTCGCTTAGGCTCACACTTTGTGTTCCTGTGAGATTTCTGATCCGTGGAGATGTTTAACTTGTTAGGGGCACAGGTAATGTCCTTTTGGTCATTTGTCTTTATATTTTATCAGTGATTTCTCAGTGTTTGTTGTGAAAACAGGGAGCTGCAAAGCATGAACAATGCCATTGGGGGTTTAACCACTGGGATTATAATGAAGTCTCATATCCTTACATCACATTTAAAATTAAAAAAAAAAAATCAATTTCTGTTCAGTTCCCTGGATCCTAGAGCTCCTCTCCACCATCCATGCACCCCTTCACTCGCTGGGGGAGCCCCAGGGTGCTGCTCCTCCAGAGCACGCTGCCTGCCTCACTCTTGCAGCTGATCTCCTCCAGGAAAATCACTGGCCCGTTCACTCCAGTCTTTATCTAATCTGTAAACTCCTTCAGGGTAAAGACTTATTCTTGCTGCTGCTACTGCTAAGTCGCTTCAGTCGTGTCCGACTCTGTGTGACCCCATAGACGGCAGCCCAACAGGCTCCCCCATCCCTGGGAATCTCCAGGCAAGAACACTGGAGTGGGTTGCCATTTCCTTCTCCAATGCATGAAAGTGAAAAGTGAAAGTGAAGTTGCTCAGTTGTGTCCGACTCTTAGCGACCCCATGGGCTGCAGCCTACCATGCTCCTCCGTCTGTGGGATTTTCCAGGCAAGAGTACTGGAGTGGGTTGCCATTGCCTTCTCCGAACTAAGCTTAGTTCCTGGCACTCAGTAGATGCTCAATAAATAGTGCATGGATTTGAGTGTTCCTGTGTGACCCCCTTCTGTGTGATAACTGTTCCATGTGTTATTGTTCTTAGGTGAAGTTTGAGCTGCTCCCATGAAGAGTGTGTGTGTGTGTTAATAGGATAAAGCGTTCCAAGTAGGGGAGCACTGTGAGAAAGACGTGAGGGTTTGACCACAGGAGGGTGTTACTGAGTGGTTGAACATTCTGGAGTACAGAGCTTGTGAGAGGTAAAGCTGGTGTAGATGAAATCAGGGTCCATGGTGAACACATTTCAGGAGGTTTGGACTTGGGTTATAGTGCCCAGCTTAGAACTGTTGAGGGACCTCAGTGAGGGGGACTACTTAAGATTTCATTCTGGAAAAATTCCTCTGATAAAGAGACATTTTTGTTAGATATAAATTAAAAAGATGGGTCACAGGCAGTGTTTGCCTTTCCTAGTTTTGTTCTTAGTTTTCAGCTCTTTCCTTGCTCCCTTGGAAATAACGCTTTGAGTCTCTGTCTCTTGCCAACTTGATTTTCTCTAGCAATGGCAATCATTCTTGAGTGGATGATGGGGACCATGGGTTAGGGAATGTTGTCATGGTCTTTGCTGTGCTGCAGCTCCCAGGGGCTTGTCAGTTTTCATAAAGGTGGGAGGGGACTGAGTAAATCAGAGTTTCTGTTTTTGAAACAAACATTGGAGAAGATACGGTAAAATATGGCACAGGTTAAGAAATAGGAAGATACGTCATTAAAATCTAGATAGGATTTCCAAACCTAGATTTGGGTGAGATTGTTGGGTAACTAGAAATTTTGTCAGTGTTTCTCTAGAGATTACAAGAACTGGGTACTTGTATGTGCCTCTGTAGCGTTTCCTCGCCCTTTGCATGTCATGAACCGTGTAGGACCTGGCCGTGGCTGTACAGCATGTGGGATAAACTGATGCAGACGTTGGGGTCTTGGAGGCAGCCAGCTCTGACACCTCAGGCCAGGCCCAGAGATCAGGTTCTGTATATCCTGACACATGAATTGGGAGGCCCCAACTGTAAGACCTAAAGAATTTGTTAAATGCTTTAAGATGTTTTTCGGCTTTTATTCTAGATTTTTATATATTCTGTCAAGTTCTGAGGCTGAATATGTATCTTGTGAAATATGTTGTGCTGCTGTGATGTGCATTTCATTGTGAATTGTTAGCTTTTTACAGTTGACAAAAAGCCTTTTGATTTTTCAGTACTTAAATTGGTCTTAATTTTCTATATTTGCCATATTTAGCAATGTTTAGCATTTTCACTTTAATGCATTGGAGAAGGAAATGGCAACCCACTCCAGTGTTCTTGCCTGGAGAATCCCAGGGACTGGGGAGCCTGATAGGCTGCTGTCCATGGGGTCGCACAGAGTCGAAGCAGCAGCAGCATTTCCCAGATTTATTAAACATTTTATTTTATCAGATGGTGTCAAAAATGAAATAAAGCTGTTATATTTAAAGTCTGGCTGTAATTTAAAATGGATATTTTAGATCTTTGATGGAGATTGTAACAGTAAGAGTAGTTTGTGTAAAGAGCAGTGCTTAATAATTTCTAGATGATTATTTTGATTAATTTTTTTTTAAAAAAGCCAAAATAGCAACAAACACCAAAAGTGATAACTTAGGGTACTACTTATTTTTCTTTTCCCAAGTTTTAAGTTAAAAAGATGAAGTTCATCCAGTCTATTTTAAATTTTTAAATCTTTACTTCTGCATTTATTTCACTTTATTTGGAAAAGTTTTGCTCTGTAAGTAATTGCATGACATGTTTCCTAAGAGTCTTTTTGGATGTTGACTGGGCAATCCAGGAATGAGTCTATTGTGTTGGGAGTGTTTGATTCTGCCCTTTGGCCTAATTGGTGGAGTGTGTTTTTTGAGTCAGTTCTGAATATGAAATATTTCTCTTTTATATGAAGAAAAGGTAATGGTGGTGAATAATTTGGGATGTAGTGTATTTGTGTCTTTCTAGTAAGAGGAACAAATATCATCATTCATTGGAGCACAGACTGAGAGACAATGCTGAAGAAGACTTGGTTTAACATTCACGAGAGCAGATAATGCTATAACTGTTGAGTAGGTTACTAAACCCCTGAGGGGTAGCATAAAGATTCTTCTGAGTTTTATTAAATAGAAAAAATCATGCAGCAAGTAAGATAATACTTTCCTTAAGTATTGTCTTCTCTACAACAATAGTCTATCTGGAATATATGTCCTATCTTATGGAATAGCTTTGTACCACAGAAGATAAAGAAAAGAAAATTTAAGTTGAATTGCATTTTAAATACTGACATAGCTGCATTTCACAAAATCTTGAGAGAAATCTCTTTGAAAAGGATGCTAATTTCAGAAAATAGGATTTGATTTTTGCAGTTTCTTGAATCCACTTTATTAGAACTGATGTACTGGTTTGAAAATTTCATACATAAACTTATCTAAAATGAATTTCTATATGAAAATATTATAGGTGTGACTTTTAGTATTTTTCATTTATCAAAAGATAAGTCAAATAGACATTTTCTGTTAAAGGAATTGGAGCCTGTGAATGTATATGATGGATGTCATTGTATGGTTGTCCTCTCATTTCTCAGATGTGTGAAATTTGTATTAAATTTCTCTAGCCTCTGTCTTTCTCCCTCAAAACTGATCTAAAGTGGTGTTTTGGTGTTACCTTTTTTCCCCTTTTTTGTAGATAGAAAAGTGATTATGAAATAATTCTTTCTAGCCTCTCTTTAAAGCCGTGGGCTGAGAGGGTCAAGAATAGAGTGGAAAGATTTCCCCAGGTTCCCTTACCCTCTTCCCTGATTCCCATTTTAAGCACTGAGCCATAGTTAGTTTTTTAAAACAGGAAATGTTGCATATGTTTCTGTCATGATTGTGGTCCAGAAGTTAGGAAGCCAAATGGGATTGGATACTTCTTTCTTTTTTTATTTAACTAAATTAATTAATTTTTGGCTGTGCTTGTTCTTTGTTTTGCACAGGGTTTTCCCTAGTGGGGGCTGCTCTTCGTTGCCGTGTGCAGGCTTCTCATTGTGGTGGCTTCTCCTGCTGAGGAGCACAGGCTCTAGGGCGTGGACTTCAGTGGTGGTGGGTCCCGGACTGCAGAGCACAGGCTCAGCAGTTGTGGCGCACAGGCTTAGTTGCTCTGTGACTTGTGGGATCTTCCTAGGCCAGGGATCAAACCTGTGTCTCCTGCGTTGGCGGGCGCATTCTTTACCTCTGAGCCACCAGGGAAGCCTGTGAACACTTCTTATATGAGTTATCTCTTATTCAAGTTCAGAGATGGTGGTCATTGTATAGGCAGATGGTAGTAGAGTGCTGTTTTCCCCACTAAGTTCAGAAGCTGACTTCTGCTGGCATTACCCAGGTACCCATGGAGCTACAACAGTTTTCTTTGCACTTACACTTTTGGAGCGGTCAGGTGTTAAGCTTTAAACAATGGAATGTAGAAACATTACAGTTAAACACTAGTGTGCACTCGTATACATCTTACATTAAATTGTGGGGCATTTGGAATCGCAATGCCTTTTAAAAGTGCTATTGCCTATTTTGGATTCTAGAAGAATAGGATAGAATGGAGTTTATTGGATGCATGGTAAAAGCTTTTAACCCTGTAAAGTCTTGTGTTTGATCTCACTGGTTAACCTCGTTACGTTCTAGTACATGCAAAGTAGAACAAAATATGTTTGCTTGACTATAACTTAAAAAAATTCGAAAAGCAAAAGTGTATTAAGTTTTTTGTAAATAGTTGATCTCTTCTATTTTCCCTTCATGACTTTCTGCTATTTCCTTATGTGATATGTAGATATAGCTCAAGTGGGAAGTGTTATGTGTCAGGAAAGGAGGAACTAGGTATTATCAGTGTTGGAAGAACTCTGCAAACTTGTTTGTGACAATTATGGCACAACAGAATTTGAATTTCCAACTTGCTTGAATTTATTGAGCTGCATTCTCGTGGACAGTAATGACCTCTAGGTTTTCAGTGCTGTCCTTCTTAAGTTATTTTTTTCTGTCTAAGTGTGTATCTGTTCTAAGCAGGTGAAATTCTATCCCTCCTTCCCACCTGGTCCAACTTTATTTTTCCCATGGGATCAATTCTGTATTTTATTTTTAAGTATCTGAATGTGTGTTATTAAAAAATACATGTTACTGATTTTGGAACCATTTGAGAATAGGTTGCCTATGTCATGCTCCATTTTGTATTTCAGTAAGTAGTCCTGAAGAGGAAGGCTCTCATAACGTGACCACAGTAAAACTGCTTTAATAGATTGTGTTTATCTGGTCTACAGACCACACCTCATTGTTTACAGTTTCCCCAGTAATTGTGGCACTTCTGTCTCTCCAGTGCAGGGTCCAGCTGAGTGTCATTCACACCTTGCATTTAGTGTCTGGTGTCTTCAGTCTCCTGTAATCTGGAAGGTTCCTCAGATGTTCTTTATCTCACAGGATGTTGTGTTCTACACAATGCAGGCCACTTCTTTCACAGAGCGTCCCTCAGGTTAGGACTATCTGAGGCTCCTCTGCCAGGATCCACCCTGGCCTGTGTGACAGGTTTGGGGGCATTCCTCAGGAAGTTCTGGAAGGGACAGGGGGACTGTGTAGTGATCGCTCCATTTCCTTCCCATTTGGTTCTTTCGCAGAAAATTTTCCCATTTTTTCTTTAATTGAAATAGAGTTCAAATATCTTCCATAAGAACAGGATTTATCGTTCTGCTTTGCAAGTTTCTATTTTGCTTAATTATGAAGGTTTCGAAAAATGGCAATAAAATATTTTCTAGAATGTGAGATGACCTTGAAAGGAGATAACATTTGGCTTTTATCAAGAGAAATTCCTTTCTGTATGATTTCTGTTTTGAATTACATTGACAGAAATCTCAAGATGCTCTTGAACAGGTACTGTGAAATAAGGTATAGCAGTGTTAAATTTAGTGTTTTTTTTAATAACAGTAAACCAGCTGCAGCTCTTCATCTATTAATTGAATTTGCTTCACTAAAGATTAGCCCTTCCCATAACCTGATGCTTCTTTGTCCTAATAAATTTTCTTTAGCTAAAATAGAATAAATGAACATACTAAGGCTCCAATTCCCATTCGGTTTTAGAGATTTATGGGTTATATTAAATTTAATGTGAAATGTCAGAATACTTACCATCTATAGTTATAACTCTTAAAAGTTTAATAATTGAAAGGTATATTGGAAGCTAGAAAATTGATGGACTATTGCAAAAGTATAAGAGGTTCAAAACTTGTTTTTAGACAACACTGAGACAGGTGATATAAATTAATTTCTTAAAATATTTTAGGAGTTGTGTTTGAGTCTGATTTTAAAACAGATTTTAAGGAAGAGAATCCATGACTTGGAATAAGTATTAATAATGCTTTTGTTTAGTACAACAAGTATTAGTGAGCACCTCCCCGTGCACTGCTGCTGTGTTGGTCTTTGGGGATTTATTAATAGACAAGGACAAGACCAGCATCTCATGGAGCCCTTAACTAGTGGGGAAGACGGACAGCCCAGTGCTGGGAGTGCAGACAGGAGATGTAGGTGTCTGCAGGAGCCAGGAGCCTCTCCCTGGGGAGCACAGGAAGCCCACCCTGGGGAAATCATCTTCCAGCTGAGGCTGGCTAAGTGGAGAGCAAGGGGGAGAGGGTTCTAAACAGAAGAAACGGCAGGCGTAAAGATCTGTAGTTGAGAGACTAGGAAATGGAGGTGAATTCAGCATTTGTAGAAATAGGTGTTTGGAGGGGATTAAAGTTGGCAACTTTAGTTCAGATGAACACTCTCCCGTTGCCTCCATTTTGTACTTAATTTTACCTAATCTCATCTAAACGACTCTGTTTTCTTCATCTTCACTAATTCCCTTTCACTGTTGTTGTTTTAAAGTATAACCATAACATTAAAATAAGTCCATTTGGAAAGGAGAGAAAGTCTTTGGTAACCCCATTCATTTGCTTTTTTGCATGACCCTCTGGTATTGTCTCGCTATATATATTTTGATATAATTGGGTTCATAGTGTATATGCACTTTTATATTTGGATTTCTAACACTGATTTTAGTTACCATATTTCCATAATAGTTTTTATAATTAGAATTCATAATTTTATTCCTTAAAGGTAACAATGCATAGTAACTTGTTTATTTCCTATTTTTTTTTTTTTAAGATGGTTCATTTAAAGAAAGGTTTGCAAAATGAATATATTTGGTGATTTTGCCCTATTTCTTTAAAAAAAGCCTATAACTCCTTAGGCTAGATTTATAATACTGAAATATTTTTGCTTAAATCTTCCTGTCTTTCTTAAAAAATGACATCAATTTATAGTGACCCTGGTAGTTGATATACAGAATATCAGTTTCACCATCACTAGTAGGTGACTTAGTAGGCTCAAAACAACATAAAGTTGCTTTCAGTTGCATATTTGATTTTTAGACAGGAAAACTTAAAAAAAATTGTGATAAAATATCCAAAATGCAAAATGCCATCTTAACTGCTTTTAAGAGTACAGTTCAGTTGTTGTTCAGTCATTCAGTCGTGTCTGATTCTTTGCTACCCCCATGGACTGCAGCATGTCAGGCTTCCTTGTCCTTTACCATCTCCCAGAGCTTGCTCAAACTCACGGCCACTGAATTGGTGGTGTCATCCAACCATCTTGTCCTCTCTCATTCTCCTTGTTCTTCTCTTCTTACATTCAATCTTTCCCAGCATCAGGGTCTTTTCTAATGAGTTGGCTCTTTGAATCAGGTGGCCAAAGTATTGGAGTTTCAGCTTCAATATCAGTCCTTCCAATGAACACCCAGGACTGATTTCCTTTAGGATGGACTGGTTGGATCTCCTTGAAGTTCAAGGGACTCTCAAGAGACTTCTCCAACACCACAGTTCAAAAGCATCAGTTCTTTGATCCTCAGCCTCCTTTATGGTTCAATTCTCACATCCATACATGACTGTTGGAAAAAACATGGCCTTGACTGTACGAACCTTTGTTGGCAAAGTAATGTCTCGGCTTTTTAATATGCTTTCTAGGGTCATCAGAGAAGGCAATGGCACCCCACTCCAGTACTCTTGCCTGGAAACTCCCTTGGACGGAGGAGCCTGGTAGGCTGCAGTCCTTGTGGTCGCTAAGAATCGGACACAACTGAGCGACTTCACTTTCACTTTTCCTTTCATGCATTGGAGAAGGAAATGGCAACCCACTCCAGTGTTCTTGCCTGGAGAATCCCAGGGACGGGGGAGCCTGGTGGGCTGCCATCTATGGGGTGGCACAGAGTCAGCCATGACTGAAGCGACTTAATAGCAGCAGCAGCAGCAGGTTGGTCATAGCTTTTCTTCCAGGGAGCAAGCATTTTTTAATTTCGTGACTGTAGTCACCGTCTGCAGTGATTTTGGAGCCCAAGAAAATAAAAGTCTCTCACTATTTCCATTGTTTCTCCATCTATTTGTCATGAAGTGATGGGACTAGATGCCATGATCTTCGTTTTTTGAATGTTGAGCTTTAAGCCAGCTTTTTTTTTTTTTTAAGCCAGCTTTTTCACTCTCCCCTTTGACCTTCATCAAAAGGCTCTTTAGTTCTTCTTTGCTTTCTGCTATAATGGTGGTATCATCGCTTATCTGAGGTTATTGATATTTCTTCAGTATCTGGCAATCTTGATTCCAGCTTGTGCTTCATCCAGCCCTGCATTTTGCATGATATACTCTGCATATAAATTAAATAAGTAGGATGACAATATACAGCCTTGACATACTCCTTTCCCAATTTTGAACCATTCCCTTGTTCCATGTTCTACCTGCATACAGCTTTCTCAAGTAAGGTGGTCTGGTATTCTCATCTCTTTAAGAATTTTCCAGTTTGTTGTAATCCACATAACCAAAGGCTTTGGCATAGTCAATAAAGCAGAAGTAGATGTTTTTCTGGAACTCTCTTGATTTTTTGATGATCCAATGGGCGTTGGCAATTTGATCTCTGGTTCCTCTGCCTTTTCTAAATCCAGCTTGAGCATCTGGAATTTCTCAATTCATGTTCTGTTGAAGCCTAGCTTGTAGAGTTTTGAGCATTACTTTGCTAGCATAGTGTTGAATATATTCACATTATAGTGCAACCAATCTCTAGAACTCTGTGTCTTGCAAAACTGAAACTCTGTGTTCATCAAACAGCTTCATGTTCCCCTCCCCTGCTCCCTTAGCAACCACCATTCTACTTTCTGTCCCTATGAATATGACTGCTCTGGGTACCTCTTGTTGGAGGGAGCAAATAGTATTTGTCTTTTTGTGACTGGCTTATTTTGATTAGCATACTGTCCTCAAAGTTCATCCCTATGGTAGCATGTATCAGAATTTCATTACTTTTTAAGGCTGAATAATATTCCACTGTGTGGATTACATTTTGTTTATCTGTTCATCTGTTGATGGAAGGAGAAGGCAATGGCACCCCACTCCAGTACTCTTGCCTGAAAAATCCCATGGGCGGAGGGGCCTGGTGGGCCGCAGTCCATGGGGTTGCTAAGAGTTGGACAAAACTCAGCAACTTCACTTTCACTTTTCACTTTCCTGCATTGGAGAAGGCAATGGCAACCCACTCCAGTGTTCTTGCCTGGAGAATCCCAGGGACGGGGGAGCCTCATGGGCTGCTGTCTATGGGGTCGAACAGAGTTGGACACGACTGAAGTGACTTAGCAGCAGCAGCAGCTGTTGATGGATACTTGGTTTGCTTCCACCTTTTGGTTTCTGTGAATAGGACTGTTGTGAACCTAGGTGTACAGATATCCCTCTGAGATTCTGCTTCCTGTTGAGTACATACCCAGAAATGGAATTGATGGATAATATGGCAATTCTATGTTTAATTTTTTGAGAAATTGCCATACTGTTTTTCATAGTGGCCACACCATTTTGAATTGTACAGGAATTCCCATTTCTCCACATCCTTGCCAACACTTGTTATTTTCTGTTTTTTGGACAGCAGCCATCCTAATGGGGTTGAGGTGGTGTATCATGGTTAGGATATCTTTTTTCATGTGCTCACTATTTACACTTTCTGTTGTATCATATTCTTCTAAAACAGTCTTCCAGAATTCTTCCTGAAAAATCACAGATTTTTAACCTTGGATAATGCTTTTGTGTCTCCAAAAATTTATTATGGAACAATACAGTTTTTGTATGTTTATTGGAGCTTTTATTTGTTTCTTTTGGGACATGCCTCATTTTGTGGTGATCAGAGGAGAGCGAGCTCACAGTATACAGAAAAGGCAGAGGAAGAAGAAGGTTTCAGAAAGAGAGGATGAGCAGAGAATGATAGGATCGGTTCTGCTTAATATATTGTCCTGTCAGGGACTGTCTTGGTGGTTAATGTGCTGTGGTGATTACAGACTGCATTGAGGAAGCTCTGGAAAGGTCTTTTTGAATGTTGAAGGGACTGCTGTGTCTATATGCACAAGCACTTTTGTGAACTCTCTAGAAATCCCTATGTCTTTATATCTGTATGTTACATACATGTATATGTATGTCCACACACAAATATTTGATGCTGTGTGATGAATTATGATTTATTCCAAATTGAATTGTGATTTAAGGGATAAACATAGACGTAAATGATTTTTTATATGTGTTTTCTTAATGGTAATGAATTTTTTAAAACTACTAATGTTATTTTATAGTTTTGTTAGTATCTAGAGGAGGTCAGACTGCCTGGCTGTTGTGTTTTGTTTGAATTCTTGATTTTGAAAATAAAGTCATATTTAAGTTTCCTTATTATGACTAGCAGCCTCTTTTCTTTCCATATCTGCACTCATCTACATGTAGCTTGGGGAAAGTCAGAAGAGAGGTCATTTCTGCACAGAAGGAAGCGTACTTTAAAGATTTGATATGTGGTAACTCAGAAATTGGAATATGTTCAGTTATAATGTACTAGGTATGGCCTTTAATTCACACTTTTTCCACTTAAGGACACATGCTCAGTCATCTAGTAATTATTCACAGTAGTCAATTCAGTTGTCATTCAGTAATTAACTGTGTAATTACTTGTTTAATGCCAGTTACTCTTGGATAAGGGAAAGGTGGAAGGTTGGTCACCCTGTAATAACCAGCAGCTGATATTGTTACCTACTCGGTGCCTGCTAGGTGTTGTGCATACATACTAGGTGCTTAATGTTTTGTAGGATTAATGAGATTTTATTGCCTTTAACATGCACTTATGGTATACAGACAGTACATTAAGAATTTGTGAAGTTATATTGGGATAATATGTCTATTTCCTTGTTTGTAAGGTATATTTTGTGCATATTTATGACAGTTTCCACTGAGCTACAGAGTTGAAAAGTTTTTTGGTTGCTTTTTATAAGTAAAATGGATTGCCCTTTTTGGTAAAATATTTTTAAAAACTAGTTTTGGAAGAATAGCTAGCTTGATTGCATTAATACAGGTACTTCATTCATAAGCAGTTACTATATCTAATATTCTTGGAGATTATGTAAAACAAGGATAATGTTATCATCCATAAACACATGTCTGTGGCTCCTTCCATGTCCTACAGTTTCAGGACATTTACCTTTACACCTATGAAGAAAATCTGTCAAGATAGGAGCTTTTGGCAACGTTAATTTTTAAATGCTCATTATGAATTGTTAGGAATACTGGACAGAAAATAGTATAGTTTTAGGTATAGAAAGAATGTGCAACTTTTATTTTTTATAAACAGTATATATTGTATTTTATATTGATGAGTTTGTAGAGATTGATTTTCAGAATTCTAGAGCAAAGTGATTATATCTCATACTTAAGGTAGAATGACAAGGAAGTGAAGTATATTAACTGGTTTATTAACCCAAGAGGAGACCAGTCAGAGGTGGGTTTGCAGCTTAACATTCAGTAGTGTTTTTCTATCTGCAGGCTGACTGACATCTTGAATATTTACAAATTATTTTTGTCATGAGAAGGGTAACCTCTCACATTTTTTCTTCTCATTTATCTACATGTTCTGAAAAAAGAATGACAGTAGTTTAATTCTGAAATATATTTCCAGGAAAACCAAAGAAGTTTTCTGAAAATTGGGTAGAAAAAGAATCTGAATCTTTGCCAAGAATGAAAAGATGCTGGCTGTTATTCATTTGATCAAAAAATTTTGTGGACAGAGCACAGTGCACATAGCCATGTCTGTGTTTGTTTTATGAAAAAGATGTCGATGAAATATTCAGAAATGCGAAAATACAAATTAGTTCCAAAAGAGTATGTATACTGTTGCCTCAGTTTGGTTAAATCAGCAAGCAGAAAGTACATGAAAAGTCTAAAAGGTTGTTAGCAGTGCTTATCTCTATACAGTGGGCCTGAGAAAGATTTTTATTTTCTTTTGACTTATTTTTGGATAATTTTTTTCTACAATAAGCATGTATTCTTTTTGAAATAAAAACTATTAAAGATGTAAATTGAAAAAAAGCAGAGACTTTGTTAAATTAGTGTTTGTAGTTCTTTAAGATTCTAAGGAGTTGGTTTGAAGTGTCTGTAACACTATTTGGTATGGATAGTAGTATAATTCTGCTTTAGAGTGTATGGATTCTCTTGTATTTCTTTTCACTTAGGGCCACAAAGATGCTTCAGTGAACTTGTTCATGGTTTTATTAAATGAATGTGAGGAAGAATATACAAATGTGATCAAATTCAATCTTATTCTTTCTCTCTTCCTGTTTCTTTTTTTGTTGTTGAAGGAGATATGGTGGGAAAAGATTTGTTTTCTCTGCCAGACTGTTTTTTTCTTTACATCATTGGTTACACAGTACCTGTTTGTCCCCTTTCATCTGAAAGAAGTTGATTTTTGCCTTGTATTCTCCTTTGGAGAAGGGAAAATGGCACAGTTGAAATGTCCACACAGAAGCAGATGGACAGTACTGTCTCTCCAGCCTGCTGGGTTTCTCTCTCTCTCGTCATCTTTCTCCTTTGCTCATGGGTTTTCTCCCTTGGTTCTGCTCTGGAGATGCTGGATTTGGAAGTGATGGGAAGGAAAAGTAAGTCAGTGGTGTTGGGGCTTGGCCAAAAGTTAGTGGTTTTGGAGGTTTTGGCCTACAAAAATTCAAATGTAGGATCCAAGATTGAAGTAAAAGTTTTTCTGTTAAAAAAAGAAGTAGCTTACAAGTGTTTGTAGGCAGCCCATCGCAAGGGCAATTATAATATTCCTTGTCCTCCAGGCCACGTGGATCTCTCATGTATGTAGGTAGTTCAGATTTTTGTGTTAAGCAGTCTCTCTCCTATTAAACTCTGTTCTCTTTGGATTTATCTTTGCATTAAAGTCTGAAGAGTGGGATGCAGATTAAATATATATTAAACATAGATTAATTCCTTTGTAATTTTTTATAAAGAGTTTTTTTCTTCCCAGAAAAGTTTTAGGCTTACAGAAAATTTGAGTGGAAAGTACCAAGAGTTCCATTATAATGCTGTTGTTAACATCTTACACCAGTGTGGTACATTTACTGCAATTGATGAGCCAGTATTGAAGCAATATTGTTAACTAAAGTCCATAGTTTACTTTAGGGTTCCCTCCTTGAGTCATTTGTTCTATGAGTCTTGACAAATGTATAATGACGTGCTTCTGTCATTACAGTAATACATAGAGTAGTTGCTGCTGCTGCTGCTGCTAAGTCGCTTCAGTCATGTCCGACTCTGTGCGACCCCGTAGACGGAAGCCCACCAGGCTCCCTCACCCCTGGGATTCTCCAGGCAAGAACACTGGAGTGGTTGCTCTGCCCTAAAAATTGATTCTTTTTTCCTTCTGCCCAAATTCTTGGCAACTGCTGATCATTTTATTGTCTCTGTAGTTTTTTTTGCCTTTTCCAGAATGTCAAATGGTTGGAATCATGTACTGTGTAGCTTATTTCAGATTGACTTCTTTGACTTAACAATATGCGTTGAAGATTCCTCTATGTCTTTTTGTGCTTGATAATAAAAGCTCACTTCCTTTTATTGCTGAATAATATTCCATTGCCTGGATGTATCACAGTTTGTTTATTCAGAATTCACCTACTGAAGAATGTTTTGGTTGCTTCCAGGTGTTTGGCAATTATAAATATAAAGGTTTTTATGTGAATATAAGTTTTCAACTCATCTGGGTAAATTCTAAGGAGCACAATGGGCAGGTCATATTAGTATAGTATATTAGCGTATCTAGTCTTGTGAGAAACTGCCAAATTGTCTTCCACAGTGACTGTACTATTTTGCATTCCCATCAGCAGTTTATGAGAGTTCCTGTTGCTCCACATTCTTGCCAGCATTTGATGTCGTCAGAGTGTTGGAGTTTAGCCGTTCTGATAGATGTGTATTGATATCTTGTTGTCTTAATTTGAAATTCTCTAATGGCCAGATGTTGAGGCTCTTTTTCTATAGTTACTTCTTTTCTATATATATCTCTTTTGGTGAGATGATGCAGATTATTAAAAAAAAAAAAAAGCAAAGTATAATTCCTTAAAAAAAAGTAGTAAAATGTGTTCTCTGTGGAAAAGTCTAGCAAAAGAAGACTAAAACTTTATAATGCCACCAGAGGAAAAATCATTGGTATCATTTTGATATTTTTCTTCATACATTCAACTCTCTCTCTCCCCTCATGTGTGTATAAAAAATGGTAACAGGGCATCATGACATTTTGTACTTTTCATGTTTACTTACTCACATGTAGTTACCTTTTCCTGTGTCATTCTTCTAGAATGGATCTCCAGTGGTCCTTAACCTTGACTGAATGGTATCATTTGAGGGAGCTGTTAATGTTTATGGTGCCCAGGCTGCACCCCAGGATAGTGAAGTCAAAATCCCTGTGGATGGACCTAGACATCATACTTTAAAAAATTTCCCAGGAGATTACAGTGTGTATTGAAGATTGAGATTCACTGGTCTAGAATGTAACAGAATTAACTTTAAAGAAAAAATATCTAATTCCCAAAACAGCATATAAAATATGAAGCCCTTTTTATAAGGTTCAGAGCAACCAAATAGCAACATTAGGGTTTTGTGTATGTGTGTAATAACGTATAAAGGAAACTAGTGGAACGATAGCTACTGGATTCAGGATGATTCTTACTTTGAGTTGAAAGCAGGGGGAATGAATTGGTGGTTGGAGGGACCGCAGGTTACATGTAGATTACTAAGGTCCTAGTTTTTGTTTTGATGGTTGCTTTGTGGCATTAAGTGAATTAAATAAAACTGGACTAAGCATGAACCAATGATTAGAGCTAAAGACTGTGAGTAAACCAATTCTTTGTGCTAGAGGGCCGATAAGGAAACATATTAAGTAGTTGAAAACTGTTAGATTCCTCTTGTAAGTTTATCCAGCAGGGTTTAAATATCACAGTGGTTTGAAACCCAATTCTATCCATCTAAAAAAACTGACAGGCTATTCCTTGGTTGCTAGAGATTCTAGGTACTGTCCTTTCTCCCCTCTGAAATATACATTCATTCCACTTTCCTCGCAGAATTTTATTCTAATACAGTTGGTTGAAACAACAAACATGATAAATTTTGATAATTATTCACTGCTGCTGCTGCTGAGTCACTTCAGTCATGTCTGACTCTGTGACCGCATAGACGGCACAGGCTCCCCCGTCCCTGGGATTCTCCAGGCAAGAACACTGGAGTGGGTTGCCATTTCCTTCTCCAATGCATGAAAGTGAAAAGTGAAAGTGAAGTCGCTCAATCGTATCTGACTCTTATTGACCTCATGGACTGCAGCCCAGCAGGCTCCTCCATCCATGGGAGTTTCCAGGCGAGAGTACTGGAGTAGGGTGCCATTGCCTTCTCCGATTAGAGAGTAAATGAATGTATTTACCCTTAAGTACTTCAGGGTATATTTCCTAACATCCAAGATATTCTGTTACATAACTGCTCTGGAGTGGTCATAGTCAGGAGATTAACATTGATAATCTATAGATTGTATTCACATTTTGCCAGCTGTCTCAAAATGTCATATATTTTCCTTCATCCCTTTCTGGTCCAATTCTGGTCTGGAATCATGTGTTCCATTTAGTTATCCCGACTCTTCATTCTTCCTCTAATCTGTAAGTGTTCCTCAGTCTGTCATTGTATTCTGTGATCTTGGTATTTTAGAGTACAGCTCAGCTCCATATATTAGAATATATGCGCAGATATTTTAAGTGATGCAGTGTGTGATAAAAACATGAGAAGCGAATGAGAGAAACAAGAAGAATCTGTGTCTTGGCAAAGGTTGACAGTGGTGAACCAGTGTGTCCAAACTGATTGCTGTATGATTTTCATTTACGAAATCATACTGATATCAGTGAGGACAGGCGTAATGATAATCACAATTTACGGAAACACAAATACAGATGTTCTTCTCTTCACTGGTCAGATACGGAGAACAGAGTTGACTGAGGGGATGATGTCCTACTTGATGGAAAGAGAAAGCAAAGCTACCAGAAAGTACTTTTCACAAACGTGCTTTCTTTCCTCGGAAAATGGAAGTACTTTCTCAGGAGCTGGACTTGCAAAGGACTGGAAAATAAAGCCAGTAGATATTTAACACTGGTTTCATGTTCAGGCTTCCCTGGTAGCTCAGACGGTAGAGAATCTGCGTGAAATGCAGGAGACCCAGGTTCTATCCTTGGGTCTGGAAGATCCCCTGGAGCAGGAAATGGCAACCCACTCCAGTATTCTTGCCTGGAGGATTCCATGGGCGGAGGAGTCTGGTGGGCTACCGTCCATAGGGTCACAAAGAGTCGGACACGACTGAGCGACTGTCACTACTACTACTTCATGTTCAGAACTGCCCTAGGAAATGGGGCAAGGGATGGAAAGAATGAGGGGAATTTTTGAAGGATTTGACTCAAATGTTGATTTGCCTGTTTCAGATCTTCAGAGGGATGCATTGAAAAGCACAGTTTTGATTTGAGGTTTAGAATTTGATCTTTGACCCATTTGAACTCTTGATTTGGGTTTCAAGTACAGACAAGCTCTTTAATAGCTGGGATAGCTGCTGGGTCTTGCCCTCCACTGGCCAGCCTTCTCTCACTGCCGTGGGTTGGCAGCACCCGTGGGCTTCCCAGGTGGCACAGTGGTGAAGAACCCGCCGGCCAGTGCAGGAGACACAGGAGACTCGGGCTCTGTCCCTGGGTCAGGAAGACCCCCTGAAGGGAATGGCTGCTCACTCCAGTGTTCTTGCCTGGGAATCCCATGGACAGAGGAGCAGGCTGGCTACGGTCCATGGGGTCGCAGAGTTGGACACGACTGAGCAACTGAGCACACACATCTTACATTAACACCCATATCAAGAATAGATTATGGGTGATGTATATGCACACATTCTAGTACTTCTCTGAAGAGCTGAAAACCTTATCCTGAATTTCGGAACTGTACATTTTTTCACAAGAGGCTTGGTGCCATGGTAGGCAGAAGCCTTTGGGTTGGAGCCTGTGTTATACTTCCAGCCATGGTTGATTCACCAGGTACCTCATTTGTCCAACTGGAAAATGGGAAAGTAGCAAGCAAGCCTTTAAATGTGTGGAGGTAAAGGAAACTGCCTTTGATTTGCTCCAGGGTCTGTTATTTTATGATACATGAAGAATATCAGTAAATGGGAAGGAAAGAAAACTAGGAAAGTCGACAGTACAGAGGGAGGAACACAGTGCTGGTGAAGAATCACTTTAGTAAATGTAACATTTGACTGTATTAACCTCAAGCTTGTTTTTCTCTTTTAATTAACTCTGTAGGTTTACTGTGAAAGGGCTGCTGTGTGATGAATGGAACATGTGACAAAAGTATTAAATATTAATTGAGCACAGTTGCAGCTTGGCTGTTAAAAATCATACGGCAGAAACAGTGCTTATACTTGATTTGCTATTCTCTGGCCCACGGCTCAGATGGTGAAACCAGTGAATTTACAACCTTTCTGGGGGTTTCGAGTGTGCAGTGGGACCAAGACCTCGCTGCAGGGGCTAGACTGTCAGTGGGGCCTGTGTGAGGGGGAGGGCAGCGGGTTCTTGGGGTATTTTTTGAGGTACCATATCTTCTATGCAGATCTGAAAGCTTGGAGTTAGCAAGATAGAGTTGTATTTTTATCCACATTTTATTTTCTGTATTTCAAATAAGAGATTTTTGAGAAAATTGAAAAAAAAATATCAGGGCTTTGACAGTGCAGGGTATTTTGGTTGACTGCTTCTGAGTGTGTTTTTTAAAACTTGCACACAGCATCTGTGATCCACAATGTGAGAGGATTTATAGCGTAGCACTTTATTTTTCCTGTCGTGACTTTTGTCAGAAAATGTTTTCACTGTGCTCAGTGCTTCACAGATTACTTACATTTTGTTTTGTATATAACTTGTTAATGCTGTGCAAAGTTATACATTTTGGACTCTGAGGATGGTGGTTTTCACATGTGGCAAAAAATCACTTTGAAGCCTTCATTTCAAGGAGATGCAGCCCATCCACTCCTATATCTTACTAGTTGCTTCAGAGCCTGCAGGGAGAGCTAAGCAGAGCATGTATTCCTCTGGAGTTGAACTGTGCTCATCCTGAGTTTCCTGAAAGCAGACATGCAGTGAGCTCGCGCTGGTGAAACCTGTTGGATTCCTGGGGGACGCAGCTGGAGCCTCTGGCCTGTTCACTAGCAATGATTCAAGTCTTGCAGATTGTGAAGGAGCTGGTGACACCATCCAGGCAGAGAGCAGCCAGAGCGAAGGAAGGTAGGAACTGCAGCAGTATCACAGTCGGAGCACTTTAAGGCACTTAGAGATTTTTACGGATATCGACTTAAGGAGCAGCTGTCAAAGAGGAGTTTGAGGTGGACTGTGTGCTTTTGCTCTTCTGATGTATTTCGGTATCTGAAGAGGATCAGGTAATGGCATAATTGTTAACGCGCCTCATTATTACTGTTTTGAAATCACAAAGGAGAAGCATATCATTTTATTATGAGGCCTGAAGAGAGAGGAGAGGTTGTGACATACCCATTGCAGCCGAACTTTCCTTCTGTCAGGATCCTCTCACAATATTTATTTTGGGGGTGAGAAGAGTAATTTATATAATCCTCTTCTAATTTTAAAATATAATGTTCATGGCAGAAATCAGAAGAGAACAAGCTTGAATTCCACCCATAGCAGAGCAGAAGGACTGCTTGGTTCTTATTTGTGTGAATAAGTGATTAAATAGTCGTAATAAATATGAATTTAGCCAGTGAAAGGTAGATCTTATTGCCTTTTTCAGTGAATAGTTGCTTTTTTCTGTTTATGATATATGCTTAATTCTCTTAAAATAGTCCAATATTTATAGTCTGTGACAGTTTAAGATATGCTGGAATACATTTTCAAAATCTGTTTTAATTGCATGCCTGACTTACGGATCTTAAAATAAACTAATGCAGATAGATCTTTGAAGAAGTGTTAATACTTCTGTGTTTTGATTTTTAGCATTTGAAATAGTTTAGTTAATCTCTAAGATGACAGTTAGGAATTAATTTAAAAAATATAGGCCTGCAGAGAAGTTTGTAATACTGGCAATTTAACTAATTTTATCTAGAGCTTAAAATCAGCCAGTTGATAAATTTAAATGCCAGCTTTTTCATATGAAGGATATATCATTCTGTTTTTATATTATCAGAATAGCATAAGCATACTTCAGATGATATAAAATATAGAATATTTTGGATGAAAAAAACTTGATATGATCTATGTTTAAAGTTAAGTTTATGAGATTCCTCCAAGTCCTATGTAAAATGATTTAGGGTGATGATATTAGATAATATTGTAACATAATAATTTAATTAGTAATATACAGAATATTACAGCTGAAAGCAACTATAGAAATTTTGTCTGTTCTCATTTCATGAAAGAATGAGGTATTTAAATGGACAAAAATGATGTCACAAATCAAAGAAACTCTTTTCATTATGAAAATGTGATAGTATTATCTAGGATGCTTCACAGTTATTTACCTCCTGTTTTCTCCTTCACTTTCTTCTGAAACAGAAGATTGCTTTTTATCTCTGAATAGCAGGATTCTAACAAGTAGGCATTTTTTTTTAAAAAAGCTTATTGCTTTTGCTATTTCAGGAGAATATAAATTAATTAAATCCCAATCTGTTTGAAAATGTCGCATTCATACAGTTTGACCTTTACAGACAGAATTTTTTTTTAATAACTAGTTTCTTCTAGTTTATATATTTTCAGGCACAGTCATTGTTACTTGGGATATATGTGGGGAAAGAATAATAATATTCTTGCCTTTCATAATGCACACACACATATACTTATAAATAATGTTATCATATTGACAGTAAATACCATTTGAATATAGGAAACATAGTACTAAAAGATACTAAATACTAAAGTAGTAGAATGGTTTTTGCTTTTAGATTTTTTTCACCTATATTTTCAGATAGAATTTTCCATGAAGCAGCTTATATATATATATAGACATTTTTCTTAGAAGCTTGTTTTTATCAAACTTGTTCTAATGGTGTTTTTAATCATTTAGCTAATATGTTTACTGTTATTTTATCTTTTTGCAAAGTAATGTTGTATTTTACCAATTTTTAATATTGGTAATTGCTTGAGAAAGGTAAAGTCCTACAGACAAATATAAAACAATGACTTGTTGGAAAAGAGTTTTAAACTCAATTCTCTAATAAGTAGCATGAACTTGGATGGCTGCAGGGATTGCAACATTTCAAAGTATTGTGTTCACATTAATAGTAAATACTATGGGAAAATTGATTTGTGAGCAGAATTATCAAAATTGGGGATGAAATAATTATGATAGATGCTTTGAGAAGTTTTCATCAGTTAGTTTTTCTTGATATGAGCCAGTAAACAAACTTAACATGTTTTAAGTAAGATCCAAGGGTACGGCTAAGAATTACTTTGGAGGAGAGAAATTACAGAATATTCATGAATATTTTCTCTCAAATTTTTCAGAATATTTGCCAAATCACTGCTTTGTCACTTAGAAAAGCTAATCAAGTATCCCAGTCTACCAAAATTTAGTGAAGTGCAGTGCTTATTCATGCTAATATTCTTTCAGGGATTTGGATTTTGCAGCAGTTAGCACTGTAAGAAAGGGAGAGAACTGGTGGTAGTACTATCTGAAGGATAATTCTCATGGATCCACACTCTATTCTAATGATGCTGGGGGGACTACTGGAAGTGATTGACATTTGTAAGATAGTTGAAGTGGATAGGAATAGATGTTTTGTAGTATAGCAAAAAATCTTGGAAAAAGGCTATACTAGGCAAAAGACAGGAGAAGGCAATGGCAACCCACTCCAGTACTCTTGCCTGGAAAATCCTATGGACGGAGGAGCCTGGTAGGCTACAGTCCATGGGGTCTCTAGGAGTCGGGCATGACTGAGCAACTTCACTTTCACTTTCACGCATTGGAGAAGGAAATGGCAACCCACTCCAGTGTTCTTGTCTGGAGAATCCCAGGGATGGAGGAGCCTGGTGGGCTGCCGTCTCTGGGGTTGCACAGAGTCGGACACGACTGAAGCGACTTAGCAGCAGCAGGCAAAAGACAACTGGTCTTCAGGAAAGTATCTTTGCTTTAAGGGAAGGAGGGTCAAATATGCATGTGTATATATTCTTTTGTTTGTCATTCTCTCATTTACTCTCCTTTATCAGGTGTCCACTATTTGGAATACACTTTGCTAATGAATCACTGGGGATATAAAATAAGATATGATCCCTGCCCATACCTGGGACAGAGTAGATCCCAGCTATTTATTGAGTAAAGGAAGGGATGGAAGAATATATGTTTGTTTGTACAGCCTAGTTGACAGGTTTTTATATAGTCAGGGCAGTATTGTGACTTGTTTGTTTTGCCATGAGGGCCTCATGGGCAGGATTCAAGCAGTTTAGTTTTGTGGACAGGGAAGGGAATGGGATAAGTGATTCTATGCTAAATGGAAAAATAAACTATCACAGTTTACCTCTAGAATGACCTGGTTAGCCTACATCTCCAGGGCCAAACTTGACCAGATTGGGAAGAAACCATGTCATAGAGTAGGCTGGAGGTAAAACCCTACAACCTATTCAGATGTACATCAGGCACAAATGTAGTCATTGTAACTGTGTATAAGTAAGGAGCCTGGTTTTATCCTTTAAAGGCATCATGTTTATTTGAACAAAAATATTTTGAGAATATTACATATTTATCTGTCTGGCTAAACAGAAGTATGCCGAATATATATCTTTTCTTAATGATTCAAGTTTCTTATTAAAAAATTTTTTTTTGTAGTTAATAAAACCAGATGACCATGTTTATCAAAATTACTCTTAAAATCTGTAGATTGAGAGTGAAGCCCTGAAAATCTCTCCTGCTAGTAAAACATATGGGCTTTTGCTTCTGTCTTAATCTTTTCATTCTCACTTTCATGCCTTAGCACCTCTCCTCCAGATTATTAAAGTAGCTTTCTCCTTTTATTTGATAAACATGCATTTAATACTTATTGCATCTTAGATGCAAGGGTACAGATTTGTAAACTCTAGGAATTCATGTGCAGTTAGTAAGAGATGAAAGACAGTGATTACAGTAGTATGAGGGGTATTGTAATAGATGAGATGTCATGGGAACCCCAGGGGGCAACTGGCCCTGGTTTGGTAATTACGAGAGTGAAGAGATTAAACTCTTTGGTAAAGTGACAGATACTCTTATTTGAGCTAAGTAGCAAAGGATGTTTCCAGAAAAACATCTGCTTTATTGACTACGTCAAAGCCTTTGACTATGTGGATCACAACAAATTGTGGAACATTCTTCTAGAGATGGGAATACCAGACCCCCTTACCTGCCTCCTGAGAAATCTGTATCCAGGTCAAGAAGCAACAGTTAGAACCAGACATGGAATAACAGACTAGTTCCAAATCTGGAAAGGAGTACGTCAAGGCTGTATATTGTCACCCTGCTTATTTAACTGATATTCGGAGTACATCATGGGAAATGCCTGGCTGGATAACTCACAAGCTGGAATCAGGATTGTTGGGAGAAATATCAATAACCTCAGATATGCAGATGACACCACCCTTATGGCAGAAAGCAAAGAAGAACTAAAGAGCCTCTTGATGAAAGTAAAAGAGGAGAGTGAAAAAGTTGGCATAAAACTCAACATTCAAAAAACTAAGATCATGACATCTGGTCCCATCCTTTCATGGCAAATAAGATGGGGAAACAATGAAAACAGTGAGAGACTTTATTTTCTTGGGCTCCAAAATCATTGCAGATGGTGACTGCAGCTGTGAAATTAAAAGATGCTTGCTCCTTGGAAGAAAAACTATGACAAACCTAGACAGCATATTAAAAAACAGAGATATTACTTTGCTGACAAAGGTCCACGTAGTCAAAGCTATAGTTTTTCCAGGAGCTCTGGTTTTTCTCACATCAGGTATGGATGTGAGAATTGTACTATAAAGAAAGCAGAACACTGAAGAATTGATGCTTTTGAACTGTGGTGTTGGAGAAGACTCTTGAGAGTCCCTTGGACTGCAAGGAGATCCAACCAGTCCATCCTAAAGGAGATCAGTCCTGGGTGTTCATTGGAGGGACTGATGCTAAAGCTGAAACTCCAATACTTTGGCCACCTGATGCGAAGAGCTGACTCATTTGAAAAGACCCTGATGCTGGGCAAGATTGAGGGCAGGAGGAGAAGGGTACGACAGAGGATGAGATGGTTGGATGGCATCACCGAATCTTTGGATGTGAGTTTGGGCAAGCTCCGGGAGTTGGTGATGGACAGGGAAGCCTGGCATGCTGCAGTCCATGGGGTTGCAAAGAGTCGGACACAACTAAGAAACTGAACTGAGCAAAGGATGCATAAAAGCTTGAGGGGGAGGGGAGGGAGAATAGGCATCTCAAGCAAAATAAATAGTGGAGGAGAGCTCAGTGCCAAACATGAGCTTCTATCCCCTGTGAAAAAGTTTGGAAATATTCCTAAGGCAACAGTGAAGTGAGAAAACTGGTCAGGTATATTTGGCCATTGAGCTCATATTCCATCCTCCCATTGCTGTGTGAGCTCATTTTGTGAATTTGCCATAAAACCTGAAGTTGGGACTTAACCTGTATTCCTAGCTGTGATGATCACTAGCTCTCTCCATGCACCCTCTGTGCCAGCAGCGCCAGAATGCTTGCTGTTCCCAGATGTGCTGCCCCATCAGGACGGGAAGTCCTTTCCTTTCTTCTCCAGCGACTTGCAGTCCTTATCAGATCAGCCTCCAGGGCTCAAATGAAACCCTCACCAGAAAGTGCTCCCTGATTTTTTTCTCCTCTTTATGTGTCAGAGTTAATCATTTCTTTCTTTGTAATCTTATAGCATTATGAGAGCATTTGCCTCTATTACTAGATCTTTAAAATTCTACTATACCTTATGATTATATTTATTAAATCGACTAGTAAATGTTAATTGAAATAATGTTTTGGCTTATTGAACATCTTAGTTTCCATTCTGATTTTTAGCTGTGTCTTAGATAGTTGAGATTGTCATAAACTGATCATTAGAAATATTAAGTGAAATATTATAGCTAATAACGTAACAATGGACAGAGAAATGTGTGATTTTTCCCTTAAGATATTTTGTAATGGTTCGATAGGTAATGGTTTTCAGCTTATGCATGTTTATTTGTTGCTTTTTTTCTCTTATTTTCTCTTCAGCTTATGTTTAAACTATATCCATATTTTGCTACATGTTGACTGTTTTAAGTTTGAGAGAGTGAAGTCATAGCATCTAGTGCCCTTTATTTCTTTGATGTTTTCTGTGACTTATGGAGAGTTTCATGCTCTTGACCAAGAAAGAAGATGCCATGATAATTATTTCATGAGAAGCTGAGAAACAGCTGCTTGTGGCAAACACTGTTCACTGTCCACCCAGTCTCCCTTAAGTCTTTACTAACAGTAGGATCTTGATTTTGTTTCAGTTAAAAGACAAACCAGCAAATAAGCTGTTTCCTGAGATTTAAGCAAAAGCCTGCTGGAGACTTCTGGGAAAGTTTTGCTTTTTGAGACAGTCGTCACCTCTGCTTCCTTGTTACAGCTTTCTTGGCACCTGTTATGGGACTGTAATTCCTGGAGTTACAGCAGCCATAGTGTGACCGTGAGGACAAAAGCAGTATGGTGGAAGAGAAGCATAAAAGTCTGGTCTCCCGCGACACCAGCGAGACCAGTGAGCGTTTGTGTCAGCCTTGACTTACCTGTAGACTTTTTGGTTTATTACTTGTAGTCAAAGCGATCCTCCCTAGTGTGGTATCCAGTGTGGTTAAAAACATTAAAAAGCAAGTCGCATCTTTTCAATGCATTTCAAGCACAATTAATACTGTACTTAGTTCAGTGCTGGGGTTGGTCAATGTTAGTAAGGAGTAGCATATATCCCAAGTTAAAACATAGATGTGGCCATTTTAATATGATGGGAGGGACACTGATGATTTGGGAGTCAGAAGACCTAGTCGTACACTGTGTGAGTTTGGGCAAGTTAGTGAATGTCTTTGTGTCATGGGGTTTTCCATCTATTATATGAGTTGTCCCCTAAGATCTCATAGGGACCTGGCATTCATATTCTACTACTTAATGCCATTTTTGTTTTTTGTGATAGCCTCTTAGATTAAAATATCAAATTTATAAGACCTACCTGCCTACATTTACTCTTTTAAACCCATACAAACACATATACATTGGGTTGTGTAATTGACTTAATGATGGAGAGCTTTTAGAGACTCTCACAGTTTACTGCTCATGAATCATGGCAGCCCAGGGGAGGCTGGTTGAGAACATGGACTATAATCAGGCAGATTGTGTCTCAGACTTGGATTTGCTACTCAATTATTAGCTGTGTGACTTTTGGCAAGTTACTTAACCTCCCTGTGCATCAGACTCTTTATCTGAAAAGTAGGGATGATAACAATATGTATTTCACAGGAGTGTTGTGAGGATTGAGAGAAGCCATATGAAGCACAGTGGCTGGCATGTAGTAAGGGCTAAATGTAAGCAGCCATTAATATTTTTGTTGGTTTTGATATTTTTATCTTTGTTATTACTGTTGATGCTACATTCCTGATCACTTAGGTGGCTGATAGTTTGTTTAAAGGAGTTTATATCTGAGACAGAGTATAGGATTCTGTGGACAATGATCTGATTCAATATAGTGATATTTGTTACTATTGTAGTGTTGGTTCATTTGTACTTAGAAAGCTTTAAGCAGTGAATTTCTTCTTTAGATTTGTAATATTGGAAATTGCAGTTGTATGTGTGTCTTGTGGGCAAAGTTAATTGATAAAAGTTTTATCAAAACTTTGTTTTAGGGAAATATACTCCTGTGTACACATCTTAATTAAAATTAACCTTGTTTTACTTTTATTTTTTTAAACTTTTGTATTCGGGTATAGCTGATTAACAAACAATGTTGTGGTAGTTTCAGGTGAACAGCAAAGGGGATTCAGCTGTACATATATATGTATCCATTCTCCCCCAAATTCCCTTCCCATCCAGGCTGCCACATAACATTGAACGGAGTTCTCGGGCAGCACAGTAGGTCCTTGTTGGTTATCCATTTTAAATACAGCAGTGTGTACATGGCCACCCCAAACTATGCCACACTCCAGCAACCATAAGTTCATTCTCTAATTCTGTGAGTCTCTTTCTGTTTTGTAAGTTCATTTGTATCATTTCTTTTTAGATTCACATATGAAATGTCATATGATATTTCTCCTTCTCTGACTTCCTTAATTTGTTGCTGCAAATGGCATTATTTCATTCTTTTTAATGGCTGAGTGATTTCCATTGTATTTTGTACCATGTCTTCTTTATCCGTTCCTCTGTTGATGGACATTTAGGTTGCTTCCATGTTTTGGCTATTGTAAACATTGCTGCAGTAAGCTTAATAACTGTTTTAAATGTTATTTTAAAGAAAGGTCAAATATTTAGCTCATTGGCCCAGTGTATCTTTGTCTTAACTTTGGTGAAGAAGTTCAAGAATAAAGAGTGAATTTTACAGTCACTTGCTGCTTGAAGCCCAGTTATTAGGTATTCTGGCCTAGAAAACCCCATGGACAGAGAAACCTGGTAGGCTACAGTCCATGGGGTTGCAAAGAGTGGGACACGACTAAGCGACTTCACTTTCACTTTCACTTTGAATTGTTTAAACTTTAAAAATTGAGTGCAGTGAACTGGCTGCCTGGCCAGGGTTCCTCTCTTGCTTGTCAGTAAGGCAGTGCTCTGGTGTAATGAAGAGCAGAGTCTGAGCTCTGTCCAACGTGCTACACTAGCCACTAATATGGGATTATTTAAGCTTAGATAATTAAGATTAAGTAAAATGAAACATTGAGTTCCTCAGCCATGCTAGCTGCACCGAGTGCGTGTTCTGTTGGGCCGCACTGGGCAGATTGTGTGGGCTTCCCAGGTGGCGCTGATGGTAAAGAACCTACCTGCCAGTGCGGGAGATATGAGACTGGGATTTGATCCCCGTGTCGGGAAGATCCCCTGGAGGAGGGCATGGCAACCCACTCCAGTATTCTTACCTAGAGAATCCCAGCCTGGTGGGTTCCATCCAGTCCATGAGGTCGCAAAGAGCTGGACATGACTGGAGTGACTTAGCACTCACGCCTCCTGCATGGATGACTGCTTGGGTTCATGTTTCCTATATTCACTACTTAATAGTCATGTGACCTTGGGCAAGTTAGTTCATTTTCCTGTGCCTCAGTCTCCTCATATGTAAACTTGGACAAGAGTTCTCCTGAGGTTGTTAATGTGGATTATGTGAGTCAACATTTGTAAAGTGCTTAGAACAGCACCAGTCACGTTGTATGTGCTCATTAAAGAAAGAAATATGCATTGTGTTCAGATTTACTATGCTTCATAACTTGTGTAGTGATTATCTTTTTGTCCTTAATGTATCTTTTATTGCCCTTTTGAGAAAAAAATTACATACACTGACCTGCTTGGATAATTTTTTGTATTTGAATTTTTATATTTGACTGCAATTTAGAGTACTGTTTCTGTCACTGGCTTGAAACATTCACTGGGAACCCTCACTGCTTTCACGGTGAAGCACAGTTTCCCTTGTCGGGCACTTTGGGTGCTCCAGCCCACCCTTCCCAACTCATTTTCACTGCCTTCCAGTTCTATCCCTTTGTTCCACTTTTCAGGTAATCACTGCCTTTGTTGTTAAAAATATTTAATGGTGCTGGTTTTATCTCTTCCACTGGTATGTAAGCTGTCCTAGAATGTGTAGCATTATTATTTGTGCATTTAGTAAATGCTCAGGATATGCTTGTTGAGCAAAAGAATCTTTTTGAAATGCAATCAGTATTTCTATTAATATCAAAGCCACAGCTATTTGTCATCTCTGAAGTAAGGGGAATTCGAAACCCCTTTCACCATCTGTGATGTCAGTACCAGAAATGTGCTCCGTCTCTTAATACTCAGCTACTTGGCTGTACTTGTTTCAGTGGGGAGGGATCTGGACCACAGTTCTGACCACTGTAGGTCACTACCCTGCAGCATGGTTATGACGTGTAAAGCACCAATTGGTGACAAATTTGGTGTTTTTCTTGGTTATGCATTCTGAAAACATGGTGATTTTATCTTGATTTACTCATTTCTTTAGGTTATTTCCCATACTCTTTGGTTTGCTTTTTGTTGCTTCTTTCTGTGTTTTGCCTGATTATTATTGTTGTTGTTGTTGTTGTTGTTTAGTCACTAAGTTGTACCTGACCCTTTTGCAACTATGGACTATTGCCCTCCAGGCTCCTCCGTCAATGGGATTCTCCAGGCAAGAATACTGGAGTGGGTTGCCATTTCTTTCTCCAGGGGATCTTCCTGACCCAGAGATCAAACCTGTGTCTCCTGCATTGGCAGGAACATTCTTTACCATGGAGCCACCTGGGAACAAATGCTTATCGCGTGAATATAACAAAGGAAAAAAGTCATTTAAAAGGAGAAATGTACCATCTATTCTAATAAGCAAAACTGAGTTTTCATGTTTCTATAATAATGATACCTAGGTATAATTAAGTATGCAGGTCAGGAAGCAACAGTTAGAACTGGACATGGAACAACAGACTGGTTCCAAATAGGAAAAGGAGTACGTCAAGGCTGTATATTGTCACCCTGCTTATTTAACTTATATGCAGAGTACATCATGAGAAATGCAGGGCTGGAAGAAGCACAAGCTGGAATCAAGATTGCCGGGAGAAATATCAATAACCTCAGATATGCAGATGACACCACCCTTATGGCAGAAAGTGAAGAGGAACTAAAAAGCCTCTTGAAAGTGGAAGAGGAGAGTGAAAAAGTTGGCTTAAAGCTCAACATTCAGAAAACTAAGATCATGGCATTTAGTCCCATCACTTCATGGCAAATAGATGGGGAAACAATGGAAATAGTGTCAGACTTTATTTTGGGGGGCTCCAAAATCACTGCAGATGGTGACTGCAGCCATGAAATTAAAAGACGCTTACTCCTTGGAAGGAAAGTTATGACCAACCTAGATATCATATTCAAAAGCAGAGACATTACTTTACCAACAAAGGTCCGTCTAGTCAAGGCATATGGAAAAACCACTATGGTTTTTCCAGTGGTTATGTATGGATGTAAAAGTTGGACTGTGAAGAAAGCTGAGCTTGAAGAATTGATGCTTTTGAACTGTGGTGTTGGAGAAGACTCTTGAGAGTCCCTTGGACTGCAAGGAGATCACACCAGTCCATCCTAAAGGAGATCAGTCCTGAGTGTTCATTGGAAGGACTGATGTTGAAGCTGAAACTCCAATACTTTGGCCACCTGATGCAAAGAGCTGACTCATTTGAAAAGACCCTGATGCTGGGCAAGATTGAGGACAGGGAGAAGGGGACGACAGAGGATGAGATGGTTGGATGGCATCACCAACTCAATGGACATGGGTTTGGGTGGACTCCAGGAGTTGGTGATGGACAGGGAGGCCTGGCGTGCTGCAGTTCATGGGGTTGCAAAGAGTCAGACACGACTGAGCAACTAAACTGAACTTATACTTTAAAGAAGTTATTTTCTCCATATGAGGAAAAAAGTGTAAAACCTCTGAACCTCTACTATAGAATGGTGTATGCCTGTGGTTTAAGGTCATACAGAATTCCTATTTGTTATTACAAGTTGCTTAATTTATAACAACATCAGTGGCAAGTCCATGATTTTCTGTGGATAGCTGCGTTTTGGACTGCATATACTGTATTGCAATATATTGCATCTGTGTTGTGCAGGTTGCCTTGAGTTATGCTGATGGAGAAAAGAGTGGATATTATAAAACCTGAATAAATGTGAATAAAATTTGAGTAACTAAAGTTATGTGTATAAAATTCAGATGTAAATTGTCTTGGATTGTAACCAGAGGTACTCGGACCTCATCTCTGAGACTTTGATTCAGTGTTGTAGTGTTGGGTGTTTGGAGGTGGCCTGGGGGCAGTTGGGAACTGGAAGACAGAGGCACCAGGTTCTGCTCAAGAATTCTTTAGAGTTGCCCTCTGTGTGTATCCCTGCTTGTTACCCTACGACATGATACTACAGTTACTTTTCAAAGTGCCCTTCCTTCAATACTCTGTGAGCTTCTTGAGGGCAAGGACCACAGTTCATTCATCATTTTGGAGAAAAGTGAATTCTGAGAAATGCAGTGGTTTGTGAGCTTGTCTGATATTTGTTTCTCTCTAGCTTATCATCAAAGTGATGAATGTATATATGGGTAATAGGTAATTGGTATATTTAATCAGTTACCTAATTACCGAGAAGACTCAATTCTCACTTTATATTATTTTATTACTGAAACAGACTGCCCAGTAGATGTTATAAACATTCTCTAGAGAACAATTAGGTTTACAGTGACTTATTGTGCTTAGAATGCTACTTGGAATTAAATGTTTGTTTGCACCGCTATCTTGGTATAATTTAAATGTAATTTAGAAGTGCTGCAGTGTCTTGATTCAGATAACTTGCTACCCTTTAAAAATTGGCTGCTTGAGTATTGTTTCTCTCCCATTTGGCAGGCACCAGATGCAGTGATTAATAAAGGTCATTATGCTACTTAGTCATGGAGCGCTTTTAATGACTATTACCTGAACATCTGCTGGTTTCATCACTATCGTTACCCAGAATGTCCAACAGAATATAGATGCTATACTTGGAAAATTTGACTTAGGCTAATCTAAATTTCTACTTTAGAACATTTAAATATTCCTTTACATGTTAAATAATTGTCAGAAAACACTGATTTTTCTGTAAAGTGAACAATAAAAAATATCAAGAAAAGAGTTTTGGAATGGTTGTTCTGGGTAGTCCTGGAGTCCCTTAGGCTGAATTCTCAGTGTCTAGTTGTCTGTGCACACAGTTGGGTGGGAGAAGTGGTGACTCGCATGCATTCTGTTATGTGAAGCCTTGACTGAAAATGTGGGGCTTGGAGTGGAATTGAAAGGAAGGAAAATGGTTACCCAGAGTCTGCTGGAAGAACACTGAAAAGTGAGAAAGGATCTATTGACGATGGGATTTTCAGAAATAGGAACAAATACTTTGAAAATTTTGAAACAGGTTTAGTGCTTGCTTTGGCAGCACATGTACTAAAATGGAAATTACTACAGATTCCCAGAAAGTTGCAAAATATGATACAGAGAGGTCCCATGCATCCTTCACCCAACTTCCCCCAGTGGTAGCACGTTACAGAATGATAGTTGAATATCAAAACCAAGATATTGACATTGATGCAACTCACAGACTACATTCAGATTTTACCAATTTTACATGTACTTGTGTGTGTGTGGGTGGGGGGTGGTGTATAATTTATGTAGTTTTATCGCACATAGAGGATCCTTATAACCGTCACCAGTAAGATGCAGATCTGCTCCATCGCCTTCAGAGCTGCCCTTTTATGGTAACGCCTCCTCCTTTCGCCCTGCCTGCCCTTCCTGAGCCCCCTGCCACCACTCATTTGTTTCTCATCTCTCTAATTTGGTCATTTTGAAAATATTATATAAGTGGAATAATATAATGTTACTTTCAGGAATTGGCTCCCCTCACCCCCCAGTATCCATGCAAACTATTTCATACATGAATCTCAAGTTTAGTTTTATTGCTGAGTAGTATCCCATAGTATGAATATACCAGAATTTAACCATTTACCCATTGAAGGATATTTGGATTTTTTTCAAGATTTTGACCAATACAAGTAAAGTTGTTAGGAACATTCGTATCATATATATTTTTTTTTGGTGGATATAAGTTAGATTGAATAGTAAGTAGATAGATGTCTTGTTTTCCAAGAAACTACCAAAAGACCAATACTTTTATTTCTCCAAAACGTAATTACTAATGCCTGATAAAACCAGGACACTGAGATATTAGTCAGTTCCCATATGATTGTGTTCTATAAAATTCCATGTCTGCAGGTCAAGAGACAACCAAGTGGACATTTAGCTGATATAACAGATAAGTTACAGAGGAAGTACATACAGCTAGTAACATATGAAGGGATTTTGAATGTTACTGAAAATCAGACAGCTGTTTATTGATGGCCTTGTATTTAGATGTAAGTAATTTAAAAGCGAAGAAGGCAATGGCACCCCACTTCAGTACTCTTGGCCTGGAATATCCCATGGGCAGAGGAGCCTGGTAGGTTGCAGTCCATGGAGTCGCTAAGAGTCGGACATGACTTGAGCAACTTCACTTTCACTTTTCACTTTCATGCACTGGAGAAGGAAATGGCAACCCACTCCAGTGTTCTTGCCTGGAGAATCCCAGGGACGGGGGAGCCTGGTGGGCTGCCGTCTATGGGGTCACATAGAGTTGGACATGACTGAAGTGACTTAGAAGAATTTAAAAGCAGACGGAATGGCTGGAACAGTCCAGTGTGGGTAGTATGGCAGATACATTGGGCAAGAAATGCCTTAAGCAACCCAGATATTTTAATTTTTCTCCTCAGTAACGTGCAGTCTTTGTCCTTATATTGCATGGTGGCTGCTGCATCCTCATCCTTGGGTCCAAGAGCCAGTCAGAAGAAAGGAAAAGGGGGAAATCTACAGTGAGTGTCACCTGTAGAAAGAAAGCAGAAACTTTGCTTAAACCATCAGCTTGAATTGTGTCATGTGCTACCAGCAGCTAGCTGCAAGGGGACCTGGGAAGCAAGTGTTTTGTTGTTTCTTTTACTTGAAGCATTCTTGGTGAAAAGACATGGGGTGTTCTTAGTAAGGAAGATGTGAGAATCTTGGATAGGCAACTAGCAAACTTTGTTGGATAATGCAGATATGAAATGTCATGTGTGCCTAAGACTGACTGATATTTAAAAATATGAATAACATATGGTGTTAAGAGGTTCTAACACATTGTTCATAAGACAATAAGGTTTATGATGGGTAACATATTCTTTATCAGCATTAAGGGTTATATTTCATCCAGTCCATCAGTACAGATTTCTGACTGTTCTGTAGAAATACTGTCCCTTGCCTGCTCATGTGCAGAAAGATCTCCTTTCTGTAGCATTGTTTTCATAATATCAGACCACTAGGAAGTATCTAAAGCTGAAACTCCAATACTTTGGCCACCTCATGTGAAGAGTTGACTCATTGGAAAAGACTCTGATGCTGGGAGGGATTGGGGGCAGGAGGAGAAGGGAACGACAGAGGATGAGATGGCTGGATGGCATCACTGACTCGATGGACATAAGTTTGGGTGAACTCCGGGAGTTGGTGATGGACAGGGAGGCCTGGCGTGCTGCGGTTCATGGGGTCACAAAGAGTCAGACACGACTGAGTGAACTGAACTGAACTGAGGAAGTATCTGAATGTCAGTGAGAGAAAAACTCTTGCATCATGGTATATCCATGACAGTGGAGTACAGGAGAGTCCGCCAGTAAAAATCACTTGATTTATGAGAACAGGTTTGGAAAACAGCCATAAAGTATGTTAGAAGGAAAAAAATTTTTGTAGATTATGCAAAGCAGAGTTCTTCCACCTGCCCTCTCTATATATGTATTTGTTCTTGCGCATGAGTGCAGGTGTATATGTGTGCGGTATGATTACATCTTTTTTGGCCTATTCAGAAGAGAAGGACTCTATAGAAGAACACCAAGAACAGTTAACATTGGAAAGTGGGTTTGGGAAGGGAGAATGTGGAAAGAGATCTCACTTTTCTATATATACATCTGCATTGCCTGAATAGTTTACAAGCTTGTAATAATTGTTCAGTTAGCAAATGAAGTTTTGTATAATGTAAATTTTTGGATGCTTAAAGCACATACTTTTAAGTTATTCTGGATGAAACTATGTAACATATCATTTCACTGTTTTATGCCATAGAGTGTACTAGATATTTTTTCTTAGTAAGGCAAAGAAAGATTGAAGGCAGGAGGAGAAGGGTTCAACAGACGATGAGATGGTTGGATGGCGTCACTGACTCGATGGACGTGAGTTTGAGTAAGCTCTGGAAGTTGATGGACAGGGAAGCCTGGCATGCTGCAGTCCAAGGGGTCACAAAGAGTTGGACACGACTGAGTGACTTAATTGAACTGAAGGCAAGGCCTAATGTGATACTCAGGGCTGCTTGAATGTACTCAAAACAGATTTAGATTAAATGCTTTTAATGCTTTCTTATCATCTTTTAGCTTTGACTTTTTAGGCAGCTGTACCTTTTGTATTTTATCAATGTTTCTGCCTCTAACAGTTCTTCTATTTCTAATTTCCTGCTTCAGTCTTCTTTGACTGGAGAATGAAGCAACCAGCAACCTGGTTTTAATTGTGTCTGAAACTAGTTCTGAATACAAACAGGATAAATTTGTTCTGAGCGAAGGTTTTGAGACTCTAGGTAAAGTATGTGAATTTTAACTGCTATTTGAGT
>NW_011494909.1:1361420-1368126 GCF_000754665.1 Bison bison bison
TTTTTTCTTATTTACCTTGTTCTCAGCTGTATTTTAGTTATCTGAGATGGCTTGATACATAAAGTTTGCCAAATCCAGGGATGTTTAAAAAAACAGATATCCTATCCTATTCTCTTTTAGAGAATCTTATTAACAGCAGTAAAGCAAGGAGAATAGAGTGTTTTAGAGCAGAGTTATATAGGAAAAAAGCCCCTGAGCCTTCAGGTATTTGCATTTTCTTTCTGTTCCTTAATAGTAAGATGATTCTTGGCCTTTGTTGACAAGTTAATAATTAACCTCGTGTAAGGTAGTGTGTGGAGCACACAGATCAGGCTGGAGTTTGAATCCTGATTCTGTCATATCCTTAGCTAAGTGACCTTCCTGATCCTCCGTTTTCTTACATATAAAAACTTGTTTTGCTTAATATTAGACATAGTTTATATAAATGCCTAGTTGACTCATTCAGAGATTTCTGTGAGCTCTGAGCAAAGAAAATGTGTCTGTGTGCTTGTATAATGTATCTGCACAGAGTATTCAAACAGTGAGTGCTATTAGGAAGGATTATGTGAAATTTGAGATATTGTACTTTTTTCTATAATAAAACATTGTATTTTTTCCTTTTATTTTTACAGAATTATTATCCTGGTGGAGAAAGCTTATCCAATGTAGAACATACAAGGGGATTTTTTTCAAAAAAAAATCTTCTAATTTCCTTACTCAGGAAAGATTAATATTTTATAGTCTGTCTTTCGGTTTTTTCCCCATGTGCAAATACTGCTTGCTTTACAGACTGTGCTAAATCGTGCAGACAACCTTACATGGCGTGGGGTTGACTCAGTCTTCTTTTACTGGAAATGAGGCTAAGAGGTTGAGATCAAGTCGCTGGTCAGTGGTGGAGCTGGTGTTCAGGATCAGGAGTGAGAAGGGGCTTCCCTCCCCAGCCAGTTGGAAGCAGTCATCTCTCTCCATAATCAGTTTGCAACAGTCTGTGTTTATGTTTGATCAAGATTTAGGTTGTACTTTGTATTGTTTAAGAAAGCAAAGTAGATTTGGACTTAATGCATTGTACATCCATATGTTATTGCGGTATAATGTTACTTAGGTGATACACATGTTTGGCACTCCATAAATGTTAAACTGTAATAATTGAGGTCAAAATGAGACTTTGTATTACTCCACTGTAATCTTTAAGCTGTACTCTTTAAACTGCAACAGGTCTTACTGTGGTGCTTGGAATACACATGTTCACTTTGGATGTTGAATTACTGAGTGGTCTGGAAATTGATCTTAAAGTTGCTGTTTTGCTGTACTCAGAAAATGATTAAACCAGCCATATCCTTATTTTTATGTCTTTGATGTTATAATTTCCATGATCATGTGTTTTTAGGGTAAGAAGTTATTTCAGTCAGTAAATATTGCCTTTAATATAAACATCCTAAAGCATTTACAGATTTACTTATAATCATCAGAAACTCCCTGAAAAACTAGTTTGTATATTGTACTGTTATATACTGCCTATATAGTGCCTTTAGATACACACACACACAAATCTGTTTTCTTATGAGAATTTTCCTTTATGACACATTATACGTGGACCAACTTCAGTATGTTGTAACTTTCAACTTGGTTGGGATTAAGTGGCTGTAGTTTATATAAAGTTAATGAGGTGACTTTAGATACCTGTAGAGGTGTGGACTTGTTAAAGAGCTGGGTGTATCTGAGGAAGAAGTACAGTGTGTTTCAACTACAGAGGTGTGTGTGGAATTCCACAACCACAGACTAGGACCAGACTGTCAAGGGTTGTTTCAGATACATTGGGATTTGGCCTGTAGATACCCAGTGTAGACATCCAGAAAGCATCAGAGAGGCGTTTAGCATCTAGGTAGTACAGGGTAGATAGAGGGACACGGATACAGGATTCATCATTTTGGGAAAGGATGTGATCACTCATGGGAGAACTTGGTGACAGAGGGCATAAAGACAAGGAGAGAGACCTAAGGGAGCCCTGTTGGTAAGGGATACCCTGAGGCGGCGACGTTCCTCTGTGCATGAGCCTGGTGCTTCTCCCGGTAAAAGAGGAATTCAGTTGGAGGGCAGAGGGAGAGGGGAAGAAGAGGCCAGGGCTTCAGAGTCACTTTGGTGACTCTTGTGACTTGTGACTTCCTGACAGGCTCTGGCCGACTTGACACCCACTTTGCGTAAACCAGTGCAGCTACATGGGGCTGGAGAGTACACCACCTCTGACTGCTTGTCCTGAATTTTACGCTTCCAGTCAGTCATATTATATTACACTACTGCATTCGTGTTGGTGACTGTCTCATTTCCCCGTTTCTCAAACCTTCAGCCTCTCTTTGACATATCAGTTCTCAGCTGATTATCTTGTCTTCTTATGTAACTGGGAAACTTGAAGCTAATTGCTTCAGTGGACTAGCGCCTGATTCCGTCAGTTACCTCCATCAGCTGAAGCCGTGGGCTCTGCCTGTTCCTGCCCCGTGGGGTAGCCTCTGCTTGAGTGCTGAATTCTCTGTCCTCATCTGCTCATAAACCCTGCTCACTCAGCTGTCCGTCCTTTCTCTTGTCATCAGTTCCTTCCTCCAGCTCATCATTCCCACCATTACTCCATGTGCCGTTATTTCTCATATCAAATTAAAAAAATACTTCATTTGACTCTGCTCTTCTTGCCAGCAACTGTTCCATTTCTCTCTTCCCTTTTGCAGTAAATCTCCAAGGAGTTGTCTGTACTCACTGTCTTCAATTTATCCTTTTCCATTTTTCTTTTAAATTCACTTTGGTCAGACTTTTAGCCCCGTGACTTCGATTTAACATTGGCAGAAAGTCAATTTAAAATTTGCTTTTAAAATCTTAAGTCTGATTTGAAGTGGGATGTTATTCACACCACTTTAATCTCCTTTGCTAAATGTACTGTATTTTGAAAAATGTGTAGACTTTACCATCCATCCATAGTTGCTATGGTTATATCATAAAGAAGTATTAAAAATGGTAATAAAATTTAACTGCTGTTGTATTATATTGATTATCATACTTGCCGGCTTTGTAGTATTAGTCTCCATATGTCTTTTTTTTGGTGACTATTCCTTAATCTTTCCTATTATTAAGAAGTTACCTAGTTTTGACCAAGAAGATGATTTCAGGTTTCTCTAACATGTTAAACGAACTTGTGAATGAATAACTGAGCCGAGTGAGCGTGAAGGAAGCATGCAGGAACTTTGGTATAGAAGGACAACAAAATATTCAGCAGAGTTAATGAAATGATATCTGTAATTGATAATGAGTTGTATGCTTCAGCTTTAGTAATCCAGTAAAAGTTCTTTTGAGTATATGGAGTTGCTCTAGAATTCTTTTAAAGTTCTCTAATTATGACCCCTAAGGCCTTCTTTCATGCAAGGATTATAAAAAAATCTAAGTTGTCAGTTGGTGGTACCTCTAAAATTAAGAGCCAGATCAGTTTACTCAAAAATACTGAATATGTTCAGTTTGTTAAGAGAGGTCTAGAGAAATCTAAGACTATCTGACTTTTCTCTATATTAATATTTTCTACTATGAGTTTGAATTGAAGAACCTTAAAGTACTTTACCTGGTCTGTTTTCCTTTTAATTTTATTGGTTTTTGTTTTATGTATTTTGAAGCATACTTAGGTTTTCCACATGGATTGATTCTTTTGTTGCTGTGAAATGTAAGTTTTTATCTCTGCTAATGATTCTTGTCTAAATCTACTGTGTCTAATCTAAGTCCAGTGGTAACTTTTTTAGATTTGTATTTGCATGGTATGCCTTTTCCAATGTTTTGTTTGTTTTCTTTTAACTTTTGTGTCCTTATATTTAAGATATGTTTCTTCTAAGTAGTATATATCTATATGTTTACATTTATTCTGATTATTTTTATCTTTTAACTGGAGTGTTCAGTCTATTTACGTATATTACTGTCATGTATGAGTATAAATCTGCTTTTCTGTCTTCCCACCTATTAAAATTTTTTTTCTGTCATTGCTTGACATCTTTTAGATTATTCAAATTTTTATTATCCATTGTCACATTTATTGGCTTGTTATAAATTCTTTTCCTCTTTCTTAGTGTTACCCTGGATTGCATTTTTCATCCTTGAGCTATTTGACTATATGATAAATTAGTGCTGTTACCCATTTCCCAGCAAAATCTTAAACTTTAAGAACCTTAAAATGCTTTACCTGCATTCTGTCTTCCTGTCTTCGGGTATTATTCGTGTATATTTTGAGTCTAGGTACATTTTGAGTCCCATGTGTTGAATATCCTTATATTTGCTTTTTATATTGCTCTTTATTCCTTCCTTCGTGTTTGTTCTTTCATTAAGGCTCGTATTCTTCTGCTTGAAGAACTTTTCTTTTATTATTTCAGTGTATGTATGGGAGCATTATATATCTCAGTTGTTGGTCTAGGAAGTATCTCTATTTTTGGATTCAATTTTAAAGGATGTGTAAAGAATTTCTTGAAGTTTTGAGTTGCTGATTATTTTCTTTCAGCACTTTAAAGATATTGTTCCACTGTTTCCTGACTTTCATAGTTTCTGTTTAGAAGTTTGCCATTAGTCTTATTTATTGCTGCTTCTTTGAAAGTTATCTGTCTTTTCCTCTGGCTGCTTTTAGGATTTCTTCTTTAGATTTCAGAAGTTTTACTCTGATGTGTCCAGGAGGTTTTTTCTTTGTATTTATCCTGCTTGAGGTTTATGTTACCTTTTGAGTCTGTGAGTTACCATTCTTGCTTATTGGCTCTTTAAAACTGCTTCTAAGTATTATATCTATCTTCTCTTTCCGAGTCTCCAGGAATATGTGTGTTATACCATTTCTTGTGTCTCATATGCGCTTCATGTATTTTCTGTGTTTTTTTTTTGTTTGTTTGTCTCTTGTTTCAATCTATATATTTTCTACTGATTTGTCTTTCTGGATCACGAATCCGCTTGTTAGTTATATCTAATCTGCTGTTAAGACTGTCTGTTGAGTTTTTAATTTCAGTGATTGTATTTTTTAGTCCTAGAGTTTTCATATGCTTCTTTAAAAAAGGATGGGGATTCCAAGTCTTTGGTGAAATTATCTATCTTGTCATTGATCTTCCCAAACATTTTAATTACAGAATTTTAAAAAATGATACTGTAATATCTGACTTACCTTGTGGGTCTCTGCTTTCTTTTTTTTTTTCTTGGTACTATTTCTTCCTATGCCTGATTTTTTTTTTAATAGAATAGCAGCTATTATGTGAAATATTTGTAGAAGTTTTGGGTAAACTTTTGCTTCTGGCAGGCAGTTAGAGATGAGACATGGTAACTTAGTTCACTGGGTTTGAACTTGAGTTGCAAGTCTGAGTATTTATTAGGCTTTGTTTATTTCCAGTTCTCCATTAATCCTAATGTATAGTCATTCAGTGACCTCACCTGAAAGTCTGGGCCACCTACCAGGTTTCTTTTCTGATGGTGGATCTTTAGCTGCAATTTTTATCATTTCAGGACTGTGAGGTTGCCAAAAACTATTTAGCTTTTTAACTGCTATTGCTACTCTCTACTTGGCTTCTCTCAGTCTGTGCTGCTTAAGAATGGGCAAATGCATGGCAGAGTTAAGCAGCTGAGATTTTGACTGGCTGACTGCTCTTGCTTTCTTCTTCCGTGGGGTTTTGGCTCTGTTGTAGGTGCTGTGAGCACCACTGTTTGTCTCCCCAGCCCTGGGAGACTGTTGCATTTTCTGCCTCTCAGCAGGTTTTTATCTGGGGCAGGTAGTGTTGTTACTCTTTTCCTTCTGTACACTCCTGCTTCCTCTTACCATCTATCTTCCTTCATTTCTGCTGTCTGTAACACAAAGTGATGGTTGAAGATCCAGCAACCATTTCGGTCCATGAGGTGACTTTGAGGATGGAAGTCTTGAGGGAGATACTGGAGAAGAAAGATTGAAGAGCCTGGAATCCTGTTGACTCTAGAGTCTTCATATCAGACCTAGATGACTAAGATCTGAATTTCCTTGGCATCCAGAGGAAAATCAGTATCTCTTTCATTTCAGTTTTGCTATTTCAAGTTTTATGTTGTACCCAGGCATATCTAACACTAATTAATGGAGTGAGGGGGTTCAGTGAACTAGTATAAATATACACTCACATAGCACAGTAAGGGTCATTGGTTTTTAACCTTTTATATGTTTATAACATATATAATAGGAAACAGTCACTGCAGTGAAGAGTCTCATGGACAGCTTGTCTGTTAAATCTACTGTAGTTGCCCAAGTGCCATCATTTTATTTTCTGCACAAGGCAAGATGGAAATCCAAGTTAGAGGAACTTTACTATAGGGAAAGACTCAAATTCAAATATTATTATGCTTGACAAGTTACTTATGACATACCGACCAAATGATCCCAATAGACCACAGTTGGGAATTATTGGACATTATCTTGGAACAACATTTTCTTTTCATTCAGCAAATATAATTCCATGAACAAAATATGGTTGTAGACGAATGTGGTAGCGGGGGAAATGAAAAAAGCAAGGGATGATTGAAAAAAAGTCAGAAATTAGTGGAAAATTACATGTAGAAGAGTGAAAGAAAAAGTCTGGCATGGTGATATGATTGGTGGAGATAGGTAAATTTGGAAGCGTTTCTTGCAAGAAAAGAAAGTCTCATTACTTTAAGAATGTTTAATTGATGTGTATGAACTGGTGTGTATGAATTCTCTTTGTAACATGCATTGTATTAC
>NW_011494909.1:1368226-1390339 GCF_000754665.1 Bison bison bison
CCCTGGCTGCCCCTATCCATAGATGGTATTTCAGGAACTAATCTTCAAACCATTTGCAATTCTAATGTAGGTGGCAAAACTATAACCCCATTGAAAACAGGAATTCAGCACAAAGCTACATTATGTCCTTATTTTGACAGTGATTATAATTAGCATCTTAGGACCTGCGGTAGTTATCTGTTCACATTTTTGAGGTACACACTTAAGGATGACTCACTATCCTGACTCACTTGTTCAAATTCACTGTCATTCAAAAGCTCTTTTATTCTGCTGTTCTTTTTTTGGCTTTTAGTTTTTTTTCTTGATGAATAGAATTATTGTAGTAAGTCTCACTTTGCTGAATATAACCTTTGTTTTTTCTTAATTGGTGTGTATATGCCACGCCTCTAGGCATATTTGAGCCTTTTACTTATGATGGCTGGCATTTTGTTGTTTGGTCTTGGCAGGAAGTACAGTCGAGTGAGAGCTGGTAGTGATAAGAGCCGTGAGACTGCAAGCTCTGTGGTTAATAGGGTGAGCGTACTTTAGTGAAAATACACACCTATTGTTTAGGAATGTTCTATAAGTTTAGTCATACCCAATTAAAGCCTTTTCCAGGAAGTACCATGAGGCCTAGTAAATATTTCTGCTTAATAATTGAACTGGCCCAATTATTTCAAAGAATATTTGATCAAACGAAATTCCAGGGAAATAATCTGAATAGTCCTTGGGTTTGTGATAGGGTTTGACCAGTAGTTCAAGACTAGATGAATAGACCTCAGCAGTCCATTATAGAACCACTTACAGGCATTGACACAGTGAGGTGCACAGGATTTGGAGATGGAAAGACCTGGGTATGGGTTGTGGCACCCCCACTGGGTAATGGCCAGTGTCCCCTCTCCAAGTCTTCCGTGGTTCCTGTGTCACTGGTGCTGTGATGAGGATTAAATTAGGAATTTCTTGTCGGTTCACTTAGTCATGCAGTAAGTTTAGTGAGCATCAGTTTTGTGCCAGACACTGTACTGGCTGGCAGTGGTTTACAGTGGAAAATAAAACGACCTGGACCAACCTGTGGGTTCAGTGGAGAAGACAGAAAGCAAACAAATCATTGACAGATGTGGTGCTTCCTGTCAAGGAAGTTATGAAGGCACCATAAGAGAACCCCTGAAGATGGTCCTGAAGAGGCCGCTCCTGGACTGACAAGGGAAGAGTCGGCATGGAGAGGAGAGTGCCAGCTGAAGGGGATTGGATATTCGCTGGCCCAGAAGCAGAAGAGCGGAAGGGAGGGGAAGGTGCTCCTCGAACTGGAGTAAAGTCTGCGCGTGTGGGAGTATAGTGGGTGAAGAGCAGTGTAAATAACCATGCATGATCTGTGTGGCGCCTGCCTGGGTGGAGGGGCGGGGTACGATTAGTGTGAGTTGCTATCATTGTTCTTTTTATAATAATCCTTTACTTTATTTAAAGGTTATTTCATGGGCTGAAGGAAGCTAATAGCTTCCAAAGTAGATGCTATGAAGTCAGTGAGTTAAACTCATGCATGCTGTTTAGAGAGGGCTCAGGCCCTCAGTCAGAGCTTGTTGGTGATTATTTTTCATACTGTTTGCATAAATTTAGTTACTTGATTTTTCTAACAACCTAGACATACGTATATAGGGGCATGAATCTAGAAGTTCTCCAAAAGACAGCAAGAAGTTGCAGTATAATAAAGACAAAATTTAAAGTGATTAGTGATTATTAAAAGTGTGAGATGATGAAATTTGTGTACTGTTTGGGGTAAGGGTCAAAGTTTATTCGTTTCTCCCCATATAGATTTCTAGTTATTTCAGCACCATTTATTGAAAAGACCATTTTTTTCCCCCATTTAATTATTTTGACACCTTTGAGACTGAGACTTTGCTGTCATTTGTAGCCATCTTTTTTCACCAAGAATTTAAGCCTGACAACAGTGCTTATTCAGATATAAATAAATCCATCTTGTATTCCTACTGGTGAGTATATGTCTTAGGATGTTACAGGAACAATGAAGGGAACTACTTTTCAGGGCTAATTCAAGCGCTTTTCAGGCCTAATTCAAGCGAAGGAGCGGGTGTTTGTTAGTAACGTAGAAGTGAGGGTAACTTCTTAGAGTTTGTCAAATTCTAAGAAAAAAGTCAGTACTTAGTGATGTATGATTGTCTTCAGGAAAGTAAGTTAGAAAAATATTAGCATGAAGGTGAGCTTGCTTATATTCACAGACTCTAAAAGGAGATCTGGATCAGTGAAAGAAAGATCTCCAGTGGCTACTGACTCTAATGAGAAAGAAAAGATAAAGGAATTTGCACAAAATGAAGTAGCTTCTTAAGGTGCATTTTGAATTCAAGGTAGAAGAATGAAAGGTAGAAGAAAAGATTTGTAACCAGTAATGAATGAAAAAGAGTAGTAGGTACTTGAAACACCAGTGTCAGAAGGATCAAGCACAAATGAACTGACAGCCGCGAGCAGTGTGTGGAGCATGTTAAAAACATCTGAAGAAGCATAATTTGGATCCTGGAGATCGGTAATGACCAGATAGGCCTGCTATTCAGGGCAAGTCATGTCATGTAAATGTGAGAGAGTGCTTCTGAGTCTTGATTCTTGCTTCCATCTGCTTTTTTAAAAAAGTAAAAAGCAAGAAACAAAATTATCTTCAAAAAAGAGAAGGGAATGGACAGAAGTGAGAGGTAGTTGAAGCCCAAGGTAGATTAGGACATGGTAACGCCCTTAAGTCAGGTCTTCAGGATAGGTTGAGTAATATAGTTTTAGACTATTTGGAATAACTGTAAATAGTCTTTTAAGAGTAATAGAACATGGAGAAGGTACCTGAAGACTGGACTCAGAAGAGGAGCGAGGGTCGACTCTGGTAATTAGAAGCCATTGGGTTTCATGATCATTTGAATCAGAATTCTAGCTTCGTTTTATTAAATAATGGCTTATGAATGGGTTTAAAAGGCAGCAATTTTTAGGAACTTTTCTGGATATAATAAGAATAAACTAATGTTGTTGTCATTAGATAAACACCCTGAGGAAATGTTAGAGATAGGTTTTATCGATATTTGGGTGTTAGAAAGTAATGTGATATAAAGTCTTCTATGATGCCACCATCGACTAGAACTCATGTAGAGATGTTATAATTAATTGATGAATCATGTTTAAAGTAATTATGTCAGAGTGAAGGTCTTTGCCAGTGTATCCTATGGTCTTAACTTATTCCCAGCTTTTCTTCAGCTTGGATAAAAATTCAGTTATGGTCATTGGAATTATGACAGAAGGAGGAGTGTACAGAGTTGGCAGAGCTCATAAGATTATGGAATGGAGATTCACAAAGGCCTGTACAGGCTAGAATATTGGACCAAAATGAAAGAAAGTTTGATTGAAAATTTTATAAAATGTCAACTTCTACACTGAGGTTGAAACAGCTCCTAAGAGAAGATTGAGAGAGCTTAAGTGTATGCTAAATTGGAGCCCACTATGCTGACTTACCAGCTGGTTTGGTTGCAGATCAAGGGAGTAACAGAGCTATTGTTCTCCTTATCTCAGACTTTTTCTGGGCTATCATGTTGGGTTTAGGTGTCGAATTTCAAATGAGAACTTTAATAAAATGTCATATGTCACAGTGTGAATATAACAGTGACTTGTATTTGTAGGTTGTCAGGTGGAAAAAGCTCAATTTTGTTTAGAGCTAAAAGGAAGGAAGATATTTCTAATAATAAATAGAACATTTTAAGATGGAAAAGGCTGACTTGTGAACTTGTGAGATTTCATCTCTGAAGCACTGAAGGTCACTGAATTCAGTGACCACTTATTAAGAATGTGATAGAGGGGAAGTAGAGCTAGGTACACATTGAGGTTCCCTCCAATTCCTTTAACTTTTGTTCTTCATTTTAATTTTTACTTAGGTACCTACACAAACTTAGGTACCTACTCAATTTCTTCAATCTTGTCTTATGTTTACATGGCACTTAAAAGTTCTAGAATGCTTTTTATGAGCCTAATTAAGTAGGATGTTTGCAAGAACTTTACAGATTGGACAGGAGATGTCTTAGCATTTTTAGGAGCACTATCTTAATGATTTAGAGTCTGGCTTCTGGATTCCAGACATTTGGGGCTCTGGCGCTTGCTGTGAGACCTTTGGAAATTTCTGAATGTCTTCATTCTCCTCATCTCTAATCTGGTGACAGTAATAGTGACTCCACCGTAAGGTTGCTTGAGTTTCCATTTGATCATATGCTTGAGAATATATGGCTAGGATATTACGCTCTGCTTAGAGCCACACCTGACACATAGTAGACGCTGAGTAAATGTTAGCTAACATGCTTGTTCTTAGCACTGGGTACCTCTTGTCCAGGTAAGGAGACTGATGCTCACACAGGTTGTGGCCCAAGTTTACATTAGTTATCACTTAGTGATAGAGCAGTTATTAAGAATTCTGTTGAATTGGATTTTAAAAATGGAGTAAGATGACTGTATATGGACTTATTTGTGAAACAGTATTGATTTCACTTAGTTAAGACTTGTGAAATTGTTGATTGTAGCCTCACATTCCAGACATAATTCAGTAGGAAGGCCTTTTCTAAAGCATATTATAAATAATCACAGTTTCCAGAAGACTTTTGGTGCTTGATAGTGTTTGAAAGGAAGTAGACACTTCACTTTAGTTTCTCTCGGCATTCTAGCATACTTGTGAAGCAGCTGAGCTTCTGATTTTAGATGTGCTTAGATTTCTCAAGGATCATTAAGTCAAACTGAAGACATCTCCTAGAAGAAAAATCCAAGTAGGCTCTCATGTGTAACATTGCAGTAAATAAAAGTGATCTCACTCAAAGTCGGTTCTGTCTTCAGTGATCACCTCTTAGAATGAGTTCATAAAATGCTCCACGGTTTTCTGGTCACCTTAGAAACAATTTGGGTTGTGTGGCAACCTCGTTGTCCCCTGTAGAGGGTGTGCTGTTGTTTAAGGATTGTTACTTTTGCCTTGCTTCCTTGCTGGTGAACACATCTCTTAGAGTAAGAATCCTTTTATTCATTTACAAGGTGTAAACATCTTGAGAGCAGATACTATGTTTTAATATTCTGTGTTTCTCAGCCCTTGCAAAGAGCTTCACACATTGTGAGTTTATGAAATTGTCAAAGCATTGATGGCTTTATTGGAAACCAAGGAACTCATTAATCTGGCTCAATTAAAAATGGTCAATTAAAGTAACTTGCCATTCACAACAGATTACAAATGTAATCTATTTGTCAGCAAGTTTATTAAAGTTATGTTCTTGAAAAGGACCGCTATTGGTAAAACAGCAGTTGGCAAGATCAGTGTCCTAAGGAAAATACAAGTATAAAGGAAAACAAACAAACAAACACGCTCTAGATGGCTTTAAAAGCATTTCAGAAACATTATAAACCTGAGTCCTGTAAGACATCCATTTCTAAACAGCCCAGATTTGTCAGTAATAAGAATCTCCTTTGTCAGTGAATTGATCAGGAAAGTGGTGTGATCTGCTCAGGCAGATGCTCTGTCAGTTTTATTGTTTGGTTTGTGCTTATTTTTTTAAGTATTTGAACCAGCCCTTAACAGTGTAAAATGTAACATACTATCCTTTGTTTAAACTTTGCAGTTCTCAGTACAGCTGATCCTTTCAGATTATTATGGTGGATAAGGATAAGTTTCTCTGGGCCTCGTTTTCTATTCATTTATCCAGAAGGTAGAATATAGACTCTTGATCTCCTCTTTATGCGCTGACACAGGTCCCCTGCCTGCTTGGGCTGCTGGAAGTAAAAGTATTAATTGGTTTTCTTTTGGTCATTGGAAAGAGATAGTCCCCATCTCTTTGAATTTCTACTCTTCCTTTCCTTCCTTTAGAGCAGTAAAGACAACTGGAAGGTGAGGCCATTCCATCAGGAAAAGCTGAGGTGGCCTTGCACTTGAGAGGGGTCTCTGGAGGCTAAAACGAGGGTTCATCTGCTTGTGCAGAAGCAGCTGTGTTGGATACACAGTAAATCTCAGCCTTTTCCTGAGGAAGGATTTTTCTCCTGCTCATTATCTTTACAATTGTTAACACTTTCATGTTAGGGTTTGATAAGGTGGCACATGTACATGATAAATAGTTCAAGGGTATTGAAGGTTATCCAGTGAAAGATAAGTGTCCTTTCCACTCATCTCCCTCCCCCAGACAGCTGCTGTGAACTTTGTGTATTTATGTTCATCCCTGACCCCCGTCGTGTGTTATACACACTGTTCTGAACCTTGACATTTTCCCCCTCTACTTACAGTACATCTTGGAGATGAATCCAAGTCAAATCAGTACAGAATATTGCTTCATGATTTTTAATAGCTGAATTGATGGACATTTTACATCATTTCCAATCATTTTGCTGCTTTGTGAAGTTGGCCATGTTTATTTACTCATAAAAGAGGAATTGGATTACTGTCCTAAATGCATTTTGTAATTTCAGATAGTTTACTCATTGAGTGGTTAACAATGCTTTCTAAGAAATACTTCCTGCAGTGAGAAGGATGGCAGGTCTTTAATATGAAGTGTGTTTTTATAGTCAGTCTTCTGGAGTATGGTAATCTTTTATGTGGAAGTTCGCATAACTCATCATGCTGGAAGAGGCTCTCTTCCCCCTTAGTGACTTCTTAAAAGGGTTTTATTGCTTGGCTGCTGTGTACCAAAAAAAAAAAAAAAATGTTTAGAATCTGATTGAGCCTGTGTATAAGTTTTTGAGGTAAATTGAGAGTGAGGCATTGGGGTGGGAATGGGATTTATAGGTTGCTGACAAGAAAACTAAATGTGAATTTTCAGGGTCTCCAGGCAAGTTGTTACCTGGAGCCCAATGGCCACCCTTTCCCCTTTTCTTTCATCAGTCAGTTGCATTTAAGATTATTGTCTTATTTTTAAACCTTGAATGTAACAGTGCAAGTTTCTTTGGAAATCTATACGCTACTACTGCTTTTTTTCTCAGGTATGTTATATACATTATCTGGAAGGTAATGTATGCAACATTATATAGGCATTTCATAATATTAAAGGAGTATATCTTTGGATGTGATTAGTCTTGTTTTTAAATTTTGTGAAGGCATCTGGTCTTTCTTAAAATTATGCACATTTGTGTTCCAAGGTAATACTCAGATTGAACTGATGGACTGCTTTTACTGAGTAAATACTGTTAGAAACAGCTGTGCCTCCATTGGAACAGAGGTGTGAGAAATTCACTGCTCGTTCCTTTCGCTTTGGTGAACAGTGTCTGTTTCGTTTTATTCAGGTGTCTTTGTCAGGGAAACTCTGGAATCTTGTATAGTATTATCTACTACAAATAACCAATAGATGTGTTGGGACTATTTTTTTTTTTAAGTTTGATACACTTGAGAGCTAATGAATCTTTACTCTGAAGAGCAATATGTGTTACATGTAGAAAGAAACATGTGGTTGAAAGGTTTGGAAAACAAAAAGTGGTGGACTGGGTTAAAATGAATGAACAGTATGTGAGATGCCGTGGGTGGGGAGCCCATGTCTCCTGTTTTCCTGCCCAGAGTCTGGCAGTTGATAACTAGGAAAGCTTTTTTTTTCCCCCAAAGCTTACTTGTATCTAGTTGTGTATGAAAACAATATTTAGCTGCCTCAATTTAAACTTTGAAAAAATTTGCTTCCTTGTTTATGATACTGTGAAAATGCATTTTATAACCATAAAACTATGGCAGCTTTATAGTATCAATGGAGGAAACCTTGGACACTTGGGTATCTGAAAGTGTAAGGAATAAGTAACTCTGGAAAGTAATCATTTTCAGATATAGGAAGACTTTTCTTTTTATTAGAATAGGACACTCACTGTGGAAATACAACCAGAGCAGTAGTTTTGAGCACACTGGAATGAACTAACCCACTTTCTGGTGGCCCTGCACCAGTTTCTTGGTAGCATATACCTTATTAGTTTAGACACACATACACACTTTCTCTCTCTAGCATAGTGGGCAGGTGGACACAGACTTTGGAGCCTTTCAGCTGTGGGTTTGAGTTGAACTCTGATGATAATTTAGACTTGGACAAATTGCTTGACCTCTGCATTTTATTTTTGTCATCTGTAAAATGTAAAAGATTATAGAACTGTTTGAGATTTTCTGTGTACCTAGCACAGTGCCTAATGAGCTATAAAAGTTCAACAGGCAGCTGTTAACAGGCAGACTAAACTGTTCTTCTTCCTACGTGTATGATAAGTCGCTTCAGTCGTGTCCAGCTCTTTGAGACTCTGTGGACTGAAGCCCTCCAGGCTCCCCCGTCCATGGGCTTCTCCAGGCAAGGAAACTGGAGTGGGTTACCATGCCCTCCTGCAGGGGGTCTTCCCGACCCAGGGATCGAACCCGTGTCTTACTGTGTCTTCTGCACTGGCAGGCTGGTTGTTTACCACTAGTGCCACCTGGGAAGCCCCTTCCTTCCTGAGTGGTGGTCATTTTCTCCACAGCTTTTCTGTTCTCTCTCCTCTTCAGAAACATGTTGACTTCCTGTTGACTGGAGAGCATTTCCATGGCCTCTTGCCCTTGTTTAATACTGTTCTGAGTATTCCTGTTGACAGATCCTCTTGATAAACCTTTGTTCAATTTCCTTTTTTATTTATTCAGAGACCATGTGGAGTGGTTAAGAGCACTCTGGAGCCATATTGCCTGGGTCTGAATGCCAATTCTGCAACTTCAAAGCTGTGTAATCCTTGCAAGTTCATTTACCTAATAATTTTCTTGTCTCTTCAATGAATGCTAATGATACCTACTTCTTAGTTTTGATGTGAAGACATTAAATGAAATAACATACATAAGACTTTAAAATTGCACAGAGTAAGTGCTAGCTCCTACTTATGAGCCTGGCTGGCTCTTTGTTGGCACTTAAGTCATCAGGACTCCTGATCAGTGACGGACCCTATTTGTATAGCATTTTGATGTTTGTTATGCAAAATAAATCTTATCCTATACTGGTCACTCAAACATAACATTGTTAACACAGTTACAGTAACCATGTAAAGAAACATTTCATATTAAACACACATACACATGAGAAGTGTATAGATCACATTCTTAGGGTTTGTTGGGTGAAATGTGCTGTATGTTGTGAGAATTCTGTGGTATTGTGTCGAACTTTAGGGCTCTCTGTCTTATTTAATGAGTGAATGAATGGCAGCTTCAATATGATGTGAGCATGTAAAACATTTATCGTATCCCAAATTTCTGACTTTTGATGGGCTTATGTCCCAATTTGAACCTAAGGGCTGTGTGGGGACTGGATACTTGCATAGTTCATACTTCCGCTTATGCGTTAATGCAGTTCTTCCTGTGTGCTACTCAGTTGTTCTGGGTAATACTTAGTTCTTATTTTCGTGTGCCATTTTGAGCACAATTTGGTTTTTACATATTTGCATCTTTGATTTAAAGAGTGGAAAAGTTACCTTTGGGTGAGAATAAAGCTTGCCAAACTACTTGTGGGATTAGTTATTTGCTATTAGGATGAGCAGTCTGTGAATTCTCTGTTTTATATCTGGCCTTCAAGAATTCGGTGTAATTGCATTATTTCTTATTAAAATCCATTGAACTGAATTCAGCACAAAGTTTTATTGTAATGAATAAAACTGTAATGCTTATAATTCTGAATGAGCTGAAAAGAGTTGTGAAAGTTAAGTAAATGAACTGAATTCAACAGAATTCTTTCTATAATCATAGAAATTAATCGTGAAGGCATTTGATTATGTGATACTACGCATAGCAAATGCATGGCAAATGTCCCCTTCAGTCGTGTCCAGCTCTGTGCGACTCCATAGACAGCAGCTCACCAGGCTCCCCCATCCCTGGGATTCTCCAGGCAAGAACACTGGAGTGGGTTGCCATTTCCTCCTCCAATGCATGAAAGTGAAAAGTGAAAGTGAAGTTGCTCAGTCGTGTCCGACTCTTAGCGACCCCATGGACTGCAGCCCACCAGGCTCCTCTGTCCATGGGATTTTTCAGGCAAGAGTACTGGAGTGGGGTGCCATTGCCTTCTCTGTGGCAAATGTCTGGTACCTGTTAAACCTCACTAAGCAGGTTATAAAGCTTCCACAAACAGGGAGTTGTTGCAGACCAGTCTTGTGTCATCTGTTAATACAATCATGCTCTCGTGCTACTGGAAGAACTGCTAAGGTGTAATCTTGAGTTTGCCAGCAACTGTAGGCGGTTGAAGTGAGTAAAATGACTCATATGCTTGTCTTGGTTCTAAGGATCTGTTGTTGCAATTTTGTCATTCAACCCTGCCGCCAAATGTGGGAATTAAACTCACATTCAACAAGTAATAATTATGTTTCTCTCCAGTAGTAATGGTATTTAAGCATTGTTACATCACGTCATGTCTCTGTGAATCATCTTACACATAAATGTTGGCGTTACTAGTCTGATTTTGGGAGTTCTAGGGAAGCAGCAGTGATGCTCTTTCTCTTTGAGAAGTAGGGCAGGAGAGATTGACAGATGGAGAGCAAAATGCCTCCTGTGTCGGCTGATGGAGGACCTGACATTAGATCTGAAGTGGAAAGGACTTATTAGCCTCTCTCGACTTAGATTTACCCACCGGGTGACTAGCACAGCCAAGCCAACCCCTAGCTTCTGAGAGGAGTAGGGGAGCTGGGAACGTTGCTCTAGTGAACGCCCTTTGTGAAGTACGATGTGGCACACACAGCCGAGTGAGCAAGACCTTCCTGTAAAGCAAGTGAGACAGTGATGGTCTGTGAGTAGGCTGGGGAGCTAGAAGGAGGGAAAATGTGAGGGGTATAGATGGGAACACAGACATAACAAGGCTCTGGTTTCTTCATCTTTCAGGAGCCACACACGTACATACACACAGTTAATCATGTATGTCTTCATTCGTTCCTTAATGAACATGAGGATCTTGTAAATAATCACAAGTGCTACTTGGACTGTGACTTCTCCTGTCTGAGTCTTAATAAAATTTCAAATGCTCCCTTGAAATAGTATTAAAAAAAAAAAACAGAATAAAATATATGAGAAAGCTAACAATCTTTAGCAAGTTCAGTTCAGTAGTTCAGTCACTCAGTCGTGTCTGTCTCTTTGCAACCCCATGGACTGCAGCATGCCAGACTTCCCTGTCCATCACCAACTCCTGGAGCCTACTCAAGCTCATGTCCATTGAGTCGGTGATGCCATCCAACCATCTCATCCTCTGTCATCCCCTTCTCTTCCCGCCTTCAATCTTTCCCAGCAAGTCGGTTCTTTGCATCAGGTGGCCAAAGTATTGGAGTTTCAGCTTCAACATCAGTCCTTCCAATAAGTATTCAGGACTGATTTCCTTTAGGATGGACTGGTTGGATCTTCTTGGAGTCTAAGGGACTCTCAAGAGTCCTTTCCAACACCACAGTTCAAAAGCGTCAATTCTTCAGCACTTAGCTTTCTTTATAGTCCAACTCTCACATACCTACATGACTACTGGAAAAAAAAAAACTTTGACTATATGGACCTTTGTTGGCAAAGTAATGTCTCTGCTTTTTAATATACTGTCTAGGTTTGTCATAGCTTTCCTTCCAGGAAGCAAGTGTCTTTGAATTTCATGGCTGCAGTCACCATCTGCAGTGATTTTGGAGCCCAAGAAAATAAAGTCTGACACTGTTTCCACTGTTTCCCCATCTATTTCCCATGAAGTGATGGGACCGGATACCATGATCTTAGTTTTCTAAATGTTGAGTTTTAAGCCAACTTTTTCACTCTCCTCTTTCACTTTCATCAAGAGGCTCTTTAGTAAAGACATTTTTATTTTTATTTTCTTTGCAATGAAGCTATATAGAAGTATTTAGTAAGCAGCTACTGTGTGCCAGGCACTGTGGTAGCACAAGAGATGTCAAGATGAGTGAGGTACAGTCTTTTGTTCATGAAGATTACAGTTTAATAGGAGTGACTTGGAAATAAGTGTGTTCAGTAGATTGTTGTAGGTAAATAGATGGTAAAAGTACAGTGGACCTAAAGGAGCCGTGACCAGTTCTATCTAAGTCTGTAGTCATGATTAAATTTGAGGGGCAAATATTATCCTCTCTGTTATAGTAATGAAACTTTATTAGTAATTGTAGGACTTTAAAATGATTTTGTTTCTCATCCTTCTGGAAATCAAGAAGTAAGTAATTATTCTTAAGATTATGATTTAAAATATTTTATTAGTAACAGAAGTACTATAAAGAAAGCTGAGCACCGAAGAATTGATGCTTTTGAACTGTGGTGTTGGAGAAGACTCTTGGGAGTTCTTTGGACTGCAAGGAGATCCAGCCAGTCCATCCTAAAGGAAATCAGTCCTGGGTGTTCATTGGAGGGACTGATGCTGAAGCTGAAACTCCAATACTTTGGCCACCTGATATGAAGAGCTGACTCATTTGAAAAGACCCTGATTTGGGGAAAGATTGAGGGCAGGAGGAGAAGGGGATGACAGAGGATGAGATGGCTGGATGGCATCACTGACTCAATGGACATGGGTTTAGGTAGACTCCGGGAGTTGGTGATGGACAGGGAGGCCTAGTGTGATGAGGTTCATGGGGTCGCAAAGAGTCAGACACGACTGAGCAACTGAACTGAAATCTCTCTGTGATGCTGGGTGCTCCATTTTAAAATATTGGAGATTTGTCCTATTCTTACAGCTCTTAAAATGTATATGCTTACAACTGAAACAGAACATACAAATGACCTACCAGTTATAAAATGTTGATCTTTTTGTTTGTAAAAGCAGGAAAAGGACCTGGATAAGTTGGGGGACCCTGTGAAAGGAGGTTGTGATGGCAGTTGGGAAAGTGTCGGAAGGAACTCAGTTGAGCAACAAGGTACAGACCTGCTCACATGAGGACGTTCACATCTCTCCTCAATCCCACTCACCCTTGTTGAAAACTGGGCTTCTGTATGAGAATTTGAAGAAATGTGTTCTGTGTATTTAATGAAAAGTTTTAAAATGAAAGCTTGACATTGTAGAAAACGTTGACATCATGCTGCTTAGTGAGATAATAGAAGTATTTTGAATGGAAAGGTACAAATCCTATTTATGCTGACAAATAAAAGCTAAAATTGAGGCTTTAGGTTTGTTGTTTTGAACACTTTTATTGTCTCAGACAATGCATATTACCAGAGGAGGACTATGAAGATGTATGTGGAAGCTTGTGTGGCTCTTCTGAAGTGGAAGTTGGGGCATTTCTGAGGACCTTTGGGTTTATGGCCTTGGTTCTTTCCTGTATTGACTTTCCGTCTTTGGCTGCCCCTGCCCTTGATCATGACTAGTTATGCTGTTTTTATAATTGCAGCTATGATGAGAATCTTGTTGTTATGTTGTTTCCAAGTTAACATGGAAAGAGGGAAGGAAGCCAAATGATTTTTCTAAGATTATTGCTCCAGTGGGAGAAGGAAGGAGGAGAGAAATGGGTTCTTGAGGTTGTACTTTTTTTTTTGATGAGACATTTGTTGAATGTGGAGTTAACTGAGTTGTGAGAGGTGGGGGTGGGACTGTGCTGGAGGGCTCATAAGCAGCCGATCTTTGGATCAGAGTTCCTCCCAGCAGAGGGTTGTAAAAGGATTGAAGGTTCTGGATCGTTCCTCACAGGACCACCAGGGGGAGCGTTTGGCTCAGGACGTCAAGGTCTCCTGGGATGCCGCTCCAGAATAAATTTGGTTGCAGAGCAGGCATATGTCACTTTAAGTGCTGTATTTAATTTCATCTCTCACAGAATGACCATTTAAAATAAGTGGTATTTCAGGTTCTCATGTGACTGGTGTGCCTTCCTTTATTTTGTTTGTTTTTAGTTGTATTTTGATGTTTCTGGCATTTCTTCTCTGAGCATTCCTTCCAGTCTTGGATCTAGAACATGGCAAGATAAATGCTGAAGTTTTTAGCAATGGTGCCTATTAAGATTTTATTATTAAAAAAAACTTTATTATTGAGGTATCTTAGTTCATAATCCGACTCAGTGGACATGAATTTGAGCAAATTCTGGGAGATAGTGGGGGACAGGGAAGCCTGGCCTGCTCTAGTCCATAGGGTCCCGAAGAGTCACACACAACTTAGTGACTGAACAACTACAAGAACAAAATCTATACTAAGAAGGTGATCACAAATAACTGAAACATTGTTTAGGCACCATTGATACTCAGGGCCTCTTCTGTTTGAAAGATGAGATGACATTAAGGAACTCATAGACATGGATAACTTACTCAGAGAATTTCGGGAAAAGAGCACTTGCTGCGTGCATGCATCGCACGGGAAAGGAGAGCCAGCAGCAGCAACATAGGGACAGGCTTGTGTGTCTTATTTTTAGGCTGAAAGGTCTGTATGATAGTGACTCTGCTGTGCCCTGCATACTGGGCACCGTTTTCCTCCCTGCAGCATCTCTCAGCTTGCTTGTGGTTTCTGCTTCCTCGTTTTTTCTGCTTGCCTTTGGTCACCATAGCTGGTTAAGCTCTTTACCTCATAATGTTTCATCTTTAGCTCTCATTACAAATTGACTCTCTGCTTTATCCTAGTCACGTTCTAAGAGAGGACTGATTGATAACTTACATTAGTGCATTAGGAAACTTTACAGCTGTGAAAAAGGGTTGAGGGAGATCCACGGACTTATTGGAGCCAACCTGATCTCTCTGTTCAGTGACGTCACGTTGGTATCTTGGGAATTGGCCACTGCGGTGGGAATCTTCACAGCATGGAAATTGGCAGATACCACAAACCAGAGCTCACAGCCTGTACTTCTTCCCTCCGGGAACTGGTTGCTAAGCTTTTACTGGCATACCACTGGGTAGGTGTTGATATGCATAAGCTTGAAGATGCACTGTTAAGCAAGAAAAGAGTAAGATCCTAGAATTATATATAGAATGGTTCTAGTTTTTAAGTAGAAAAGGGACATTTAAATATATGTGCCTGTGCATACGTACATGCAGATTCTTGTACAGTGTGGAGAAGAGTTTTGGGAGAGAATGGTGGCTGCTTCTAGGAGTGGGGACTTAGGCTGGGAGTGGAGCATATGCAGCTGTTCAGATCAGAGTTCAGTTTTAGACACTGTGTGTATAGTTGATACTGAACATTAAAAGCCAATAAAATTCTTATATAATCATAAAGTCAGTAGTCAGTATAGTTTACTTCAGTGTTAAATATAATGATGAGGTGTGTAGGAAAGAAATATAATCCTACTGACAGTGTCATGGTCAGATGGATTCACTTTTCCCATGTGTATCAAATCCATAGCCACACCCCTTTGTATATTACTTCATATCAATATTTGACCATGACTTTTCAGCTCTCCCTGCTTTGTTTGTCCTGAGATTTCTAACAGTCCTCTTACCTCTTTTTGGTGTCTTTTATATGTAAGCGTTTACCGTATTGCAATAATGCCGTGATCTGTATGTTGCCTGGCATCCACTTTCTTCTTGAAGAAACTTTGTATTCCCTCTTCTAATGCAGTCTCATAACTCTCTAGGCAGCTGCCCCGTTGGCATCTGGAAATGTCCAATTTTAGCCTCTGGAGATTTCATGGATCCAGTGTCTGCTCCTCATTTTGATTCTGTTAAAGAAAAAAATTATTCTAACACTTATTACAACAATAAAGAAGACTTTATTCAGGGCTGTTCCAAGGAGTGTCAAGAATATCACAATAGGGGAGAAAGATAGGGCTCAACTCCAAGTACAGTAAGGGATTTATCATTAATTCACCAAATGAGGGCTTTGGTGGGTGCAAAGTTACTAAGAGGAGACCTCAGTGACGGGGGAATCTTGCTAAACTTATATAACAGGATTTTTGGTAGAGACAGGCCAGGGTTACTGGATATCAAGGGTGGAGGAGGAGAAATCTGACCAGATAGCAAAGGTGATGAGGTATCAAGGGTGTGGGGGATTCTTGCTATAGATGGGTGAGGCAGGCTGAAGACAGGATGGAGGCCAAGGTCAATCCTGTCTTCAGCCTGCCTGAAGTAAAGTTTGGACAAGGAGAGAGTCTTTGTCAGAGAAACACTGTTGAGGCAGTAAACTGTGAATCATTGTATTAGTTTCCTGTTGCTGCCTGTCACAAACTTGGTGGCTTAAAGCAACGAAATTGATCCTCCTACTATTCTGGAGGATGTACGTAGTTACACTGGGCTAAAGTCAGGTGTCAGCAGGGCTTATTCCTCGGGGAGACACCAGGGGAGATGCTGGGATGCCTCGAGAAGGGGGGTCAGGTATCCCCTTGTCTTTTTGAGCTTCTGGAGGCTGTCTGCTTTCCTTGGCTCCTGTAAATGTAATTAGACTGGCATCAGATTTCTAATCAGCCAGAAGGTAATGCAGCACTTATTTTCAAAGTTCTGAGGGAAAAAAAAATTTATCATGAGCTTGGAATTCTGTATCTAGACAAACAACTGATTAAGTATGAAGAAAAAATAAAAACGTTTACAGATAGTACAAGGTGTGTTGAGCTGAAGATTGACTCCCCACAACATCCTAATCTCTGGAAGGTGTCAGTTCAGTTCAGTCGCTCAGTTGTGTCCGACTCTTTGCGACCTCATGAACCGCAGCACGCCAGGCCTCCCTGTCCATCACCAGCTCCTGGAGTTCACTCAGACTCACGTCCGTCGAGTCAGTGAAAAGCAAAGGAGAAAAGGAAAGATATAAGCATCTGAATGCAGAGTTCCACAGAATAGCAAGAAGAGATAAGAAAGCCTTCCTTAGCGATCAATGCAAAGAAATAGAGGAAAACTACAGAATAGGAAAGACTAGAGATCTCTTCAGGAAAATTAGAGTTACCAAGGGAACATTTCATGCAAAGATGGGCTCGATAAAGGACAGAAATGGTATGGACCTAACAGAAGCAGAAGATATTAAGAAGAGGTGGCAAGAATACACAGAAGAACTGTACAAAAAAGAGCTTCACAACCCAGATAATCACAATGGTGTGATCACTCACCTAGAGCCAGACATCCTGGAATGTGAAGTCAAGTGGGCCTTAGAAAGCATCACTACGAAGAAAGCTAGTGGAGGTGATGGAATTCCAGTGGAGCTGTTTCAAATCCTGAAAGATAATGCTGTGAAAGTGCTGCACTCAATATGCCAGCAAGTTTGGAAAACTCAGCAGTGGCCACAGGACTGGACAAGGTCAGTTTTCATTGCAATCCCAAAGAAAGGCAATGCCAAAGAATGCTCAAACTACCGCACAATTGCACTCATCTCACATGCTAGTAAAGTAATGCTCAAAATTCTCCAAGCCAGGCTTCAGCGATACGTGAACTGTGAACTTCCTGATGTTCAAGCTGGTTTTAGAAAAGGCAGAGGAACCAGAGATCAAATTGCCAACATCTGCTGGATCATGGAAAAAGCAAGAGAGTTCCAGAAAAACATCTATTTCTGCTTTATTGACTATGCCAAAGCCTTTGACTGTGTGGATCATAATAAACTGTGGAAAATTCTGAAAGAGATGGGAATACCAGACCACCTGACCTGCCTCTTGAGAAATCTGTATGCAGGTCAGAAAGCAACAGTTAAAACTGGACATGGAACAGACTGGTTCCATATAGGAAAAGGAGTATGTCAAGGCTGTATATTGTCACCCTGCTTATTTAACTTACATGCAGGGTACATCATGAGAAACGCTGGACTGGAAGAAACACAAGCTGGAATCAAGATTGCCGGGAGAAATATCAATAACCTCAGATATGCAGATGACACCACCCTTATGGCAGAAAGTGAAGAGGAACTAAAAAGCCTCTTGATGAAAGTGAAAGTGGAGAGTGAAAAAGTTGGCTTAAAGCTCAACATTCAGAAAATAAAGATCCTGGCATCCAGTCCCATCACTTCATGGGAAATAGATGGGGAAACAGTGGAAACTGTCAGACTTTATTTTTTGGGGCTCCATAATTACTGCAGATGTGACTGCAGCCATGAAATTAAAAGAAGCTTACTCCTCGGAAAGTTATGACCAACCTAGATAGCATATTCAAAAGCAGAGACATTACTTTGCCAACAAAGGTCCGTCTAGTCAAGGCTATGGTTTTTCCTGTTGTCACGTATGGATGTGAGAGTTGGACTGTGAAGAAGGCTGAGTGCTGAAGAATTGATGCTTTTGAACTGTGGTGTTGGAGAAGACTCTTGAGAGTCCCTTGGACTGCAAGGAGATCCAAGCAGTCCATTCTGAAGGAGATCAGCCCTGGGATTTCTTTGGAAGGAATGATGCTAAAGCTGAAACTGCAGTACTTTGGCCACCTCATGTGAAGAGTTGACTCGTTGGAAAAGACTCTGATGCTGGGAGGGATTGGGGGCAGGAGGCGAAGGGGACGACAGAGGATGAGATGGCTGGATGGTGAGGATGTACCTAATATGTCAAAAGGGATTTTCGAATGGGAAGCTGATCTGGGATCATGAAGGTGGGCACAGTGTCATCACAGGAACCTTATGAGAAGAGGACAAAAAGGTCAGAGGAGGGAGGATATTTGAGGATGGCGGCAAGAGGTTGGAGTGATGTGAAGGAAGGGGCCTGGAGCCAAGGAAAGCAGGCACCCTCCAGAAGCTCAAAAGACAAGGGGACACCTGCCGCCCCGCACCGCCACGTCCTGCTTTATGATTTGGACTTTGAACCCTCTCCCTGAGCTTCTTACAACTGGCTTAAGCTTAAGTGTAAGTTAAGTTTGATTGTAAACTTAATTCGTTAGTGTAATTAATGTGCATAAGCATGGCTTTAACATGGCTGCCATGTTTGCAAAGTAGTTTCCATATTGTAGGTCCCAACTCACTTTTTAAAAAAGAAAGAAGGACACAATGAAGGGCAGAAGGCGAGACTCCGCACTTCACAGTGCTGCCCTGCAGTAGTTACGCATATTGTATCATGAAACTTTTATTTCACTTGTAATGTGTGCTGTGTGAAATATTTCCCAAACCGTCCAGAATTTAGTATGTATTTGCTTAGTGTCTGAAACGGGCTGAAGCTTTTTAAAAAGTATCATTAAAATTGTTATAAAATGTACTTGAGTATTCATACTTAGATTTAGTTTGTTTTAAATAAAAATTTTCTTTGTTGCTTCAAGACAAGTTTTGATAAAAGTAGTAAGAATGTGGCTGGTTTTGAAGCTCAAGATTAAGGCTTATTCAAAGCCCCTGTTTGTTACCAGCTGGAATGCTGGGTGTAGGCTGGTGTGGCTCATACTTGGGATGGAGCCTGAGAGGCATGTTTTTACCCTCAACAAACATCATCTTTGTTTGGGTATCTATAGTCTGTGTAACCACAGCAAGGTCTTTTATTCTCCCTAGAATATATCTCAAACCTTTTCTTTCTTGTGTTTGTTTCACAAATAGTTTAAAGCAGAGCTGCCTTGCACTCTTCTGTTTCAGTTTGTTGCAGAATGTGTGAGGGGCCGCCTAACACTGCTGGTGTACTTGTAGCTGGAGAGCAGGAATGGAATCTTGTATAGATAAATTTACTCTATGAGGACTGAAGCTGTTGTTAATTCCCAGGGCCAGACTGGTTATCTAACAAAGGGTAAAGTACTTTTTATGTTAAAATATATATTTATTTAACATTCATCTGTCAAAATGTATACTAGGAAAAATGGTCTGTCAATTTTGTGTCATTGGATTGAATTTAAAATTTAAAACCTTTGAGTGAATTGTTCATTACAGTCTGGAGCTATTACAGTTCAGGTGGATGCTTGATTCTTAAAAGTTCTTATGGTTACATGGAATTAGAGGTGTTCTTAAAATGCTGTCGTTATTTTCTTCTGTACACTTGTGCCCCGAGATGTTTTATATGTACTTGAGTTTTTAATCCAAATGTCTTTCGATCTTTAACTGCTTAAAATGTGCCTCTTATACTTTGAGATGTTCTTATATTAGATGGAAAGTCAATTAGAGTAATTTGTTTGCATTTGAGCTGACTACTCTGGTAGTTCTGTTGTTTGATGACTGGTGGTGTAAGTGCCCGGGACCACTGCTGCTGTTTAATGGTTGCCTGAAGTCGGGGCACACTTGCAGGCACAAGACGGCTGCCGTGCCCTCTGTGGTCAGTGTTTTTAGGGCAAACTCTTTGTTCTGCAGTGGAATTTCTAAATAAGCAATCAGAACAAAACCATAGGGATTATTCTAATTCTTAATAGACTTCTCAACTGTAGATAAGACAGTGTGCAGCATAATTTAACTTCAGTGAATTCTGCATAAGGACACTACTTTCTGGAAAGATGATTGCCTTAAACGATGTCTCTAAACTCAGTGTCGGGAAAGATTGGCATTTCCATTTAGTCTCTTCAAAGAAGCAGGTTTGGCTATATTTTATAAGATAAGTTTGTCTTTAAATCTGTTCTCTTTTACATTTATTAATACCACAGATTTTTCTCCTCATGGGGAAATAACAAGAGCTTTCTAAAGGAATTTAAGACTAGCACTTATTTGATTCAGAGTCAGCTGCGCTAATCATTTTAGTCATTTTTCTTTCATAACATTAGAGCACAGCTTCATCCAGTTCCAGTACAGCCTCTATTATTGGCTAGGTTTTCCTTTCTAGAAATTTCTAGACTGGAGATGGATCCATGTAAAGCATAGTATCTTACAGCCACAAAGATGTTTTCTTGGGATATTTTGTATCTTCATTTCCCAGCTCTATACTGTTCCCAGTTCTTACCTTTATACTTTTATTAAACTTTTCATTGTTAAGCTAGAAATATAGTTGAGATTCCTAGGACTAGTAGCAGAAATAAGGGACTGGTATAAAATACTTCCGAGAAAGCCCTCATTTATTGAATTTTGCCCAGTCACCATAGAAATTCATGCTTAGCTGTTCTGATAATGGAAATGGAATTTACTGTGTGGTCAGGGTTCCTAGTTTGAGTTTATTTTCTGTTCATTTGCTTCCCCTGCCCTTTTGGTGGGTATATGAATGCAATGGGTTAAAACTGGGTAAAGGAAGAGGGAGAAAGGAGTTGAGGAAGGTTCCTAAGTCTAAAATAAGATAATTCATATGTGTATAATTGAGCTGAGTATCCCAGACTTCTGAGTGCATCCTGTGTGTGCCAAGTCGCTTCAGTCATATCCAACTCTTTGCGACCCTATGGGCTTAGCTGGCCAGGCTTCTCTGCCCATAGGATTCTCCAGGGAAGAATACTGGAGTGGGTTGCCATGCCCTCCTTCAGGGGATCTTCTTGACCCAGGGATCAAACCTGCATCTCTTAGGTCTCCTGCACTGGCAGGTGGATTCTTTACCACTGGTGCCACCTGGGATGCATTAGTTTACTGAAAATCATGTTATTGGATCATTGTGTTGTTTATTCACATTTCCCGCAAAGGTTCTCAATTGACACTTCGAGAAAAGCAGTGGCATAAACACTTTTTCCCCCAAATAAGCTTTAAGAAATTGACAGATTTCTGTTTTGCTGTTTTTACTATTATAAACAACCTTGTGATTATCTCCTTGTCATAAATTCCTAGAGGTGGAACTGTTGGGTAAAGGAGATGCCTGTTTTGAAGATTTTTGATATGTTTTATCAAGATGCTTTCCAGAAAGAGTTGATACATTTGTGAATCCACCGAGTGTCAGTGAGGGCACATCGCCCCACACTGTATCGAGACTGAGTAATATTGGTGCGTTTTGGGGTCAGTCTGAGATAGGTGCAAAGTGGTATTTTAAAACTTGCATTTCTTTAGTTTCTAATGACTTGATTCCCCCTGGCCCCGCCCTGCATGTCTTGGCTTTTAAAATTAGCTTTTATTTTTGTCAGAACTTTACTTGGTGTAAAGATTTAGGATCTGTAAAACTTACTTTGAAAAATAAGCTCACTTCCACACGCTTCCCCACCAGGCTGCCCACCCATAGAAGTAACTGCTCTCCAGTCCCAGCTGATTGATTTTCTATTTACTTCCAAAGCACTAGATAACATGCCTATATTACCACTTCCTGTTCTGCAGATTTAGTCATTATCTCATGATTTCCTGCTTTGGAGGGCGAGGATGGCTTCCCCGCACTCAGCCTCTTACATACACACATGCCTCCCTTCAACTCTTAGGAACTTGGCTTCTTCAGTCAACTACTTGTTTTCAACCCCACCCTCACCTCTTTGGAACCTCCATTGCTGTGCCCCTGAGGGCCAGGATTTAAAGAACCCCATGTTGTCAGTTTAGTGGGGTTTTAGGAGGAATGGATATA
>NW_011494909.1:1390439-1401604 GCF_000754665.1 Bison bison bison
GGATATAAAAGTGTGTGTCCCATCTGCCATATTTCACTGGACATCCTTTTTTGTGTCTTTCAGTGATCATTTAATAGAGTAATGGTTAAAATTATGGGCTGTAGATTCAATATCCTCTGAATCCTATCGTTGCTGTTTACTAGCTGTGTGACCTTAGACAAGTCGGTTAAAATCTTTAAACCCTGTTTTTTGTTTTCTTTTTTTTTTTTTCATCTGTGTAATAGAATTAACAGGATAAAGCCCGGAATTAAGTGTGATAAGGCATGTAAGATCACTGCTGGCAGGATCTTACTGTCTGCCGGGCGCTTCCTGAGAACAGGTTTGTCTCTGCTGTTGTTGCTTCTGTGAGTTTCTTGCTCGTGACCTTTGCCCAGTTTCCACTGGAATGCTTGTTTTCCGTCTTGACCAGAGGTGCCTTTTGTATATAGCCGGTCATTGATCTTTTAATTTATGGGACTTGGGTGTGTAATCATATCCATACTATTTCATATTTTGATCTCTAATCATTGTCAGACTTACGTTTTTGAGAGATAACATGATGGGTAATGAGAAAGAAGGGTGTGTGTTGTGGTAAAACTGCACATTATGATAATAGTTGGGACAGTTGATAAGGGGGACCTCAGGCTAAATGTAAAGAAATGATTATATTCATCATGTCAGAGAAATATATTTTTAAAACCCTTAAACTCTATCTTGCATTAGTTTATTTTGTGAGTAAATTACCTAAATTTTTAAAAGCCTTCTTGAATGCTCTTCTCATCACCTACCCAAGTGGATTTCATCTGAAAACTTAGAACTCTCATTTCCAGTTTCTACTTTAATTCTTATTTCTGTGAAATTAGATCCAAATATAACTCTTGAGGGATAAGATTTACATATCCCCTAACTTAATGCTGTGTTAACAGATTTGCTTTCTTTTGAGGGTGGTATGTAACATCAAAATAGTAGATATGTAGATATTTCAAAGTTGTAGTTATGGATACTTAACTCACCCTTGTAAGTTTATTTGATTTTTGCTGATTTGTCATTTTAGGCAGCATCAATTTATTGTTTTATTTTCACTTGTTTTGTCTTAGTTTTATGATTAATTAATTTGATAAATCTTTAAACAACAGTTCACTGAAATTTGGTCTCTCCACAGATTCAAACCAGGATGTAGCACTTAAACTTGCCCAGGAGCGAGCCGAAATAGTTGCTAAATATGACAAAGTAAGTATTCATCATTATTCTTTAATTAATTTCTATTTTCAAAAATATAAATAGAAGAGGATTTGCTTTTCGGAGGGCTTAAATTACAGTGGCAGTTTGATTATTTCCCATGACTGTTGAAGTCATCTAATTTCTCTGGCTTTGCCTCCGTAGTTTCTCCCCCTCCGTCCCTCTTCTCCAGCCACGCTGGTCGCCTGTTATTCTTCCAGGCTTGCTCCTGTCTCAGGGCCTTCGCACAGGCTGTTTCTTCTGCCTGGAGCACTTGTGTGCTGGATACCCTCGTGCCCTTTCGCCTCCTCTTTCTCTTTGCCCCGATGCTGCCTCTTAGTGAACTCTTCTCTGACCACACTGTTGAATATCCCCCTCCATCCTCTGGCTCTCTCTGTCCCCTTTCTCTTCTTTATTTTTCACCATAGCTTTTAAAATGTCAGCATACTTTTTATTACATTTTGTTGCCTGCTCGCCTTCCTAGAATGTGAACTCTCTGAGGGTAAGAATTTCTCTTGTTTGATTTGCTTTTGTATCCTAAATACCTACAACAGTTCTGGCTCATAGTAGGTATTCAATAAATGTTTTGATTACATTAGTATATAGAGTTAAATACCTATTTTATTTAATTGATATGTGATATTGAAAATAGAAAACATGGATCTGAAATTTGAATTGGTACATGAAGTATAATCTCTAGCTTTTTATCCTCAAGTTAGTTGTGGAATCTGGTTTTTGATGCCCCAGAATATCACAGTTGTTGACAATTTACATATGTCCTTATTAGTACCTTTTATCTCTTGAGATCTATAATGAGTTGTAGCTGTGATCTATAAATGTCATGTTTTATATGTATATTGGTTGCATGTAGTTTTGTGTCTGTTGTTTTTGATGATTTGTGAGAATAACAGGAACATGAAATTATAGAAGGCCATCTGGACTGTGCCCTACAGGAACATGCAGGCAGGGCTCAACTTAACAATCTGTTCCCAGAGTTTGTTTTTAAGTTGCTTGTTTGAAACATCAGACACAGTTTCCTATTATTATGACTAGGTTTTAGCATACTCTGCAAGAAACCTAATTAATTTATTTAACTACTTAACTAATTTAAAATGAATAGAACCATCATTCATTCATGCTTGTGTGCATTTTTTTCCTACAGTTAACACTAAGTGACCAGGTCAGATATCATGCTAGGCCTTGGGGAATCACTGTACAAATAAGAGTTACAGGGATGCTTTGCCCACAAGGTTCTCACGTTTGTGGAGTAGAGCGAGTGAGCTGACTGGCTGTTGTAAATACCCTCAGGTGGAGGTTCCATGAGACGGTCAGGTACAGAGTGTGAAGTGTGAGGGATGGAATAGACCCTTCTGGGGCTCCTGCTCTCATCAGTGCTGGTGTTCACAGCTCAAGAGGGGATTGTGATGGGCAGTGGGCTGAGGACAGAGCGCTGGGCCCACCGGCACTCAGGAAGGACCCACGAGGAAGCCAGCGCGGAATAGTAGGGCGTGGACGGGAGAGCCAGGACATGGTGGTGTCGTGAGGTTGCGTGAGCAGCACTGATGAGTGCACCCGAACAGTTCACTCGATGAGGAGGCTGCAGTGTCCATGGATCTGATGGAGGGAGGCCGTTTTGACCTTGGGAAGGATAGTATTAGGGCCAGTGGAGGAGGGAAGTGGGGAAGAAGAGAGGCAAAGTAGGTGGTCCGCTTTTCTGAGAAGTTAGGATGAAAAGGCGAGACATAGTTTTTTCTAACCCTTGTTTTTTGGTCTTTTAAAGAAATTATTCAGTTTTATATATTCCCAGTAACACTTTTCTTTGTCCCCTTCTATAGGGACGAGAAGGTGCAGAGATTGAACCTTGGGAAGATGCTGATTACCTTGTTTACAAAGTCACGGATAGATTTGGCTTCTTACAGTAAGTTGCATAGTTTGAAAGCTGACTTTTAAAATTATGTTTCTGTGGTCACCTATTGCATTGATTTTCTTTGTTTTTAATAGCATTGCTGTGATTAAGACTCCAGGATTAGTCCTGCAGCCTGCTTTTCTTCTTTTTTTTTTTTTTTAAGTTCCTGGCATTTTTTACCCTCAATGATTGAAATTGAACTATAGCTAAGAATATAATCTTTAATATTCATTGTGTTTTAAGAAGAACATTAAGTGGAATAAATGAGTTGTATTAATAATTTAGCAGAATTAAATGGAAATCAATAACAACTTGTATTTCGAAAATAATTATAAGGCATTTTATTTTATATAAGTGCATTTAAAAAATAATTAGCAGTCAGAACGTCAGTGTTTTGCAGCCTAAAAATGAGCAATGGAATGAAATGCCATTGATCTTCCTTACGATTGGAAGTGTATTTGTGTTATTGCTTCTCAAAATTAATTCCATTTATCCTGAATTTGTTGTACAAAGAGTTGAGAAAGGTCTGGAGCACTATAAAGTAGTTAGAGTGGTTTTGACCCTTGTCCTGCACTGATAGGAGTCTGCGGGTTCTGGTTCCAGCTTTGTTTAGATTGCCAGGCTAGGGACTCTGCTACATCTCTATAGTTTGTTTGGTTCCATACAATTTGTTAATTACCTTTGCCACTTATTCACATTTTCCCCAGTCTCATTTGTTATGAAGAAGAAAAAGCCAGGGATTTTTATTTTATGACACATGATTACATTTTGAAGAAAAAATAAAATTTCTTAGGAGGTTCCTAGGAGTAACTTTATAGTACTCAGACCTTCTTTTTCCTTTCTGTTCAGTTTTCTTGCATTTAGAAAATATTTTGTTGTATCATGTTTTTCTCAGGGTCTCTCAAGCAAACAGAAACTGTTCTGGGAGTTAGAGAATGTGTGCTGTTCTTCTGGCTTTGCTGGTCTCAGTTAACCATTTCACGCCTTATCTGTGAAACAGAAATCATTAACTGCCTGCATACTTAGGGCTACTTGAAGCTTTGAAGAAATAAAATGACAGAATGCTACCTACGGGTCTAGACAAACCTCAGGTGTTATTATGCTACCTAATGATATCAGCATATCCAAAATGTTCTCCTGAGTAGTTGCAATTAGAAGACTTTGAATTTCAACAGACCAACGAGAGCAGTCTTTATGATGAAAATACTATTCTTAAAGGAAAGCCCCACTTTCACTTTTTTATAAGTAAAGCAGACTTGGCCACAAATGAGGCAGGAGGTGATTTTTACCCTTGTGTGGGTTCATGTGTGGATCTGAGGTGTGTGAATGCTGTTTGGAGGACACTTTGAGCATTGGGCACCATAAGATCAGTGGGTCCCCAAATTTCCTGCATGTTAGAATTAGCTGGAGAATGTTTGTTTGTTTAAATAGATTTCTGGGTTCTATCTCAGATTTTGATTCACAAGGTAGGCTACAACTCAGCTGATTTTTGGCCTCTCCAAGTATTTGTGATGGCAGTGAACCACTCTAAAAGATGTTTTTATGAAAAAAAATGGTCTAATACAGTACAAAATACCATGGAAAGGGCTTCCCTGGTAGCTCAGAAGGTAGAAGAAACTGCCTGCAATGCGGGAGACCTGGGTTTGATCCCTGGGTCGGGAAGGTCGCCTGGAGAAGGGATGGCAACTATCTTGCTGTATCTCACTGTGCATACTGTTCGCTGAACCCAGGATAGGCAAGGCATGAGCTAAGAGGCTGTAAGAAGACTCGAGGAGCCGTAGGAACTGCAGGCACATTTATTCTCCCCTCTCATGGTTGATGCAACAGACAGCATAACCTAACACAACACAACCTCTCTCCTGGCTGACGCAGCAGCCATAGCAGCAGACACGCTATATTCTCCCCTCTCATGGCGGACCCAACGGATGCAGCCATGACACAGCACTAAATGCTGCTGCTTCCTAGCTCATGTATGCATACACTACCTCCTGACGTGCATGTTGAGTGCTATAAATGATCTCAGCTGTTACATAGTCATTATTTACAAAACGTTGGGCGAGAGAGCCTGAACATGCCATCTTGGCTACTTTGCTGTCTCCCCACAGCAACCCAGTCCAGTATTCTTACCTGGAGAATTCCATGGACAGAGGAGACTGGCAGCCTACAGTCCGTGGGGTCACAAAGAGTTGAACATGACTGAGCAATTAACACTGACACATGAAAACCTCTTACAGTACAAAAGGGCCTGGGAGTTACCTACTAGGTTCTGGCCCAGAAGCCTAACCTGTATTTGGCAATCTAAAAATCACACTCAGTTATTCCAGATTTGTTTTCACCTCTGTGCTCAGGTCCATTTGTCTGTAGTGGGAAATAGACCAGTGATTTACCTTAATAATATTAGCTCATATTTATTGAGCACTTACTGTGTGCTGGGCACTGTTCTAAGCTGTTTACGTTGATTATTCCTTTCTAAACCTGTTAGACATAGGTACTCTTTTTATCTTTCTTAAGATGAACGGAAGCACGGAGAGGTCAAACAGCTTGCCCAGGTTCTGCTTGCAGTAAATGTCAGCTCCGAGGAACTGACTTTGGCAGCTCACGGCAGAGCCTGAGTTTGGAACTTCTGCGTTCTACTGCCTGTTACTATTACTCCTCTGTAGTTTTAATAAGAGAAACATCAGTGAAGCTTTTTGAAATGCCTGGAGGAAAATTAAAGGGGAAAAGAAGAATGCCTAAGAAGGGGGCCTGTTTGAAATGATTCCTCTCCTGAGATGGACGCTTAGATAGTGGTGAGCTCACCCAGTCTTTGGAAACAAGGCCGAACCAGTTTTCCGGCCAGCCCACTGAATTTTTTATTTACTCTGTGATGCAAACCTAAAGCAGGCCCTACGAAGGAAAATGATGAACACAGAAACGGGGTTTAGTGTGATGTTGTGCCTTATGGAATTTCACACAAGTATTGATTTTTGGTACAGCGCCTCGTTTCAGTGAGACGCTGTTCCGAGGTTGCTGCTGGTGCCTCTGGTCACTGGTCACTGTAAGCTGGGTTTTTCTGTGCTACTGAGTAAGGCCACCTGGCGCAGGCGTCTAGACCTCGCTCCCTCCCAGACCTCCATCAAAAGAGCGCTTCTTGCTGCTGTTTTAATTCTTTGTAGTTTTTTATTGGTTCTATGGTAAACATGGGTTTTAAGTGTCAATATCAATAAAATGGTACAAAGTAACTTTGTAGCCTTCTCTGAAGGCTGCTGACTTCATGTATAATGACAGTTTTTGTAAGTTAAATTACTTGTTATATGTGAAGAAGGATGACCATAATTAACAAACACGGCACAGGACTAACTTGGTTTTATAGCAGATTTCACAATAAATATAAAAACTGTTGGCAAACCAGCCTGGCTTGCTGGTGGAACAGGGTCATCTTTGTTTAGCATGCAGAAATGGGAAGCTGTCCCCAGCTATGTGCCTGTGATGCATCTGGAGAGTGGAGAAGTCCAGCTTTTTTAAGAACTTAGAGGACTTTCAGCATTTGAACTTTCAACTTTTTTTTTTTTCCCAAAAATAGTCACTGCTCAACAAAGAATGCTTGGTATTTGGATAATGATAGATAATGCTTTTAGGCCACAAGTTATTAATAGAAGAATTACAAGGAAACTTTTTCAAAAAAAGATAATACCAAGCCTCAGATTTTCAACCACTTCTTAAAAACATGCATACATTGTCTGAAGTTTAGTATGCTGCTGCTGCTGCTAAGTTGCTTCAGTCGTGTCTGACTCTCTGCGACCCCATAGACGGCAGCCCACCAGGCTCCCCTGTCCCTGGGATAACTATAAATACTTGAAATCCAGAATAATGGTGTTTTTGTTGAAGAGTATCTGTTTTAATGACAGGGCCTTGAGAACTCCTTCTACCCATCCAATAATTTTGACTAATTTTGACTAGTGTTAATCTAAGACAAAATTTGTTACAAAATCTGAAGTGAAATTTAGTCAGTATATTGAGCTAACTGATTTTAACAAGTTAGTTAACTTTTATGTTTCCAAATGAAACTTTATCTCATCAGTTCAGTTCAGTCGCTCACTTGTGTCTGACTCTTCACGACCCCATGAATCACAGCACGCCAGGCCTCCCTGTCCATCACCAATTCCTGGAGTTCACTCAGACTCACGTCCATCGATTTAGTGATGCCATCCAGCCATCTCATCCTCTGTCGTCCCCTTCTCTTCCTGCCCCCAATCCCTCCCAGCATCAGAGTCTTTTCCAATGAGTCAACTCTTTGCATGAGGTGGCCAAAGTACTGGAGTTTCATAGTTACAGAAATACTCAACCTGAACTATTGAAAAACCACAAGTACATACAATCTAATTAGTAATTCCTTTAAGCTTACTAACAGATTGAAAAAACAAATAGATCCAGGTAAGGTGAACTGTGAACTTCCAGATGTTCAAGCTGGTTTTAGAAAAGGCAGAGAAACCAGAGATCAAATTGCCAACATCTGCTGGATCTTGGAAAAAGCAAGAGAGTTCCAGAAAAACATCTATTTCTGCTTTATTGACTATGCCAAAGCCTTTGACTGTGTGGATCACAATAAACTGTGGAAAATTCTGAAAGAGATGGGAATACCAGACCACCTGACCTGGCTCTTGAGAAACCTATATGCAGGTCAGAAAGCAACAGTTAGAACTGGACATGGAACAACTGACTGGTTCCAAAGAGCAAAAGGAGTACGTCAAGGCTGTATATTGTCACCCTGCTTATTGAACTTATATGCAGAATACAAATCACAGGGCAGTATCACATTGCTCCTGTTAGAATGGATATCATCAAAGAGACAAGAAGTAAGTTTTGCCAAAGATGTGGGGAAAAGAGAACCCTTGCCCACTATTGGTGGAAATCGATACGGTTGCTATGAAAAATAGTACGGAGGTTTCTCAAAAAAATTGAAAATAGTACTGCCATATGATCCAGCAACTTTAACTTTTGAATATGTATCTGAAAGAAATGAAAACACTAACTCAGAAATATATCTGCATCCACTGTGTTCATTGCAGCATTATTCTCAGTAGCCAAGACACAGAAAGAACCTAAATGTCCATCAACTGATAAATGGAAATGTGATGTTTATCCACAGTGGAATATTATTCACCCATAAAAGAAGGAAATTCTACCACAACAAATTCTAGCAACAACAGAGATAAACCCTGATGGAACTCTACTACGTGAAATAAGTCAGAGAAAGACAAATGCTCACTTGTATGTGAAATCTAAAAACAGAAAAACCCAAACTCATCCATACAGAGAACATATTGGTGGTTGCCAGAGGTGGATTCATTCTTTAGGCTCTGCCTGATGCAGACCACGTAGCCTGAGCAGATGGTTCCCATCTTTCCATAGACACATGCAATGCTTGGTTCTGGTTCAGTGTTGACAGCAGGCACAGTTAGGCCTGTTAGTCTTGTCTGGTGATTGGGAGGACCCTGAAGAACTTGACCTGTGGTGGCAGCCAGACATGGCACTTCATTTGCAGTTAGGAATGTTCACTGTTAGGATATGCTCAAGTCAGCCACACAGCAGGTTGCTCTTGCCCAGGGCAGCCCACTCACCCAAGAGATCCCAGTCTTGGTGCACCCAGAGCTTGCCAGATGTCCTTATTCTTTCAAGATGGCCCTGCTGACCCCATCACTTGGCAAGTATATTCCAGTGATGTCCACAGGCCGCCTTCTGCTAGTCAGTGAAGAATGGATGTGTGCCATTCATACAGCACTGACCCCAGTAATCAGATCACAAATTAGCAGGGAAAGTTAGACTAAGAGCATAACAAAAGCTATTTTCAAAAGGAAAAGATGAGTAGCCACTTATAAAAAAGCAACTTATATTTATCTTCAAAATTTCTTTTCTTGAGAATCGATTTCTTAGCCTGTTTTTCATACACTCTTGCGCAATTTGAATATAGATACAAATCTAAGTTTGAACCCACTGGGTTAGATAATACTAAGCATCTCTGTATTAGGGTAAGTGATGGTGACTGAGTGAAAATGTTAGTTTTCTTATCTGTGAAATGAGGGGTTGTACTAGCTTTCTGAGATCTCTTCAGCTCTTAACATTTTGTGGTCAGTTTTGTTGCTATAGCTTTATGCTTTATCTAAGAACTCTTCAGAGTAGCAAAAGAATGCTTTTGAAAACATTGGACTCTTGTATACTAATGTGCTGTGTTCTTAAAAGTGTTATTATCTGGTATGAAGAGAAAGGCAAAAATATGTATAGATCTTGTCAAAACCAGACTTCCCTGGTGGCTCAGATGGTAAAGAATCTGCCTGCAATGCAGGAGACCTGGGTTTGATCCCTGTGTTGGGAAGATCCCCTGGAGAAGGGAACGGCTACCCACACCAGTATTCTGGCCTGGAGAATTCCATAGACAGAGGAGCCTGGCAGGCTACAGTCCATGGGGTCACAAAGAGTCGGACGTGACTGAGTGACTTCCACTCATTTGTCAAAACATCAGTACCACTGATAGAACAACTCCAAGCACATAACACTGTTTATAGATAGTACAAATAGTTGTTTTTACATTACTGACAGTTAATACGAGTCTCTGAATGTTTGATATTGAAGGTGATGTCACAAAATTACTGTATCAGAGAAATGGATTTGATCTTTCATTGTACATTAAAAAGTTATTCTTTTTGAAGTTTTGACAAACGAGGCTTTGCCTGTTTACAGAGTAAAAGTTTTAAGTTTTCTTTTTAATTCTTAAATCTATGGGAGGCAGTTTTATTTCCTTATACTAATTGTTTTGAACACTCATTTGTTACGGGCTACAGTTTGAGACAGAGAGTGGAGGTGATGGTCTTGGGTAGAGGTTGGCAAATGATGGCCTGTGGGCCAAATCCAGCTCTCCACCTGTTTTTGTAAATGTTTTATGGGATCTAACCCACACCTGGTTTACATGCTGTCAGCATCTGCTTTCACAGTATGACATCAGAGTTGAGTAATTACGAAAAAGACTGTATGGTCCACAAAGCCTAAAATATTTGCTGTTTCAGTATTTACCTTTGCAGGAAAGGGTTGTTGACCCCTGGACTAGAGCAGTCTTGTCCAGTGGAACTTTCTGCAGCGTTTGTGGAAGTGTTCTCACTGTATCCATACTGTTCAGTGTGGTAGCTGAGTTATGGCTTGTGAGGCTGATGACTGAACTTTTCATTTGACTTCATTTTATTTGACATTTAAAATTAAACAGCCACCTGTGGCTAAAGATGACGAGATTGGGCAGAGTGGGCCTAGAGATTTGAAGACAGGAGGTGTGGTTTCAGAATGTTGTTATTTAAGTCTCTCAGTCATGTGCGACTCTTGCGACCCCATCGACTGTAGCACTCCAGGCTCCTCTGTCCTTGGGACTCTCCAGGCAAAAATACTGGAGTGGGGTTGCCATTCCCTTCTCTAGGGGATCTTCCTGACCCAGGGATCAAACCTGTGTCTCCATTGGCAAGCAGATTCTTTAACACTGAGCCACCTGGGAAACCTGTTTACAGAATAGCTCATTGTTTCATGTTGAATGTGGTGGAATGGAAGCTTACATAACTCTTGTGATGACAGGTCGATGGTTGGACATCATGTATACCTACAGATTTATAATTTTTTAAAAAAAAATTTGCCCTGATTTCAACTGTTTCACACCCACTGTTTTTCCTTTGCAGTGAGGAGGAGCTCCCATATCACAATGCAGCTATGGAACGGGTAAGTCCAGTTCTGTGTTCATTTTTCATTACCGAGGAATTACATTCCTCAGAGAAAGAAAAGTTGCCACTTTTGTGATTGAGGGTGCATTTATTACCTGTCAGTGCTGCTGTCAGCATTAAAATGTGACCCTCCAAGTATCACTGTAAGAAAATAGTTAAATTAATGGTGAAACAACTTTAGATTTTATGGAACTTCTGTAGGTACTTGGGAAAAGGAGGGTGGCCGTTGGCAGAGCCTGCACGTGGATGGTGGTTCTCCGTCAAGGCCGCCTCAGGACGTGGGCCTGGTGAGAGCATGTGCTCAGGAGCCCAGGCCCCCACGCTGTAAC
>NW_011494909.1:1401704-1410193 GCF_000754665.1 Bison bison bison
TGTAACGTTGTCTGGGCACCTCTCTGGCACCACGTGGCTCCTGCAGCTCTGGTCCAGACCAGCCGCTCTTTGCAACACAACTGTGTCTCGAGGTTTCCTCTGCATCTCCTGCAGATGACTGCAAAAAGAGTTTGCTGTAGTCAAATAAGTACGTTTGCATTTTAAAGACTTAAGTCTTATATATAGTAAACCTGTCGGGCTTTGGTAACTGAGTGGTTCCCCTTTCTCATCGCACTTGGCTGGGGCTTGGCTCCACAGCTGGGTGTGTTGACACTTAGAGACTGATCGTTCGGAGTCCCATGGAGTCCCCCTCTCCATCTCTCCATTTTCTCATCTACCAAAAAAATGAACTGTAAGGATTCATGAATGGAGAGGGAGACTGTTGATCAGGGACACTAGTCTGTTCGTTTATGTTTGATGGGTAAACAAGGCTGATTTTCAGAAAATGGAGGTAAAATTGGTGCTGGAATTTGAAAAGCATTTTAGGGAATCTAAAAATCAAAATCTTCTGAAAATTAATACTGTAGTATAACGTTGGATAAAATTGCTATTTTACATACGCCATGTAGATAACCCTGTAGGTGTTTCCTGAGGTTGAATTCTCCAGTGAATGCCTGATTCTCTTTGTGTCATAACTTTGATGTTTGGGCAAAGGAATTTCTTTTAATAAAGCTGTATTACTGCTTAGCAACAGTGTGTCAAGTGGGAGTCTAGAATCAAGGCAGTAGCCTGGAATATCAGGAAAACATGACATGGTTTCTGTTTCTGTAATGCTTGCTGTTTGGCAGTGACTGGAGGCAGGCCAGGGGAGACTGTTGAGGGACAGAACCATGGCTTTCAGGGCCTGGTATTCATGCCGTGGGAGGGCAGTGCTGCTGGAGGAGAAGGCTGGTCCCTGCGGCCCTGGGTTGCTGGAGAGGGAAATGATGGTGCAGCGCTATCTACCAGCTCCGCTCCTGGGGAGCTTATACCGCTCTACTTGGACATGGACACACAGGGTGGTTCCACCCTCTGGCCATTCTCTCTGTGTTAGTGCCCTGACTTGGCTTATCCTTGGACCGCCTGGATCCCATCACTGTTAGGTCTTCAGCACCCTCTCTTCCCACCACAGGTCAGGACCTCCCCTGTCCTGCTTCTTCTGAGCTAACCTTCCTGCCCCTGCAGCGCCAGTGTGGCTCTGTGCTACTGGGGAAGACTCCCAGCTGGGACGAATGGCTTTACTTTACATCCAGGATCTCAAACCTCAGCTGCACGTTTATGCTGCCTGGACTCCATGCCATGCCTTCCTGGTGAATTTCTGCTCCCACTTTAACTAGTGCCCTTTCCTCTTCCCTCTTAAGCCCCCAGTGCCTCCTCCTCCAGCCTCGCTCAGCTGATGCGCTCGCTCAGCTGATGTGCTCGCTTGTGCTTCTCATTTCTCATCTCTGTACTGTCGCCCCAGGTCGTCAGTTCCCAGCTCCCTCCCACACTGTGATGTGGTTGGTTGACCTCTCACTCTCACATGTTCTCTCTCTTTTTTTTCCATTAATTATTTATTTTAATTGGTGGCTAATTACTTTACAGTATTGTAGTGATTTTCACCATACATTGACATGAATCAGCCATGGGTGTACATGTGTACCCCATCTTGAACCCCGCTCCCACCTTTCTCTCCATCCCCTCCTTCAGGGTTGTCCCAGTGTACCAGGACAGCTGGTGTTGAGTGCCCTGTTTCATGCACTGAACATGGGCTGGTGATCTCTTTCACACATGGTAATATACATGTTTCAATGCTATTCTCTCAAAGCATCCCACCCTTGCCTTCTCCCACAGAGTCCAAAAGTCTGTTCTTTATATCTGTGTCTCTTTTGCTGTCTTGCATATAGGGTCATCGTTACCATCTTTCTAAATTCTGTATATATTTGTTAATATACTGTATTGGTGTTTTTCTTTCTGACTTACTTCACTCTGTATAATAGGCTCCAGTTTCATCCACCTCATTAGAATTGATTCAAATGCGTTCTTTTTAATGGCTGAGTAGTATTCCATTGTGTGTATGTACCACAGCTTTCTTATCCATTTGTCTGCCGATGGACATCTAGGTTGCTTCCATGTCCTAGCTGTTGTAAACAGTGTTGCAATGAACATTGAAGTACACATGTCTCTTTCAATTCTGGTTTCTTTGATGTGTATGCCCAGCAGTGGGATTGCTGGGTTGTATGGCAGTTCTATTTCCAGCTTTTTTAAGGATCTCCACACTGTTCTCCATAGTGGCTGTACTAGTTTGAATTCCCACCAACAGTGTAAGAGGGTTCCATCTTCTCCATACCCTCTCCAGCATTTATTGTTTGTAGACTTTTTGATAGCAGCCATTCTGACCAGTGTGAGATGGTACCTCATTGTGGTTTTGATTTGCATTTTCTGATAATGATGTTGAGCATCTTTTCATGTGTTTGTTAGCCATCTGTATGTCTTCTTTGGAGAAATGTCTGTTTAGTTCTTTGGCTCATTTTTTGATTGAGTCATTTATTTTTCTGGTATTGAGCTGCATGAGCTGCTTGTATATTTTTGAGATTAATTCTTTGTCAGTTGCTTCATTTGCTCTTATTTTCTTCCATTCTGAAGGCTGTCTTTTCACCTTGCTTATAGTTTCCTTTGTTGTGCAAAATCTTTTTAAGTTTAATTAAGTCCCATTTGTTTATTTTTGCTTTTATTTCCATTACTCTGGGAGGTGGGTCATAGAGGATCCTGCTCTGATTTATGTTAGAGAGTGTTTTGCCTGTGTTTTCTTCTAGAAGTTTTATAGTTTCTGGTCTTACATTTAGATCTTTAATCCATTTTGAGTTTATTTTTGTGTATGGTGTTAGAAAGTGTTCTAGTTTCATTCTTTTACAGGTGGTTGACCAGTTTTCCCAGCACCACTTGTTAAAGAGATTGTCTTTTCTCCACTGGGGGCTTCCCTGGTGGCTCAGAGGTTAAAGCATCTGCCTGCAGTGTGGGAGACCAGGGTTCGATCCCTGGGTCGGGAAGATCCCCTGAAGAAGGAAATGGCAACCCACTCCAGTATTCTTGCCTGGAGAATCCCATGGACGGAGGAGCCTGATGGGGTCGCAAAGAGTCGGACAGGACTGAGCGACTTCACTTTCAGTTTTCACTTTCTCCATTGTATAGTCTTGCCTCCTTTGTCAAAGATAAGGTGTCCATAGGTGCATGGATTTATCTCTGGGTTTTCTGTTTTTGTTCCAGTACCATACTGTCTTGATGACTGTCACTTTGTAGTATAAAGTCAGGCAGGTTGATTCCTCCAGTTCCATTCTTCTTTCTCAAGATTGCTTTGGCTTTTTGAGGTTTTTTGTATTTCCATACAAATTGTGAAATTATTTGTTCTAGTTCTGTGAAAAATACCATTGGTAGCTTGATAGGGATTGCATTGAATCTATAGATTGCTTTGAGTAGTATACTCATTTTCACTATATTGATTCTTCTGATCCATGAACATGGTGTATTTCTCCATCTATTTGTGTCATCTTTGATTTCTTTCATCAATGTTATATAGTTTTCTATGTATAGGTCTTTTGTTTCTTTAGGAAGATTTATTCCTAAGTATTTTATTCTTTTCATTGCAATGGTGAATGGAATTGTTTCCTTAATTTCTCTTTCTGTTTTCTCATTGTTAGTGTATAGGAATGCAAGGGATTTCTGTGTGTTAATTTTATATCCTACAACTTTACTATATTCGTTGATTAGCTCTAGTAATTTTCTGGTGGTGTCTTTAGGGTTTTCTGTGTAGAGGATCATGTCATCTGCAGTGAGAGTTTTACTTCTTTTTCAATCTGGATTCCTTTTCTTTCTTTTTCTTCTGATTGCTGTGGCTAAAACTTCCAAAACTAGATTGAATAGTAGTGGTGAGAGTGGGCACCCTTGTCTTGTTCCTGACTTTAAGGGAAATGCTTTCAATTTTTCACTGTTGACGATAATGTTTGCTGTGGGTTTTCATATATGGCTTTTATTATGTTGAGGTATATTTCTTCTATGCCTGCTTTTTGGAGGGTTTTTATCATAAACAGATGTTGGATTTTGTCAAAGGCTTTCTCTGCATCTATTGAGATAATCATATGGTTTTTATCTTTCAATTAATGTAGTTTATCACATTGATTGATTTGTGAGTATTGAAGAATCCTTGCATCCCTGGGATAAAGCCCACTTGGTTGTGATGTATGATCTTTTTAAATATGTTGTTGGATTCTGTTTGCTAGAATTTTGTTGAGGATTTTTGCATCTATGTTCATCAGTGATATTGGCCTGTAGTTTTCTTTTTTTGTGACATCTTTGTCTGGTTTTAGTATCAGGGTGGTGGTGGCCTCATAGAATGAGTTTGGAAGTTTACCTTCCTCTGCAATTTTCTGAAAGAGTTTGAGTAGGATAAGTGTTAGCTCTTCTCTAGATTTTTGGTAGAATTCACCTGTGAAGCCATCTGGTCTTGGGCTTTTGTTTGTTGGAAGATTTTTGATTAGAGTTTCGATTTCTGTGCTTGTGATGGGTCTGTTAAGATTTTCTGTTTCTTCCTGTTTCAGTTTTGGAGGGTTATACTTTTCTAAGAATTTGTCCATTTCTTCCAGGTTGTCCATTTTATTGTCATATAGTTGCTGATAGTAGTCTCTTATGATCCTTTGTATTTCTGTGTTGTCTGTTGTGATCTCTCCATTTTTATTTCTAATTTTGTTGATTTGATTCTTCTCCCTTTTTTTGTGGTGAGTCTGGCTAATGGTTTGTCTATTTTATTTATCTTCTCAAAGAACCAGCTTTTAGCTTTGTTGATTTTTACTATAGTCTCCTTTGTTTGTTTTTCATTTACTCCTGCCCTAATTTTTATGATTTCTTTTCTTCTACTAACCCTGGGGTTCTTCATTTCTTCTTTTTGTAGTTGCTTTAGGTATAAAGTTAGGTTATTTATTTGATTTTTCTCTTGTTTCTTGAGGTAAGCTTGTATTGTCTTGTCCTTCAGAACCCCTTCTTCTTTCCTCACTGGCTGCTCTTTCTTGGTTTGTCTGCTTGTTCCTTCTCATCTTCATCTTTATTCTTTCTACTGTGCTCCGGGGCTCAGGCCTGGAACTCTCTCTCTTCAAGTACATCTGTGAGCAAGCTTCCTGTCTCAGCCAGTGGCAGCTCCACCCATCCAATGTGCTGTCTAAAATCTCCTCAGTTGTCTTTGATGTCCTCTTTCACTCCACACCTCCTCTCTTGGCTCTGCTAGCCATGAATTCAGTCTGACGCCTTCTCAGCATCTCTCGTGCCGCCTGGTTCACTGGAGCCTCTTCTGAAGCTTCCAGCTCCCTGCTTCTGCCAGTGCGCCGCCCCTTTTCCCCACAGGCTGTCTGCTCACTGGAAGAGTAAGAGGGATCATGTCACTCCTGAGGGGAACGTGATGCCGACCCCCCATCTTATCCACAGTAAAAGGGAAGGTCCACAGAACAGCCTCAGAGCTACGCATGACTGGTTTCTGTCTCTCCCCTCCTCTCCCGCAGGCCAGGGCCCTCAACAAGAACTACAAGACTGGGAGCTCCTCCCCCACACAAGCTAGCTACCCTCTCCACCTTTATTTCTTTCTTAGCACTAACACTGTCCAAGTTACTCAGCATTTCACTTACCTCTGTATTTTGTCTGTTTCCACACTAGGATATAATCTCTCTGAAGGGCGTTCCTTCTGCTTTGTTCACTGTTGCAGCCACAGAACCCAGAGCAGGGCACGTAGTGTGTGCTGAATAAATGGCGGCTGAGTGAATGACCAGGTGAACATAAGGATGTGTTCTGTCATGAAACGCAGAGTTAAAGGCTGGCAGAGCTTGTCCCTTCAAATGTGACAGTGTGCTTTATTTGAGAAATTAGAAAAGAGTTGGAAGGTATCTTTCAACAAAATATGTCCATATTTGGGAGAATAAAAATCTGGCAACCTATTACAATACTGACTTTTCTCTCCAGTGCCTCTTCTCCTCACCTTTCAAAATGATTTCCTGGTCCAAAAAATTCAGACGTATGGGAATCAGTAGTATAGATGATTCAAAAAATGTGACGTAAAGTAAAGAAGAAATAAGAGATAAAACATTTTAGAGGATACATGCTTGAGGGAAGTTGTTTGTTTTTAAATTTTTTAAAGAGACTTGCCTGTACCTAAAAGACCTCTTTACCCATTGGAATTCAAGTTACAATTAATGGATTGTTTAAAGAGTTTAATATACTAGGAAACCACTAAGAAATGACATGCATACCTTCACAGTTTAACACAAGATAGTTTTATATTCCCTGTCAATGTGTCACTGGGAGAGGGAGTTCTGAGGCTGCTGACTGAGATTCCGTTCTACCCTCATCCATAAACTGAGCTCACATTGTGTGACCCGCATTTCACAGCTTTGATTTCTTCCAAGTGGGATGAGAACTCTAGACACATGAAAAGCAGTCTGAGGCTGGAAACTTTTTAGTTTATCCGCATTTCCCCCAATTTTCCTGGTTTCATCTTAGTCCATGTGTTCTTCAGTGACTGCGTAGACCAAATGTTCAAGATCTGCCATTTCTAGGAAACTAATACAAGTTTCTGCATATATTGCTGCGTTAAATAAATTAGTGGAAATGATAGCCTTGTGGAAGCTATAAGTATTTATTAGTCTTCACAAAGCATCTACTTGCAATGTGAACTTCCTGCCTGCCATTTGAAAAGACTTGTACACTAATACACAGTAAAGTCTCAGGGCTTTTAGTTCCAGCTTTGCAGTGGTGGTGTTTTGTTTTTTGTTTGTTTTAACATAAGGCAATTTTCTGTTGAAAATAGGGGTAGTAGAAATCGGGCCTTCATAAGAGGATTGTTGTTGGTATTTGCAGAGTGCTTTGGATTCCCCCAAACAGGCACATTAACAAATAAACAAACACACTTATATTTACTCTGCAGAGAACACTATTAATAATGGATTATATTGTTTCTTTGAGCTTATTGATGCTTTTAATAAGGAGGAAAGGATATGTAAAACTATGAATTTTCCTGGATTCAGCTATTCGTTTTTGCAGTGATATTTTGCATAGCTTAATGGAATATTGGAGCCTATTCAGATTTTTAAAATTATATCTTAATTTTATGTGCTGTGAAATCTTACTCGAAATACGTGACTTTTCAATGTCATTCTGTCAAAATACATGGCTACTTCTTGCACTCCTTATCCTCTCCTGACCTCTGCTGGTGAGGTCGAGGAGTGCGTGGCATGGCTCAACTGTCTTTAGTCATACATCCTAATACTCAAAAAACATCTGAAGACTTGAACTTCTGTAAAGTTCTAAGATTTATTATTGTAGAAGAGAAGACTGTTTAATATTCATCCGTGCATTGTGTGTGTGGTTAGCCTTTACTGTCTTGGTTATTGATCATGTTAGGGGCAGGAGGAGTGTTGGACCCAATACAGGGTTACTCCATACTGGGTGGGTGATGCAGCAGTTGTTAAGTACTTCCTGTTCAACTGGTCCTGCATGGGCTTAAAGTATAGTCTCAGATCACTAGAGATTGAGGCAACAAAGAAGATATTGGTCCCATTTTTAATCCTTAAACCCTGCTTTCCCCAGTGTGAGGGGCCAGTCTTGATTCAGAGGGGATGCCAATTTAAGATGATCAGGTATTAAACTGCAAGCTTCAAATGGAAGTTTTTCCTTTTGATATGTGTTGTCCTAACATTCTCAGGGGAGTAGAATTTTCTTGTGCTGGGGTCTCCTGTGTGATTTTAAAAACTGCAATGATGAGCACATCTAGTAGCCATTCCCCCTGAAAAAGTACCCCTGTTTCTTTAAAGAAATGGATGATCTAGGTCTAGGGTATAGACCCTAGAAAAAGTATAAAGTGAACCTGAATCAGTTTGTGCCAGATCGGGCATGTTTAAAGGATCCACTTGAAGAGTGGAAATCTACAACCAGGTAAGAGGCAGTCCAACCAAATTTGGGACGACTCGAGCCTCAAAAGGAATAATGATGATAATAATGGATTATAACACAGCGAATGAATAAAATAGTTCTTTACACCATCAGTTCAGTTCAGTTGCTTAGTTGTGTCTGACACTTTGTGACCCCACGGACTGCAGCACACCAGGCCTCCCTGTCCTTCACCAACTCCCAGAGTTTGCTCAAACTTGTGTCCATTGAGTCAGTGATGCCATCCAACTATTTCATCCTCTGTTGTCCCCTTCTCCTCCTGCCTTCAATCTTTCCCATGTCAGGGTCTTTTCAGATGAGTCAGTTCTTCACATCAGTTGTCCAGAATATTGGAATTTCAGCTTCAACATCAGTCCTTGCAATGAATATTCAGGACTGATTTCCTTTAGGATGAACTGGTTGGATCTCCTTGCAGTCCAAGGGACTCTCAGGAGTCTTCTCTACCACCACAGTTCATTAGCATCAATTCTGTGGCACTCGGCTTTCTTTATAGTCCAACTCTCAAATCCACACATGACTTCTGGAAAAACCATAGCCTTGGCTAGATT
>NW_011494909.1:1410293-1442172 GCF_000754665.1 Bison bison bison
CGTAACCTCATGGTCTAAACAGTCCATGGAATTCTCCAGGCCAGAATACTGGAGTGGGTAGCCTTTCCTTTCTCCAGGGGATCTTCCTAACCCAGGGATTGAGCCCAGCTCTCCCGCATTGCAGGCAGATACCTTACCAGCTGAGCCACAAAGGAATTAGGTAAGTTTTAATTTGCTCAATAAAATTTTCTATTTGCTTGAATGTTATGACAATCTGATTTTTAAAAATTCCACAGTAAAAAAAAAAAAAAAGCTTTGGGCAGCTAACTAAGCTACCAAAACATCAACAGATAATCTATAATCAGGAACCTTTGAATTTATAGAAAAAAGATTTCTGGATTACTGATAGCTACTATTGTGGGGAATTTTTATATGTAGTATCCAAGTAAGATTGGGAACGCTACTAAACTTTTATGAGCACTAACTTTGTGTCAGGCATTGTGATTATAAGTTACCTTAGTTAACTGATTCAGTTCAGTTCAGTTGCTCAGTCATGTCTGACTCTTTGTGACCGCATGGACTGCAGCACGCCAGGCTTCCCTGTCCATTACCAACTCCCGTAGCTTACTCAAACTCATGTCCATCAAGTCGGTGATGCCATCCAACCATCTCATTCTCTGTCATCCCCTTCTCCCGCTTTCAATCTATCCCAACATCAGGGTATTTTCCAGTGGATCAGTTCTTCACATCAGGTGGCCAAAGTATTGGAGTTTCAGCTTCTACATCAGTCCTTCCAATGAATATTTAGGACTAATTTCCTTTAGGATGAACTGGTTGGATCTCCTTGCAGTCCAAGGGACTCTTCAGGAGTCTTCTCCTACCACCACAGTTCATTAGCATCAATTCTGTGGCACTCGGCTTTCTTTATAGTCCAACTCTCAAATCCACACATGACTTCTGGAAAAACCATAGCCTTGGCTAGATTATCTTTACACCATAGTGATATTAAAAATTGGGAGGGACACGGGAGGGAAAACATTTTAATAGAAAATATCAGATGGTAATATAGAAAGAATGAGAGGGGAAAAAACCCCACTAAAATGGTAAAAAAAAAAAAAATTTACCATACACACATGAAAAAGGTAAAAAACCATTTTACCACCATCAGAATCAGAATTGATTCAGGTAGAAATTACAGTGGATGAGAAGACCACTGAGTAGAGTTGTTAAGGAGCAGGATGTCCACATTGTCTTAAAGTGCACCAGCCAGATTACATATTAGTTACAAAAGGGGATGTCTCTGTTAACAGAGAAGTTGGGCAAATACCACTTAACTGAGGCATCAAAAGTTACATCACAGATAATGGTACAGATCAGCACGAGCTGCCAATGGATGCCATAAGGACACAAAATCTGTTATGTAGTATTCCTACCAAAATCTCAGGGAAACAATTAGACAAAGTCAGATAGTACAGACTATACCCTTCAAGAATCAACATCATGAAAGACAAAGGCCAGGAGACTGTTCTAGAGTAAAGGGAACTAAAGAGATGTCTTCTCTCCACCCACCTAAAGAAAAACAGCTGTACAGACACTTTTGAGACTAGTGGGGAGTTTGATATATGGATGGTTTATTATCAAATAATGAACCAATTTTAAATTTCTTGAAGGAGTGTGATAGTGGTGCTATGATTATGTAGGATAATGTGTCTTATTCTTAGGTAAATATTTGGAGTGTTCATGATGTCTGTGATTTTCTAATAGATTAGCTCCCCCCCCCCGAAAAAAAAAAACACCCCAATATAAATAGATTAAATCTGGCAAAATGTTAGTAATTGATGGATTTTGCTGAAGCATATATAAGTATATGGTGCATTGGGCTTCCAACTTTCTGCAGGTTTGAAATGTTTCAGTAAAAATTAGAGAAAGTAAGATGTCTATGTATAAAGTCAACAGAGTTATTTAATAGCAGTTTTGTATAGATTGCTAGCAGAGGCATGAAAATACATTGTGTGTTGGGAATGACGACCAGGTCATCAAAATAGCAGCAAACTAGAAGGTGAGTTTGTGTCATCCTGTGTTAGAGCCATCTGTGTAGACATTTGAACTTTATTTGTAGATAATGGGTAGTCGTTGAAGGATTTTTTAAACTGGGACTCACATAAAAGGTCACAGCAGTGTGGAGGCTGGCTTGAGGCCACTCAGGGCTGCCTGTGAGTTCTTACCCTTGTCTAGGGATAAGCATTGCCCCACTCCCACCCCCCAGAACAGGCAGAGGACATGATGGAAGCCGGAGACATGGGCGGGACCAGCAAAGTGCAGTTTGGGTCTAGAAGGAAGATAAATGGAAGACTGAAAAGCTAAGCTTTTAGGCTGATTGACCCAGTGGCTGGTGGTGCTGTTCATTCACAGCAGGGAAGGGAAGGGCAGCAGCACCGTGTTTAGGGAAGTCCTTTTGGATGTGTGTGTCCTTTTTTAGCTTCCCTGGTGGCTCAGCAGTTAAAGTGTCTGCCTGGAATGAGGGAGACGTGGGTTTGATCCCTGGGTTGGAAAGATCCCCTGGAGAAGGAAATGGCACTCCACTCCAGTACTCTTGCCTGGAGAATCCCATGGGTGGAGGTGCCTGGTAGGCTACAGTCCATGGGGTCGCCAAGAGTTGGACACGACTGAGCGACTTCACTTTCACTTTCGCTTTGGCTGTGTGGAGTTTGACCTGTCTGCTGAACCTCAAGGTGCGGTTCTACCTTGCTGCTCTTGTTCTAGCGTCTTGGTGTCAGTGAGTCCACGGCAAGCCTGTTTTTCTAGAGCATTTAAATTCATACTTGTCACACGTGTTCTGGAGTTGATAAGCTGTAGCATCTTTGCTGATAAAGTATATTTTATCCGCTTATTACAGATTCATGAGTGCATTCAAATCTGGTATAGTTGATCTGACAGTGTTACAGAGTTAACACTTAAGCCCGATGGAATACCAATGTATAATTTTATACTGGTGTATAATTTTAAAATTTTACAGCCTGGGAGCTTTACCCAAAATTTTTCCTTTTTTGCTGTAGGGGAAAGAAAAGCATACTTAATAGTTCTTTAAATTGTGCATGTGTGTTTTATGCTTGCATGTAAGAGTGTGAAGCATTTAAAATAATCTCTCTGTATATATGATGAGCATTAGAATACAAAAATGTGCCTTTTTAAAAAAAGGATAGCTGTTCCTTAAAGTGAGTTATTGACAATTTAATAGTCATAAAAAGGAAAGATAGCAGGAGACCTGCTAGATCTCAGCAGGGTTTTTCCTGGCAAAGTATATGTTATTATGCTCTTGGGTTGGCTTGAATTATTTGGTGCTTTCTTGTTGGTGGAGAAAGGGATTGAGCTTTGAGGAAGTCAGGGGAGGAAGTGCAGAACAGTAAAGTGACTGAATGGCTCCTTAGATCCATCTTAATTTTTCACAGCTTGGCCTTCTCTGAAGTCAAGTTCAGCAGAAACATTAATTAGATTTCAATGCCCTGCTGAGGTTTAAAATTAAACATATTTCTGGAACCATCTGTAGCATTTTATCACTAATAATATAATGAAGAATATGCTTAATCTTTTGAAAAATGAGAATCATAACAGAGTATCTTTTGCTCACAAGTGATCATCTTTGGTTATGAAAAAGCCATCAAAATTTTTAGAAGAGTAAAGAAGTAATTAAAAAGTTTTAGGGATATAATCCCCCCACCCCCCAAAAAAATTGCGTCAAAGTATTCTGATTGGTGAGAATCTTTTCCATATTGAGGATTTTCTTTGGGATTTTACGGTTCTCTTGCATCTAAAAATATCGATGGTGGGCCTGTGCCATCTGCCTATTTGGGGCTGGATTCGCCCAAGAGCTGAGATTCCCCCAAGGAGAGCCAGGACTGGGTAGAGGCAAGGGCCTAGCACGTGACGGCCCAGCACGCGGGTCCTGGGGCCAGACAGCCTGGCTTTGAGCTGACCAGAGGGGAACGTGGAGAAGTCCGTTGGCTCCTTTGGGCCTCTGTCTCCTTATTTGTGAAGTGAGGAGGATTATGCCTACCTCATAGGGGTGTAGCGAGCATACGTTTTTGAGCATAAAATGTCCCTTCAGAACTGTTCTTTCCCGTGTGGTCTTCTGTTTCCTTCACTCTTTAGATGCACTTAAAACACTTACAGAGGCCTTCGGGGAAGAACCTGCTGCTGAGGAGAATTAACAGAGCAGCAGCAGCTCGCTTGCTCCTAGGAATTCTGTTGTTTTGTTCTCACAAAAGCGTGATCACTAGGTGTGGACCCTGCGGCTCTTTTCCAGGCAGTCAGAGGCCACAGGCACCTTGGCCTTCGTGCAGGGAGGTGCCACTGGGGGAAGGAGATCAGGTGCGCAGCAGCGGAGGTGGGGGGGTGGCCCTGGAGAGAGACTCGCTTCCCCGCTCGGCCCACCCACATGTGCTTTCTGAGTGTAGGCTGGGCCTGCAAAGGGAAGGAATGGAGGGCTGTACACCCAGGTCTTTTTTTCTGAATGTACCAATCAGGTAAGTCACTCTACCACCATGAGAGTTAATAAGAGATTGGAGGGCAGGCTGGAGGACTTAGGAAAAAAATCCCTTCTCCTGGAAACCAGAGTGAGGGAGAAGCTTTTTCTCTTCCATCTCCCCTCTTCCCTTAACCCTCTCCACCCCATTCCCAGCTTTGCCCAGAATCTTAGTTTAGTGACAGTGGAGACGACCGACCGTGTGTTCAGCCTCAGCTCTGGAAGCGTCCTTTTTTAGCCCCTGTAGTGCTGCATTGTCTGAGAAGTATATCTGCCCGCGCTTCTCGGAATTTTGCACTGGATAAAAACCCGAACAGTCTTCCAGCTCTGCACTCAGGGTGCCTTCTCTGCCGTCCTGGGTGGGTGGCATTGCTACCTCCATAGGATTTGAGTCGCGCTCTCTGCCTCTAGGCCCAGCACTGCATGTTCCGTGTCAGGGGCCCTTGAGCAGATGGTGAACTTTCCCAAGGGCAGCAACAGTTACTTACTTTGTACAGTTTTCACTAGCATAATGCTAGTTATGTAATGATCTCCCAATAATATCCAGTTCTCCTTTATAAAAACCACCTTTGTCACGGAAGGAATTAAAATGCCACAATTCAGTAAAATGTTAAAGAAGAGAATGGAATTTTGAAGTTGTGTTTTTTGTTGCTTCATAAAGATATTTCAAAATATTTTAAAATTTCCTTTTGGCCTAACTTTGTAAAATACCAAGTGCTTAGTCACTCAGTCATGTCCGATTCTTTGCGACCCCATGGACTATAGCCTGCCAGGCTCCTCTATCCATGGGGATTCTCCAGGCAAGAATACTGGAGTGGGTTGCCCTGCCCTTCTCCAGGGAAAATACCCAGAGTTAGATTAATTTGAAATGTTAGAAAATCTGAGTGACTCCTCTCTCTTTACCTGTCTCTCCTGTGTATTTTAACTTAAGCAAGAGCATACTCTTGATACAGCAGTAATCAAGTGTCCAACTATTTTTTAAAAAGTTAAGATATTTGCTGTCCAGTGTTGCATAACTTTTTTGTAGTTCTTTTTTCAGCAGCATTTTCCTTGACATTTTTTGGTAATTTGTTAAGTAAAAGAAGTCTGAAACAAACAATAACAATAAATTTCAATTTTATTTTTAGCAAAAGCACCTGGAAATTGAAAGAACTACTAAATGGTTGAAAATGCTAAAAGGATGGGAAAAATACAAGAACACTGAAAAGGTAATTAAAATATTACTTCCTTATAAAGTGGATTTTCCCAGTAAAATTTCCTCTCTCATGATAAGAATATAACATGCATATTCTTAAAAATTTTTTTTTAATTTTAATTTGAGTGAGTGAAGTGAAAGTCGCTCAGTCGTGTCCGACTCTTTGCAACCCCATGGACTATACAATCAATGGAATTCTCCAGGCCAGAATACTGGAGTGGGTAGCCTTTCCCTTCCCCATGGGATCTTCTCAATCCAGGGATCAAAGCCAGGTCTCCTGCATTGCAGGCAAATTCTTTACCAGCTGAACCACAGGGAAGCCCAAGAATACCAGAGTGGGTATCCTATCCATTCGCCAGCGGATCTTCCCAAACCAGGAATTGAACCGGGGTCTCCTGCATTGTAAGCAGATTTTTTGCCAGCTGAGTTATCAGGGAAGCTCCTGAGTGGAATGCCTTAAATTAGGAGTCTCTGTGCTGTCACAGAATGCCCAGTTTAGACTGGTTGCAGGAATTGAGAGGACGCAGTGGACAGCGCAGAGGTCGGCAGGCTTTCAGGGGTGACGGAATTCGGCTGCTTAGTTACATTGCTGCTGGTGATTTTGTGTCTTTCCATCTCCCTCCTCTGCCTGCTGTGGTGCCAGCTTTCTGCTGACTGTGGCTTCCCTTTGGGGTCAGGATTAATGCAGTCACTCCAGGCTTGGTATCCATCTGTCTTCCTGCTCAGAAGGAGAGAAGTTTTGTTTTGAAAAGTGTTGGTGAACAGTAGCTCGTCCTTGTCCTAAAGCATCTAGCAGATCTCCCTCCTAAATCTTTTTGCCCGGGATTGAGTTTGGGCTGTTTAAATCAGTTTTTTTTTTTAATGCATACATCTATTAATATTCCTACTAATCTCATCAGAAAAATCTTTAAACATTGTTCAGTTGTGAAGTTCCTAGTAGTTGAAGTTTTCCAAAATTCTAACTTTTGCTTGAAAGGGCAAAAGTTACCAGTGGCAACAATGCTATCAGGTGTTTTCCTTAAGGGCTTCCCAGGTGGTTCCTTGGTAAAGAACCTGCCTGCCAGAGCCAGGGACTCGAGTTTGTTCCCTGAATTGGGAAAATCCGTTGGAGAAGGAAACGGTAACCCACTCCAATATTCTTGCTTGGGAAATCCCTTGGAAAGAGGAGCCTGGTGGGCTACAGTCCATGGGGTCACAAACAAGTTGGACATGCCTTAGAGGCTAAACAACGACAACAAATTTTCCTTAGAGTAACAGGCTTACTTCATTTATTTATTTATTTATATTTTTTGCTTCATTGATTTTTGAGCATCTGTCTGCTAAACAAGTCTCAACAACCACGGTTTGTTAGTCATTCATTTTTTTCAGATTAGTGTCCTTGACAAAAGCAGTTGGTTCAGATCGCAGTTCAGTTTCATAAATGCTCTTACTTGAGGCTGGCACTGTGCTCTGTGTGTGCTACCGCATGACCCAGAGTATTAATAAGATGTGTCTTCAGGATTGAGATGGAGTGAAATTAATAGTTTCCACTGCTTCATTAAGGGCATTGCTAAGTGCAGTGACCTCTGTTTTAAGCTGTGATCAAAGAACAGTGACTGCCGCACGGTGCTTCTCCTGCCTTTGTTTGTGCCGAGGTGCCAGGAGCTTCAGCTTTTATGGGGAGCCATGAACTAAGGTTTTTCTGCTCCCAGTGCCAAAGTCAGCGCAGGGAAAGAGGCCAGTAATGTTTTAGTATCATTAAGAAAATAGTTTGCATGGCCCATGCCTTGAGAACTGCTGACAACTAAGCCTCTGTTTCCTCATCTTTGAAATGGAGATAATAATACCCATTTCAAAGAGATGATGATTTCATGATTTTATCGATGTAAGCCATTAGGCATTGCACCTCACATGTAGTAAGCATTCACTAGCAGTTTTTTGAAGGGAGGTTAGACAGTTAAAAAGTTTTTTAATAGAAAAAAGAAACCTTCCACAATCCTACAACAAAACACTGAGTAACTGTTACGATTTTTGTCTGTTTCCTCACACTTTTTTTCTATGCAATATATATACATTTTCCTATTTACATAGATATAAATTGTTGTGTGTCAGCCTTTGCCAACAAGAATTCCAGGGAGCATCAGTTCCCTGGTTCTAAGGGGTATTTTTACATGGAAACAGTGTTGCCTACTGATTAAACAATAGACTATCCCAGGTTCAAACCCAGCTCTGCCACGTTATTAGCCGTGTGACTTGGGGGAAGGTGTTTAAGCTTTTTTCTGCCTTAGTTTGCTTGTCTGTAAAATGAGGGTAATCACAATACCTCCTTCACCGAGTTGTTTTGAGGATTAAATAAGATAATTCATGCAAAGCACAAACAATAGTGCCTGACACTTAATATGCGGTCAGTAAGTGTTGCTTATTATTACATGAGAGAGAGGCTCTTCGGTTAAGTTACTTTGGGAAAATTAAAACTGAACAGAGGTAAGCAGATTTCTTTACTACAGGATTCCTCAGCATCTTTAATATGTGGTAGAAATTTTCAAAAGGGACATTAAATTCTGTGACATTTATTCAGCCTTGAAAATCTTTTTGTCATGGGGTATCTCCCAGGAATAACATCACTTTTCTTCTGGAGCATCCTAAATATCCCCATTTAAATTCCATTAGACTGTTACTATTTTATTTTCATCAGGAGTAAGTTCATTTCTGGGTTACTAATTTTATTTTATGTTTCAAGAAGAATCTGTTCAGAGTAGAATATTGGTCATGATCTCTGTGTTCTGGTTTAACACTCTGCTGCTCAGACTGACCTAAAGCTGACAACTCTTTCACCTAATGTCTTTGTGGAAAGATCTTTCAAGTGCTAATTACAGAATCTATCATGATGCATTATACCTACGCTTTAATCTCAGCTTCAGTCCAATAAAATAGTTGTAGAATTACATGACTTTATGTCTCTCTAGTATACATATGTCTGTGGAAGTATGTAAGCCTTTGTTAAAATGAGCATTCTACTAGGCTGTTACCCTGACAGCAACTCTGCTAATGTACTTCTCAGTGAGAGAGATTTTAATGGAGCTTTCTTTCATGTATCATTTTAAAGCACTTTCCCACAACTATAATGAATACTAGAATTATTTGATGATATATATGGTCCAATCTGGTATGAGGCAGAATGCACCTTCTAAAAGAATTGCTGCTCTCGGTTTATACCTAGTTTTAAATTACATTGAAGTTAAAAAATAGTGTATATTTTCCTTCTCTTCCAAAGGAAAGTATATGTTTTCTCTCAACAGAATCCTTACTTATGTGGTAGTAGTACAAAGAAATATCTATAAATATCTTGAGATAAAAATATATAGGTCTGATAGAGAATATTTGTATTTTTAGAATATAAGCTTTAATGAAAAAATTGCCATTAAGGTTGCCTGTGTTTTACATTGACTACCCGCTATGTGCAGTCACACTGCGTTTAATATAATCTATTAAATGAAGGGATGAAGTTATCTCTGCTGGCAGAGACATTTAACTAGTCGTGATATTATTGTGTCTGAGCTCTGTCATAACAGTGTTCCTACAATGGATATATATATATGTGTGTGTGTGTATATATATATATATGGTGGTGGGTTTTTTTTGTCAAATAACTGAATGGACCTTTGTTGGTCAGGTAACTGACAGAGTTGAATTAGCCAACATTTGATTCAACTGATGGGAAAATGGAGACACGATGTATAGAATTAAATTTCTCAAGGCTGTTTTTAACGATAAGCAAGAGATGGTATGTCCAGATGCTGGGGCTTGCTTATTGTCTGTTTGCTTAGAAGTCCCTTTTGTCAGTTAAAGGCCAGAAGGAAATAGAATGTTGTTAAGAAGCATGGGGCCTCATGGATGGTTTAAAACTCTCAGATCCAGATTCAGGAGACTTGTGCCTATTTGGAGTCAGTAATTTATATATAATTGTTGAATACAGAATTGAACAAAAGCAGTAAATAATGTCTAAAATCCTTGTGAGTGATGCAGTGTAAGAAACGCACATGGTTCTCATTTTACTCATGGAAGGACATCTGTCTAATGGACGTGCAGTTGTGTCCACCAGAGTCGATCTGTTTACTTGCCATCGTTGCTCACAGTTTAACACCTTTACTCTGGAAATTCAGGAGAGAATTTGAAGTTGCTTTTAGTGGATTATGTTCCTTTAAAAAGTTGAGTTTATTGTAAATTTGAAATGAACATAGGTGATAAACTTTCTTTGGAAAATAAATCTTAAAGTCACTTAAAAAAACCCCACACACTCAGTTTGCAGTTAATGGTGTTAAGCGTTCAGCACATGGGAAATGCTGAAGCAGAGTGGAATTTACACACAGGCTTTCTGTACATATTCTTCAGTTACATCTGCTGCCTGAGTTAACTCTTTGGTGTTTCTAGTCGCTGTCTGCTGAAATTTCAAATTTGAGACCGTACTGTGTTTATACCAAAGGAACAAAGCTGAAATTATATATGTGATTATCTAATTGAGTCAACATCACAGTAAGCACTGTTTCACAGGAAAAGTCATTCTACAGTGTTAATTATTTAAGTTCACAGTTTCTTAAAGCTACATCATGATTTAGTAAAGGCTTCATTTTAAAAAATCTAAGTAGTATAATTGTAGAAGTTGAAGCTCTGCTTATTAGTTCATAGCTCATCAGCATTTTGGTTATTAGTTCTAATGTCTTATTTTCTTACATGCTATTGAAATAATATTATTTTGTTCATAATGGTAACTATGTACTTATTTTTACCTTGTTCCTGAAGTTTCTGCCATAATTTGTTTCATCACTTCCTTTTAAGTTTTAAAGTTTCTTTATGTACAACTTTGTAATGAGCATAATAAGTATATGTTATTTTGAATATATGCTTAGCTTTAAGGAAAAAGGCGAATCACAAGAAGTTGGAGAGTTACGCTGAGTCTTAAGATTCTTAGAGTGAGAGCAGTGTCAAGTACCCAAAGAGTTAATGATACTGATGATTTATACATAATATATTCAGAAGTGGTGCTCCTTCTTGATGGAAATTTATCACTATTTTTGTCTGGTCAGATAGGATCAGCGTCATTAGGAAAAGAACAAAAGTTTTCCTGAAGGAACTCTCCAGAGTTGAGAAGAGAGGGAAAGAGGAAGTGTGTGTGTGTTGGGACAGGGAGGGGGGAGATGCATAAAGACTGGGGGCCACAATGAGTTGTGAGATAGAAGGTTCTGGAGAGACTCCATAAAGACACTGACACAAGAGAACTGTTTTGTTATTCTGAACCTTTTAGATGTACGAGGGAAGAGAAGGGACGTGTGTAACTAGTTAGGCACATCAGCGGGGAACGTGTCAGATGTTCACAGCTTTAGAAAGGGCGCTGACTGTGCTCTCGAGTGTCTGAAGGCGCACCTTTGCAGTGAGTGAAAATGCTAATGTATGGACATACTTGACATCTTCCTACTTGTTTGTTCTGTCCTTTCTGTGTATATGTCCCTGTTCAGATCTAAAGAGGAGACGTGAGAGGATCCAAGAGTGTTAAATTTTATCAGTTACCAGGAATCCTTTGAAAAGAGTAACAAAAGTGATTTAAGGGACTAGTCTGAGCTTTGTGTTTGTAACTTTCAATTTATATTTCTTTCCATAAGTTTCATAGGAGAATTTACAAAGGAATCCCACTCCAGCTCAGAGGTGAAGTCTGGGCACTGCTCCTGGAGATCCCAAAAATGAAGGAAGAGACCAGAGACCTGTACAGTGTGAGTACTGAGGGCCAGCCTGGCGTTTTGAAACCATCAGTCACAGTTGGGGCATATTCGTAAGGAAAATTAACACCTGGTTGCAGCTATTCATTTGCAATGCAGTATTAGTAATAGGTTTACAGTGTCACTTTTAGAGGTTTTAGGAAAATAATAGCAGAATTCAGTTTATCCAGCAGCTGCGTGTGTATGACTGACTGTTTTCTTCTTTCCCCCAAGATTGTTATGGCATTTCTAGGTTTTATTATTCATTAATAAAAGTGACCAGCAAGACTTGTAAATTGGCCAGTGCATTAAATTTACCTCCTTGTCATCTCAGCTATAGCCTTTCTAAACCTAAATTTTATATTAACCTTTGGAAGGAATAAGAAATGTATATCTAAAAATAAATGTTCCTCTGAAAGTATATATAAATAGAATAAGTTAAAATAACTGAAATGAAGAAAACTTATAATTTAAACCCAGTATTAATTAGAAAAGAAACTTTAGAACACTCTTTTGATACCTTCCTGTTTATGTATAAGTAAAATTTCATCAAAAAGAAGGTACCCACGGTGCATGGGTTTATTTCTGGGCTTTCTTTCTTGTTCCATTGGTCTGTATTTCTGTTTTTGTGCCACTACCATACTGTCTTGATGACACTAGCTTTCTGGTATAATCTGAAGTCGGGAAGGTTGATTCCTCCAGCTCCATTCTTCTTTCTCAAGACTGCTTTGGCTATTTGATGTCTTTTGCGTTTCCATATGAATTGTGAATTTTTTTGTTCTAGTTCTGTGAAAAATACCATTGGTAATTTGATAGGGATCACATTAAATCTGTAGATTGCATTTGGTAGTATAGTCATTTTCACAATATTGATTCTTCCTACCCAGGAACATGGAATGTCTCTCCATCTGTTTATGTCGTTTCTGATTTCTTTCATTAGTGTCTTATAATTTTCTGTGTACAGTTCTTTTGTCTCCTTAGGCAAGTTTATTCCTAGATATTTAATTCTTTTTGTTGCAGTGGTGAATGGGATTGATTCCTTAATTTCTGTTTCTGATTTTTCATTGTTAGTATATAGATGTGCAAATGATTTCTGTATGTTGATTTTGATTCCTGCAACTTTGCTAAATTCACTGATTAGCTCTAGTAATTTTCTGATACTATCTTTAGGGTTTTCTATGTACAGTATCATGTCATCTGCAAACAGTGAGAGCTTTACTTCTTTTCTGATCTGGATTCCTTTTCTTTCTTTTTCTTCTCTGATTGCTGTAGCTAGGACATCCAGAACGATGTTGAATAATAGTGGCAAAAGGGGATATATGTGTACCTATGGCTAATTCATGTTGAGGTAGACAGAAAACAGCAAAATTCTGTAAAGCAGTTATCCTTCAATAAAATATAAATAAATTAAAAGACTTTTTTTCATCAAGATGTAAGGTTATAAATATTGGTTAATTTAAGCAGTTATTTTTTTTTAAAGCAGTTACTTTTTTTTTTAAAGTAAGACTTTTTAAATTAATTGTTTGGACCCTCCACAGATTATGAATTTATGTCTTGGGATTTTAGAGTTTAAAATTATTTTAAATGGTTGATTAGATATTGATTTGGCCGGAAAGTTTGTTTGGGTTTTTCTGTAAGAGGTTATGGAAATTTAATGAGAAAAAAACTACTTTTCCTTCATCTACTAAGATTTTTCTCAAACAGTGATAATGGTGGTGGCTCCTGAGCCAGTGCTCTTACCTACTGTTTCTCCCGTTCTTTTAACTGTATCTCATTGTTATCTGTCTCTCTGGGGTCTTGTGATCTGTGTCACAGATGGCAGGGGTCTGGCCACAGTGGTGGCCTGAAGACCTCACCTGCAGCCTTAGCAAGGCTGAAGAGTGTTGTCGGCCAGACCCACAACGAGGTGGCTAGCTTTTCATCCAGGTGCTTTCCACTGTGCTTCTGCCCTCAGGTTTATAGGCTCATGGATCCTATTTCTGTTAAGTAAGTGTTTATCCTTTATTATTGTGACATTCGTGGACTTAGTCTCAGAGATTACCCGAGAAGTTGCTTACCTCCTTTTGTTAGATAAATATGCTTAATTTCCTGTATTCTGCCCTTAGCTTGTCACCATTCTAGGACATAAATAGTCTTTCTGTTCTGTTATTTTTTTACCTACTTAACTGGGCTTTTCTCCTGCCATGAGGTCTTTTTTGTGTTAAGTTTTCTTGTCCTCTAGAATAATTCATATTATAGATGTGTTTGGGTGTTTTTCTCCCTTTCAACTAAATTGTATTTTAAAGCATATTTTATCATGTCTGGTCAAGCATTTCCTTTCTGGGGAAGGGGGGATGAGAAACAGAGGGCTGGAGAGGGCACAGACACGAGGAGGAAAATGCAGGGGAGTGGATGCCCTGAACTTGGGGCAGACCAGCCTTTCCCTTCACTCGACTCCCAGAACATCAGCAATTGGGCACTTGTCCTCCTGAGCGGGGATCAGAAGAGTGTTTCTCTAGGAATCTGACCAGCCCAAGAAAATAACCCCCAAACTCCTGACTGCAGGGGAGGCCCAGTGAAAGCAGCTGGACCACTCTGCAGCGAAGACAGTTGTGAAGCCCGTCTGCACACACAACTTTCCATCAGCTTTCTTGTGTCTTCTTTCAAATACAAGCAGACAGTGAGGAGAGGAGCTAGGAGCTAGCATGGAAAATAGGGAACAAGTGGAAAAAGCAACTTATGGGAAACAGACCATAGAGCAAGAAAAAAACAGAAGAGCTATTGCTGATGTCTTCAGAGGGATAAAAAGAGATATTGCATCCATAAAACAAGTATAGGATGCTATAAAAGGAACATTCGAGAACAACAGAGCCTATGAATATAAAAGATGATAATAGAAATGAAAAATTCTAGAGGAGGGTTTGAAAATGACAAGTGAAGAAGTTTCCCAGAAAATAGATTGTGAAGTCAAAACTCAGTGAGTTTTTAAGATTGAAAAGATCCATCAAATGCCCAAACCTGTGGCTAAAAATAGATCCAAACCAAACACAGAAATTGCAAGTTTCAGAACTCAGAGATAGAAGCTCCTTTCTTATAAAGAAGAAGGAATTAGAATGGCAACACTGGAAGCCAGAAGACAGTGAAGGTGGTGCCTTTTGAGTAAAAATATTTTCTAACTTAGAATTCTAAAATAGTCAAATAGCTAAGAAAGAAGGTAGACTTAACAGATGTTCAGAGTATCAAAAAAATTGATCTTCCACACGTCTTTTCACAAAAACTACTGGAGGCCGAGCTCCTCAGAACAAGGAAATAAACCAAGAAAGATGTGAGATGCAGGAGCCAGGAAACCTAAGCAAAGCAAGGCCTACCAGATGTTTGTGAGGGGGAGCCCCTGAGAAGCCCCACTGAGTAGCTGGTCCAAAGGCCCGAGGAGCCGGGTCTGTGGGGAGTTGAAAACAGGAGGTGCCTGTTCTGCTAGAAGAGCCAGGAGAGGCTGACAGCAGCCTAAAGTGAGCCTGGATCGAATCAGCAACACTTTACAGAAAACGAAGCCAATCGAGAAACGAGAAGCCGGGCAGTGATAAGCCCCAAGGAAAACTAGAACATTATGTTGGAAAGAAGAAAGGAATCACCGTGAACTGCCTGGCTTGCCTGGGAAGAGTCTTGGCAACGCAAACTCCAAACATTTTCCATCCAAGTGAAAATCTAGCTGTCCTGAGAGGACGGGAGGGAAGGAGGCAGCAGGGTGGTGGTGTGTGGACAGAGGGGAGCCTGCACTGTGCTCCTTGTTATGTTGTTATTTTTGAACCATGGAAATGGCTTTCCTTAATCAAAAAAGTTTTTTAATGAGAATTATTTTACTGTTTGTCATAGACTTTTTGACATTTGATTTCCATTAAAATGGCTTTCTTCTCTTTTTTCCTCTTCAGAAATTAAAACACAGAGCACGGGGTTGTTCGCCTGATATCAGACAGATAGACCTTGATGTCAACCGCACATTTAGGGACCATATCATGTTTAGAGACAGATACGGTGTGAAGTAAGTAAAGTTTAATATTATAAACTATGAATAGCATTTACAAATAGTCTTCATCAGCTTGAAATGTGTGTGTTTGGACTGTCCTGTATAGGTGATGATTTGGCTTCCACCTCTGAGGGTTTACATTTTGGCAGATCCTTTGGTCCATATTATGTAAACTTTAGGATATAAGTTAGCTTAAATTTTTAATCTTTGACATATCCGTGCTATTCTGTTTGCTATAAAATCATTTTATGATCTATAAATTCTTAATATATGGTAGATACTCTTATTAAAAATCTCAGAAAAGAAATGAGAGATTTTGTTACTTTTTGAGAACCATGTCAGTAATAAATGCATTCTTAGAGCCTTGATTCCATGCACAGGTGAAACTAAAAAAATGGGAAATGGGTGACTAAAATGACAGTGACTGTTTAGGAATGCAATATGTAGTTTTGCTGTCCTCTGCATCAGTTAAGGTTCAGCCAGAGAAACAGAAACCAGTAAGAGATGTAAACTGCAGGATTTGCTGTGCGGAACTGGCTTACAGCATGCCGGAACTGACTAGCAAGTTCAGGGTCCGTAGTGCAGGTGTCAGGAAGGGCCTTGGGCGCTCTTACGACCTTTTGACCGATTGCACCAGGGCTTCCCAGATTATGGAGGGTAATCTCCCTGACTTCAAGTCAACTGATTATGTGTTTTGGTTACATTTACAAAAGACCTGTTTCACAGCCACACCTCCATTAGAGTTTGAATATCTGGGGATTGCAGCCCAGCCAAGTGTACATAAGAAGCTCACTATCACAGACCACACTCATCAACTTAATTTTTGAATAACGACAATAAAGTTGTACTTCCTTATAATATTCGGTACTTCCACAACTATTCTGCTTACAACTCAAAATATGCCAACCCCCTCCTGACAGAATGATGCTGAGTCCTTGGGGCTATGTACTCCTTTTGCTTTGATACGTATAACCTAAATGCTGTGATATAAAGTCAGCTATTATTAAACATCTTATGGTAGATGGGGACATAAGGGAAAAGAGAAGGAGCAAAGCACATTAAAAATATATATGTATATCCACAGACATTGATACCAAAATAAGGAAAACATACTCTTAACAGATGCAGTCGTCATCTCCGTGACTGGGCATGTGGTCCCTGCTGGTCATAACTTACTTACCTTCCACTTCCCATCCCATGTACCCTTTGCCCTCAACAGGCACCTTGGCTGCTGGGGGCCCTAAACCTTTATTCTTGGAGAGGCTACCATTAGCAGTCCTGCCTGAATTTGATTGTGGCGGTGTTCCGTGGAACTTGAATCACTGGGTTCGGTTATACTCAAAGGCACCTTCAGTTATTCTCTGTCCCAGACGTGCTCTTGCTTATGTCCACCGTGTCCTAATAGCTCACCTTTCCCCTTAACGACCAGGATCAGTCACTCCAGCCGGCACACTCGCCGCCTCCTTTGCCCACTGATTGAGAGGCATGAGGAGCCCATAGTGGTAGGGGTGGCCAACCTGGCTCCCAGTTCGGTGGAAGTGTTTGTCTCCTAGTGGGGACACTCCTGTCTTTGGAGCCAGGACCTCTAGAGCAGCAGAGCCTAAGGTTGATGGAGCAGAAAGCAAACATGTTGTTAGTGGACAAGAGGCAACGGTGGGTGGAGCCCCTCCTGTTCCCACGCTTGGATCCTGGGCCCTGAATCCTGGCCAGGGGAGAGGTGATGCCAGTCCTGGAAGTCGATTTCCAGCGGACACCGCCCCCTAGGGGACATGCCCCCACCCTGCAAGGTGCTGCGGGATGCTGGCCCTGTGAATGAGGCTTCAGCAGGCTGGTCCACAGCTCCGTCCAGCCGGCCCCTTCTGTGGGGATGATTCTATAGTGAGAACTGAAAGAGGACACCAAATTGAAGACATGGTGATGTGCTTTGTGCTTTTTGTTATAAATCCTTTCTGTCAAAATGAGTGTTATCTAGCCTCAAGTTTGGGCTGTGTATTGTTTAAATTTGAGCTTGGGGTCATTTCTTTATAATAATAGTAGCTTTATCTGGATTATCTATCATCAGTCCAACTGTGTGTGTTTTTTTTTTTTTTTTAAGTTCCTAATTTTAAAAGTGAAAAAACTAAATTGTGTTCCATGTAAATTTCTTTCCTCTAGGCAACAATCCCTGTTCCACGTTCTTGCTGCATATTCTATTTATAATACGGTAAGTCAGCGCCTGCCTGCCTGCCTCTTTGAGCTGTGTTCTGAGCACCTGGAGGAAATCTTTGGGCCTCCTTCCTGAAAAAGCCCCCTTGGCCTGTGTTGCTTCATCTCAGGACTGGACGGTCTGTGTGGACCTTCCCAAGGCTCCCTCATCTGCCCCAGGGCATCAGAGCAGAGTTGCTTGGAAAGTGGGAAGAACCACAGTAGGACAGCAAAGCTCACTTTTCCCCCCTTACTACAGATTGCTTTGTTTTGTGGTGGTGTTTTTCTTGTTTTTATTTTAAGCACTTAGGACTGGGAATCAGCAGGGCAAGAGGGGCAGGAAGTAGTGGCTAGATTAATTCTGTTTGACTCTTGGTGACTCTTCGTTCCCCTGGGAGGTTGCCTTTCAGAATCACATTTCGTTTATTTGGTGAGGTCCGGATAGCAGAACGTAGGTACCTACTTGCTGTCTCCTGGAGTAAGCCAAAACTAAACATTTTGGTATTAGAACATGTTATTCTTAAGGCATTGATTACTCTTGAGGGAGAGAGATTTGGGGGAAGAGATCAGCTAGTGTCAACGCCAGTATAGATGCCAAGTAAATGCTTTGCTGACCAGATTCCAGGAAGGACACCTTGAACCTTGAGGTGTACCATTTCTACTGTAATCAAAACCTTTAAATTACAAGGGACAGAAATTCACTCAAACTAGGGCAAGTTAAAAAGGAATTGATTAAAGGGACATCTCATAGAAATGAAGCTGAGGGTGGCTGTTGGAGCTGGAGGGTAAGAAGCCTACAGGAAGAAGAGCTCCTCTTTCTGTCCTGCTCGGGGCCACGTGGTGACTCTGATTGTCTCTGGAAACTGTTCATTGTACTGTTTCTCTCTTCAGATGTCTCTCTGTGCCTGCTTGTCTGTTTTTAGGCTGCTGTTGCAGCCGTAGCCTCAGTGCGGGCATTCGGTTCAACTACATACCACTGTATACGTAGTTGTGGCTTTATTCAGTTTTCCTAGAGAAACATGTGGTTAATGAATGAGTAAAATTGTCATGCCGCTGAATTAATGCTTCCCTGGGGTTAGGGAATCCCGTTCCCTAGGGAATCCCAGGAACGGCGAAGCCTGGTGGGCTGCCGTCTGTGAAGCTGCACAGAGTCGGACACGACTGACGCAACTTAGCAGCAGCAGCAGGGGTTAGGTGTCCTCGTCTCCATGAGCGGTGGTTCACATGTCAAGACATGGATCCCTAAGGCCATGCGATATGACATATAAGTGTCATTATGTGTAATTATGGGGAGAATGGGCAGTTCTCAGGGAAGGGGCTTAGACTGGAAGGGGTCCCCCAAAATATGTCTCTGTAAGGATCTGGAAATCTAGAGAAAAGACAGCCAACTGGGAACTGTGCAAGGAGAGAAATTTGCCAACATCTGAGCAAAGAGGAGGAATATTGAGCTGAGAATCACACATAAAACAGACATAGAAACAGTGCTCTTTACAGAAAGTGTAAGAACAGTATTGAGCAGAGGTCAGTAAAGTCCTTGTAGGTTAGCCTTGTCCACACTTCTGCATGTATCCTTCAACACAAACACAGTCTTTGATAGCATGTGGTTCAGTACTGTGAAGGCTATAATATTTCTCTGTAGAACTGCGCATTAAGTAATGTATTTAGGCCTTTTCTGTTTTCTACCTCAGTTCTTCATACCTGCCTGTACATGTAATTTGATCTTAAAACCCCCGGTTTCTCTGTTCTCGTTTCTCTTTAGGAGGTTGGATACTGTCAGGGGATGAGCCAGATCACAGCCTTGCTCCTCATGTATATGAACGAGGAAGATGCCTTCTGGGCCCTGGTCAAGCTGTTCTCAGGTCCCAAACACGCCATGCACGGTAAGAGGACCCTGAGGCTGATCACCAGCAACAAACGGGAGGGAGAGACTGGCAGGTTCGAACAAAGTCAGACTTGGGGGTGATGCTTGGTAGAGTCAAGTATAGAAACTTGTCTAGGGGCGTGTTTAATTCACTAGTATTTATTACTAATTTCTTATTTAATTCTTCTTCATTGAACTTTTCTAAGCTTTTCTGTTCAGATTTATAGTCCTTCGTCTTTACTACAAAATACACTATTGACGTTTTAAAATTCTTCCCTTACTTGCCCTGGTTAGGAGAAACTAGGTTTGGAAGAATTTAGGAAAAACTGAATTCTTGGAAGCTTTTGATCGAAACTGTTAGACAGTCATGCCTTCAGAGAAATGTCTACTGTTGACTGGATATTGCGATTTATACCAGTTTGTTAGAGAATATTAATTGAGAAATGACACTGAGGTGTTTAAAGGAAAGGCCCACAGTGATTTGGTATGTCAAATATGTGTTTTAATTCTTTCAGACTTAAAATTGGTTCCATCTTACAGTAAAAAAAGCTGATAACATATTCTGGGAAGTTTGATATTTCAAAGCTTGCATAATCTTTTGGTTTTCAAGTTATTACACTGTTTTGAATAATATTTTCCTTATATTTGCCAAGCATATGCAATAAACTTAACTTGAGAGAGTTTGGATTGAAACTTCTCTTGAAAATAAAAGTGGTGTTTCTCTATATAATGCAAAATTATTTTCTCAATGCCATTGAGTGTAATGATACCAAATTAAAAACAGTTTTAAATCACTCCGAGAATGGACCATCATTCTCTTTGTGAACGTTAAAGCTTCATGTGGTGGGGAACCTGCCACAGGTTAAAGTGATGTTTTAAATTTTCAAAACTATGACCTTCCATAGTTTATTAAATCTCACATTCTTACCATGTGCTTATTGTCGAAGCATTGTGTGTATGTGTATATGTTTGCATTTAGCTATCTCCTTCAGTGTTTGCTGTGAATTTTTTAAAAAATAAATACTGTCTACATGATAAGTGTTTCTGGACTCTTTGCATCCCATAAGTGGACTCCATTAGTAAGACACGTTACATTGAGCTGCCATTCAATAGTATCATTGCAAAAGGCATCTTGAAGAAACACAACTCTTCCTTATCAGTCTTTATTTTGCTTTAGCGTGAGATGGCATTGCTGATAATCTTGGAAGCACAGTGGAATATTAACAGCTTAAGTAGTGTGTAATTATGTGGAATACTGTCCAGTTTTAGAAAATCCATCTCTTTTAAGAAGCCTGGTAACTTGCTTGCAGTAGTTACTGTCAGCAGTCTAAGCTATGTGTGTGTACTCAGTCATGTCTGACTCTCTGTGGACTGCAGCCCACCAGGCTCCTCTGTCCATGGGATTTCCCAGGCAGGAACACTGGAGTGGGTTGCTATGTCCTTCTCTAGAGGAGCTTTCCGATCCAGGGATCAAACCTACCTCCCTTGTGCTTCCTGCATTGGCAGGTGGGTTCTTTACCACTGCACCACCTGGGAAGCCCCAGACTAATCTACAAAGCAGTACTTATTTTAATATTCTAACATTTACATTTACAAACCAGTTTAGGTCATTGTTATGGGTAAGTTTGTACCTAGAGATATTTGTTTCTAGATCTGCCTATGAAATTTTATAACTGAAGGCTACCTCAGTTCTTTGCATTTCCTATATGAAGCTGTTATCACTCACAAAAAGTGTAATGTGAGGGCTAAAGCATGAGATTTAAAATACCAAGTCTGGAACCCCACTGAAAAGGGAAGCGGTGTTGGGTATCTTAGCATCCTTGAGCTCTGTTTATTACTGAAGGAATTGCCTTTTTCAAAATCAGACTTTGTCTTGAGTTTCTTCCAACCCCCACTCCTCTCAAATTGACCATGAAAGTGGCAGTAGAGAGAGAGAGTTTTGTGTTTTTTTTTATGAAATTATTTTACCAGAAAGTATTACTAGGGGAGGAATTTTCTATCTCTGGAGATTTTTACACACTCCTTAGAAAGCTGAGAATCGGTTAAGAAATAGCCCTTCCCCAAGGGTCATAAAGCAGTTCTTCCCAGCAGTGTTCCGCAGTTTCTTGCAGGGACATACTTTTACGTTTTGGAAACATGCGTTCTGTGGGGAAATATTGGACTCCAAGATCAGATAAGTCTGGGAGATGAGGTGAACCAAGAAAAACAAGTGTCTTTAGTCTATGAAACAACTTAGAAACATTCAAAAGCTCATACGCCTGTGAACAGATGCAAAAAAGGGTATATGTGACATACAGTATTTCTCCTGGATTCTTTTAAAAACATAGAACACTTATTAACATCTTTTGAAGTTACCTAGAACCCAGGCTGAAGAACCCATATGGAGAAATCAAATTCATTGTGTGTGCATCCTTTTTAATGGACTATTAGAATATCTGAAAGGAAACTTGTGAATAAAAATAGATGTAAATCTCCATGAGTTACATACACAAAGTTAATACTAACTTCCCATTTACAGTTACTTCCTAGAAATCTTATAGATTGTATTGCGTAATCATTTGGGATAGACTATGTTAACATTGATCATACATGCCCGTATGTTTTAGTTTATGTTACATATCACTTATAAAAAGGATTAAAAAGTGATATTAACCTGGGAATCATGGTTACTCTAATGATACTGTTAGAGTAAGCCCGAAAAAAGTAATACAGTGTTTGTTTTATATAATGGGGAAGCAAAATAAGTGATCAAGATTAGAATAACTTATAGAAGTGTGTGTTTACCCAGTACTTCAAGGAAACAGATAATCTTGATAAAAAGCTTCAGTTTCCATTTTTTCTTATTTTCTTATTTTCCCTTTTAATTCAGAAATACTCTGTCCTCTTTTATATTTTTACAAGGTGATAGGCGATCCTTAGCAAACACATACTAGGCTATAAGTTTTCATTAATCAAAGCTTATACATAATTGTTACCTTGGAGAGAAGTAAAAATATTTGGGTAACTATTAGGTTTGTTTTTATTGTTGTTAACAGCTAAAAGATAAAAGAAATATGTTGCATTTTAAACTAGGGGTTTCTGTTGTTATTATTTATGAAGTATTGTTTTTATGTTTGTATTCTAGGATTTTTTGTCCATGGTTTTCCCAAACTCTTGAGGTTTCAAGAACATCATGAAAAAATACTGAATAAATTTTTGTCCAAGCTTAAGCAGCACTTGGTAGGTAGATATGACCTTGACTTACACCCACCTATACCAAGAATAAAGCTAGAAGACTTGAGTGCAGCCATTGGTCCCCATTACTCTATTGGTGTACAGTCTCGTCCATTTCATTTACTGAGCAGTTACAGTTGCTCACAGGACATTAGATTGGTGGAATTTAGTACCGCTGAACTATCACAGCCCTAACTCATAGCATCAGTCGCCTTTGAAGCTGATACATAATAATACAAACAATATAGTTTTTAAGGGTATGTGATTCCTCAGTGATTTAGGAGGTTTTTTAATTGCACTAAAGTATTTGCACTAAAATATTTTAAGGATCATACAGACTCGTCCTCAGTGAATCACATGCATACTCCTCTGAAAAAATACAGTAATTTAGTAAAGCAACGATGCTTCCTTTTAGAATATATTAAAAGAGAATCAAAGTGTTGTATTACAGTCTTATCTTATGAGGGGTTTATTCTCAGGGTGATTTTCAAAAGTACAACTGAGGAAGAAGAGAGAGTCAGAAGAGAAAAAGTGGAAATACCGCAGCACAGAGGAGATTCGTAATGAATGGTTTTGTTCAGCTGTGACAGCTGCCTCCAACAACCTGCTTAACTTTTAGTATTTATTATATTGTCATGTTTTGTGTGCAGCAATCCAGAAATTGTGAAATTTTTGTTTTTTTCCAGGATTCTCAAGAAGTCTACACAAGTTTTTACACAATGAAATGGTTTTTTCAATGTTTCCTTGATCGGGTGAGTGTTTATTTTAAAAGTCCAATCATAAAATTAAAAATACCAGACGAGGACAAACTGTTCATCTTATTTCTGTTTTGTTTTTAATTATAGACGCCCTTTACACTAAACCTCAGAATATGGGACATCTATATCTTCGAAGGAGAGCGAGTTCTTACTGCTATGTCTTACACAATCTTAAAATTACACAGAAGTAAGAAAGCATTTAATTATAAAGATTTCACAAAAGCTAGCCTTGTTTTAAATCTTGACTTCTCGTTACCCACCCAACTTCAAGGTCATTTCTTTTTAGTAATGAGTTTAAAAATTCTTTAAAATCAGTGAAGAAATTATCTTCAGTTGGTGGTTTTCCCTCGTTGGTTCTTCGTCGTGACTAGAAGCTTACTCCTTGCAAAACTCTTAATTCTTTTCTCTGTGTCAGTTTCATCTTCACATTTAAGTTGAATGTAGTATGTTGGTTTTACTACTACTAATATTCCTACTAGTTACTTGTTTCCATGGTGTGTGTGTGGGGGGGATGTCCCTTATTTATTTTTTTTTCTTTGATAAGTTTAATAGGAAAAGGGAGAGACCAAAGAAGCCAGGCCCTTTAGTTAACAGGTCTACAGAGGGCGTTTTCTGTGATTGCTTCACCAGGAAAAGAGCATCCAGCCCCACGCCATAGACCAGAGTTGGGGACCCTCCCCCTATCTCCCTGTCTGGCTGCTTTGTGGCCTCTGTAGCAAGTACCCTCCAGGCCCACAGTTGTCCAAATGTAGCAAAAGGCCTTCAGTTGCAATATTGCAAGGGCTTGGTAAATAGGATATGCTGTGCCTTACTCTGAAAGTCAAGAAGTGAGAGTTGCTCTTTATGAATATGAGGGACCTTATTCACCTTAAAGTCTTAAACTACCCTTAAAACTTAGGTACTCCTTTTGTGACCATGCAGAGAAGGGAAGAGAAGCTCACGTGGGTGCTCCTCAGGCAGCACCTCCTGCCTGCGGCAGAGCCTGAGTTCACGCTCACTGTATACTCCGCCCGCTTGCCTTGTTCTTGAATGGTCATCTCTTCAGTTTCCCAGCTCAGTGACACATTAGCTGAGTGCTTGGGGTCCTGTTCTCTAGTTTTCCTCCCCGCTGTGGCTTTGTTCTAAGAATGTCCTTGGTACTTTGATAGGAAATGGTTTGATTGCTTACTTGAAAAGCATGGTCTTCAGGAGCATCAGATTATTCAGATTCTAGATAAGACTGAAACTTTAAAATCACATCTGTGTTGTTTACTCTGAGAGAAGAGGATTCAGAAGTCTTGAGGTTCACGTCCCTGCCTCCCCAACACCAAACCACAGCCCTAAGATGAAGCAGGTTGGCAGTGAACTGCCTCCCAAAACTCAGATCTGTGGTCATAACCGCAGGAAGTCAGTCAGTCTCCCTCCCTCCCCTCTCCCCACCATGCCCTTCTTTTCTCTCTCTCTGGATTATGAACTGACCAAGATGTAGAACAGAAGCATACTCTGTGTTAAGGTATATACTTACCAGTTGAACATTCCTTTAGCAGTGAGAAAGCCCCATAACTCTCTTCCTCCTCTTAAATTGTGTTTCACTTATGACTCTTGATTAATTTTGACAAGTAAAAAGTTCCTCTACTCTTTGTAAATTAACCTTAAACACAACAACTACTTTAAATCCTACTATCATTAGGTTAAACTCTGGAAAGCCTTTGCTGTTGTGTACTCTTTCATTAGGAAGACAGAGATCAAGGACTTATATGAAGTTCCTTCATCATATAAAGCTTCTGGGCCAATAGTTACCTGAGGCTCCTAAGATTTTTTCTTGTTTTTTTCCTGATTCCCTTACCAATATTTAGAGGCATTGTTATTTAAAAAAGAAAAATCACACTGTGACTTTAAACAGTAAAAAAAAAAAAAAAAAGGCAACCTAAATGCCCAGTATTAGAAGACCAATTATTCATAAATTTAGAGCATACACACAGTGGATTCTTATGCAGTTGTTAATAATGACAGCATAAAATCATACTTGTTGAAGTGAGAGGTATCAGTGATACACCATTGACTGGGGGAAAGCAAAGAGGTGAATAATGTGTAAAGTATCATTTACTTCTGTAAGTTGAACTGCAATGTACACACATCTGCTTGTAGGACACTGGCATAGTATCAATACAGATAAAATTAATAATCCAGATTTTCAAGAAATTTGGAGAGGGGCATTGGTGGTTTAGTGGTAGAATTCTTGCCTCCGAGATTTTTGAAAAACTCTGAGACAGTTAAAATACAGACCTAGAAGTGGCTATGCCTGTGGCAGTCACAGCTGTTATCAGGAAAACACATACATCATCCTGGGTGGTCTTTGTCAGTCTCCGGTCTCTAGGAGCTCATGCTCTGGGGAAAAATAATACCCAGGTATGGTTATTCTTACACCTGTGAGAAGGTATTTAGCAGCATTCACCTTTCCCCAGTCCCCCGAGGCTACCTGCTTTTCTCTGTGAATTGCTTTTCTCTGTGCTTTAATATCAGGAAACAGTTTTGTACTAACTGAGTTTTGGTGATAGTCACAAGGCTATTTGGAAGTTGTATGTGGTGCACTCTTAAAAATAGACATCGAATAAAATACGTTTTCTTCTCAACCTAAAGTAGCCATTGTATATTTTTCTCATCTTTTCTTAGAACATCTTATGAGATTGTCCATGGAAGAACTTGTAGAATTTCTTCAGGAGACCTTGGCAAAGGATTTTTTCTTTGAAGATGACTTTGTAATAGAGCAGCTCCAGATTTCTATGGCAGAACTGAAGCGGGCAAAGCTCGACCTTCCAGAGCCTGGTAAGGAAATAGCCAGATGCTTTATGTATAACTTACAGTTAAGATCAGGAGATACTGTGCAGTTAACATGGCCCATTGCTGTGAAAACGTCTGCATACTTGTGATGACATCATGTAAATCAGTGTCTTGTTGGCTGCTTACGGCTTCATTATTTTAAGAAAGAGCAAATATTCATTAAATCTGCCTCTCCTAGTTGGAAAATTAGGAAGTTTAATAGATAGATAATGTTTCAACAGAAGTTAACCATGGCTTAAGTTACCATAACAATCAGCACTCTTTACTTTCACCATCACTTGTAGAACCACATGCGGTACTGGAGCAAGTAGAAGTCCCATTTTATAGAAGAGGAAACTGATACTAAAATGCTAATAAACATGAAGCCCGCAGAAGCTGCAGATAGCAGAGTCCGAGTCTGAGGTTCCTGACTGCTCATCCCTGGTTCTTCGCAGTATGCTGCAGTGTAGATAATATATTTTATTCACTTATTCCAAAACATCTTCTAGTGCCTCCTGTTAGGTTTTCTGCTAGGTGCTGTGTTGGGGATTTAACAACTAAAAAGACATTCCTTCTGTTCTCAGGGTGCACGGAGGAGACCCAGAATTTACGCAGCAACAGTAGAGTATGAATAGAGTCATAATAGAGCTAGAAACAGGGTAAATAGGGAAGGGTGGATGAAGGGTAGTACTGGATAAGAGGGAAAGAAAAAACAAAATGCAGAGAGAGCACAGTAGAAAGTTTTCAGAACACACTTTTGCTAAAAACCAAGATGCTTTGCTTTTAGTTATTTAAGCGTAAGGAGTCTAATCGGTGTTTCTCTGAGGTTTGTTTTGCGTCATCAGGGTTCACCAGAAGTTAAGCCGTCACTGCAGTGGTGGCGTGTGGGCCTGGGCCCAGTGAGGCCAGCGCCCTGCTCCGGGAGGTCCCTCCTCTCATGTAGTGTTGTCCCTCTCTACTGATTCTTTCCTGTCACAGGGAATGCATTTGGAGTAACAGTTACTAACTATATTCTTGCTATTCCAATATTTATTTTTAAATGACTTACCTACTTTTAAAAAGTTTAAAACAAGTTTTAGTAAAAGACACATACATTAATAGAAAAAATATATATAACAGAACTGTTTAAACATGAGAATAAAATATCCAAACCTGTGTAATGGAATGGACTGATTTAGCGTCTAACTAGCAGCTAATGTTTATTGAGTGTCTGGTCTGTGCCACATTCCACACAGTGTCTCATTTAATCCCTCAAATAACTTTTACAAAACACTCAGCCCCAGTCTACACATGAGGAAACTTGGTGGCGGTAGTTTGTAAGATCTTTTTACAGTAGACAGAGATTGAGGAGGTGGGGGTGGATAAATGACCCCGGAGCTGGGTTATTCTCCGGGCTGATGTTCTCTGCTTGGATACAGAAAGCTGCTGCGGTCTTCCGAGGCAGGCCGGCTGAGGGACTTATAGTTGCGTGTGGTGTCCACTGGGTGGTGACAGAGACCTGAGTACGATGGAAGATGGAGCAGCCAGAAGGGACTAAAGAGACTCCCCTTTTTTTTTTTTTTAAGGGATGCTAAGGAGTGTTCTTTTTGTTGTTGTTTTAAAGAAAAAAGTGTTATTCAAGAAAAATAAGAAACTTTTTGCCTTTTTCTGAAATATATCAAGTTACAGTTCCTTTTTTTTTTTTGAGCAGAGTAGTCTAATTCTTGGCAGTGGCATAAAGATATTTACCATTTATGTGATGGAACCCTAGTGAAAAGTGTCATTAGCGTGGTATTTTCACAGAAGCGTCCGTCTTGTGTGTGATGGGAATCATGCTGCTTTCCCACTTCTTCATTTAAACTCCTGGTTTTCAGGGGAGGAAGTGAAGAACAGAATTTTAGGCAAGGAGCTAAAGTGAGGTGAGCAGAAAACAATGTCATGTCTATTGAAAAGAAGTCCAGAATGAAAGTATGGATAATAAATATTAATACTTATTGCCTATTTATAGCCATCCGTTTGACATCAATTATGCTTGAATCTTTTAGTTATACCCCATTGCTTAGGTGTGAAAGGAGATATTTAAACCAAAGACCAAATGCAGCAGAGTGTGTATTAGGCACGTTGGGGCGGGGGGGGGGGGGGTCGGCTGCATAGTTTGAATAGTTTGAATCTGTGAAAGATACTGTCCAAGAATGTTTAATGCTTATACGGATCTACTTGTGTGGGAAAAGGGCAGAGAATATTTATCAGCACATGAGACAATGGTGTATGTGCTTCAGAAAGGAATCACTTTATAATGAAGTCGGAGAGTATTTTTCTCCTGATCCTGTACTTAGACACAGAGATCAGCTCTCCTGGGCGCAGGGCCCTTGGGTTTTGCTGCTATGGTTGCCAGATGAGTCCTGGGCCTCACTCAGTCCAGCAGCGGCCTCAGGAGGCCCAACGCTCTGCTGTGGGTATCTCCCCGCCCCATCGCCCCCATTATTCTCCCTGATTCTGGCCCATCCTTCCCCTCCCCTCTTTCCCTTCCTTCTCCTAGGTCCCTCCTCTTGAGAGACAGGGCCCTTCCCACTGCCACGGAGGCCCTTAGAAACATGAGCAAGTGTACATTTGCTTGCCCTTGAACTGCTGAGGATTTGCGCTGTTCAGAGGGCTTGGGTCAGTCACGGGAATCCGTCAGCGACTGCTGGTAGAGGACAGAAGTGGGTGCGGAGTCACGGCCCTGCCCGCTCCCCGGTCACAGGTCCCTGTGGACAGGAGCTGCTGTCCCGCGCTGTTCTAAGTTGTGCAGACCCCAGCACTGCGGTCCGGCCCTGGTGCCTGGGAACACACTGACCCTCCCGCGTAGGCCCCCTGGCTTAACCTTCAGTACTATCCATAATATGGGGAGGAGTTAGGGTTTTCAAGCACCTAGGTTTTAGAAGGCTCTTTCTTATATGCTTGTCTATTGCTCCTTTCAAAGCACTCTCCTTTTTTCCTACTTACAATCTTTATGGGAGCTAAGGGCTGTATCCTCTAAATAGCTTTGTTCAGTTGAGGTATCCATCGTTACCTCTTAGAGTCCTCGTTCCTAGTGAGAGACTGACATTCAGCAGTTAATTATAGACATCATGTCCTTTTGTTTGCACTGAATTTTTTTTTTTCCCTCCAAATCCTGCTATATCTAGTTTCTTAGCTATATAGATCTTGGGTATTTATTACTGTTATGTCTCTGTACTGTTTATTTGAGTGATAACATCATTACTCTAATTAAGACTAATTACATATGAATGAGTGGACATTCTGTCAAAACCTCAGTTGTGATTCTGTTACTATTTTAGACACTAGACTGCAAAATAAGTAGGACTGCACTTTGAGCCGGTTATCGACTCCTAAGGTGAAAGGGAGATGTATTATGGGTGACCGTGAAAGACCTTTAAGAAGCTACTTTTTGGATGTTTTAAAACAGTTGCAGATTTTTTCCCTCCCGGTGTGGATTTTGGCCTCTTGACCATTCAGTAAATGGAACATGCTAAAATTTTCTTTTAATTCTAATATGATGTGTAGATGCATAGAATATTAATGTCTCTTCTTAGAGAAATGTGTATATTGGCTTGAATATAAAGTAGTGTTAAGTGTAAGGTGAATACTTTTCTCACCCTTTATATTGAAAAATTAAAAATCCCTCATATGTATAACACATACCTTTCCATTTTGCTTCAGGCATGAAATTACCACCTCAGTCTATTACTTCCTCATTTTTTCATTCCTTTTCCTGAGAAATACAGGCCTTATATTTGCAATTCTGCATTTTACCATGCATCCTATTAGTCTTTGCTGATGCATGCCTTTTATGTATCCGGAAGATTTCAGGATATGAGAACATAGGGACAGGATATGATGTGGTATTATTTTCCCCAGATGTTCAATTCTCTCTTAGTCTTCTTTCCTCCCTACTTCTTCCTTCCACTTTACCTAGAGCAGCTTTGTTTGTATTTTTTTATTTATTGGAGTTTCATATGAGAGTTGGTTAGAGAAGGAGAATTTCCTTTTAAAAAGTTAAAAAAACCCACTGAATTAGGGAAACACAAAGTTTATTTTTAGCTCAGTAACTCTGAGTCTGGCGGCTCATCTATTTAAAGGTTATTTACCATCATTCTCCGCTCCCTTCCAAGGAAAAGCTCATTGAACTTTTTTAATATCTTAAAATTATGATATGTGGGTAAATAATAGTTATCATCACCTAAACCATGAGCTACATGAAAGCAAGGTGGCATCTGCCTGCTCACAACTGTGGACCCATGGCTTCCTCCTAACCGTTTGTTAGGTGGGGGGGACATTTGAAGAGAGAAACAACTTATTTTTAAGTGAGAATGTATGATTTTGTAGTGACAGGTAGAAAGCATATATCTTAAACTTTGGAATTTTTACAAGTGAAGTCTGTCATCTTTTCAAGATGGTATTTATGGGTGTCCATATTATGGTGGATTGTTTTTACACACTGTTTACTAAATGCGCATTCCTTTAATTCCTCTTTAATTTTCTGGTGTTATTTGAAATGTAAAACTAAAAGTATCTAATATGATTTTCTCTTTCTTTTTTCCTTTTTTTGCATTTAAAGTAGGACCCTGTTAGAATATTAATTTGGAAGTACAGAATATTGTTTCTTTTTATCCTGTGAAGTTACTTGAGAGAATAATAATGAGTGATTTGGGTATAACTTGGAGCCACAGTTGGTCATCAGTTGACCTTTAAACTTGGCAGACTTGCTTGAAGTTGATAGAAACTATTTTACTGAGAGTCTAAACTCTTTTAGTTGAGGAATGCTTAAGTGGAAGGAATGTAATAGTAAGACATTGAACTACTGACCTGCAAGATTGTTTTAGGAATAGAAATGAGAATATCAGCTTTGCATTTTTGAAAAAGGTAATAGCTTAACAAAATTTAATAATCATCTTATACAATTCTGTGATCCTTGCTCATGGGGCTTCCCTGTTGGCTCAGACGGTAAATAATCTGCCTGCCAGCTTTGATCTGAGGGTCCAAAAGATCCCCTGGAGAAGGGAATGGCTACCCACTCCAGTATTCTTGGGAAATACTGGACAGAGGAGCCTGGTGGGCTACAGTCCATGGAATCCCAAAGAGTGGGACACTACTGAGTCACTATCACTTTTTCTTACTACTCATATAAGGGTATATAAAATCTTCCGATCTGCACATTGTCTAATAAGACTTTTGAGTTTTGGAATGTTTTCATGTCAATCTCTCTAAAAAATGCTTCTCCTAAGCTACTAAAATGTTGCATGTCTCTGTTGTGGGTATGCATGTTGAGTGCGCAAGTGAAGAGTAAGCAGAAATTCATTGATTGTAAGTCTTAGGTTTGGTACTGTTTGCTCATGCACATATGGCACTTATGAATGTGTCTTTCCCTTTAGGCAAAGAGGATGAATTTCCAAAGAAACCTTTGGGGCAGCTTCCCCCTGAAGGTCAGTCAGCTGGTGTTACTCACCTGAGCAACGGACAGAGGAGCGTGGGCAGGTCGAGTCCCCACCCTGGCGGTCGGAGAGGCAGCGGCTCGCCCCACAAGATCCACGAGCCCTCCCCACCCCACCCACGCCGGACCGGCACCCCCGAGAGGGCGAGGCAGCAGCGGCGTAAGTCGTCGGACGAGGAGGGTAAACGGCTTCGCGACGAGGCGGAGGCGCAGGCGCAGGCGC
>NW_011494909.1:1442295-1468129 GCF_000754665.1 Bison bison bison
CCGGCCCCCGGGCTCCCCACGTGAGGCAGAAGACGAAGATGCTGGATGCAGATGAGGGCAAGCGCGGCTCCACGGCCTCTCAGTACGACAACGTGCCCGAGGACGGTCCGGGAGGCGCCGTGGAGGAGGCGCTGGAGCGCGCGCGGGCGCAGAGCCCCCGGAGGCCCGCCGAGCCCGGCGCCAGCCCGTCCAGAGCCCTGCCCAAGTTCGCCCTCAAAGTCCTGCCTTCGAGTTACGCCCAGCACCCGTTCCTGCCAGACGGGGAAGATCGCGGTCCTGCGCACCCCCCTTCGTACAGTAACCCCCCCACCTACCAGGGCAGCTCTCCAAAACGGGTCCCCGCCGCCAACAGCAGCTTCCCGTTTCCCCCCGGGGCACACACAAATCCTTCCCGGAGACCTTACGGCTCCACACTTTCAATCAGTGCTTCTCCAGAGAAATCTTACAGCCGCCCGACTCCTCTGGTCCAGCCGTCGAGTCGAATAGAAGTTCTCCCTGTTGATCTTGGTGCCGGCGGATATTCGGGCAATTCAGGGTCCCCAAAGAATGGGAGATTCATCCTTCCTCCAGGGGATTGTTTGCCAGATAACAGAAAATTGTCAGAAGTTGGTTACACGTGGAGACCAGAGATGCACGGACAGCCGTGGACAAGAGATGTCAACCGTGGCCACTTGAGCAGTTTCCCAAGACACCCCACGTTTCACCACGCCCCCTATCAGGACCACTCACTCCCCTCAGTCTCCGTAGATGGTCCAGTGCGGTATAGAACTTCCCCAGCTCTGGAAGACGCCACTTCACCCGGGTTTCAGTATTCAGGGCCCTCGCCTCCAGCGTATCACTACAGAAATCGGGATGGACTCTCTATGCAGGAGTCAGTATTGCTGTAAGAATTCATTTGTACTTGCTGCAGACAAGAGAATAGAAACCGTATGAGACCTGAATTGCTATGTTTATAATTGCCAAAGCAGTATTTTATACGATTGTAAAGAACTCGCACAGTTCTCATGTATGTCAGTAATAAGAATATATGGAAGTGATTTCATTCCCACCTAGATGCTGCTTAAAGATGAGCTTTTAACGTGCATCATCACCGAACCCATTAAAAGGAATTTAACCTGGAAACATAGCAATAGCATTTAGGGATGCACGCACAGTTTCATTAATATCTTTCTCCAAAATCTGAATATTTGTACTCTCTTAGCCCATTCTATTTTGAGTAATGTTACAAAGCACTGAAAAGCAGTAGAATAGATATTTTTAAGGCTCTACCTAGTGTATGTGTTTTTTAATAGCTACTATATAGGCATCTACCCATATACAGTCAAACACAGAACTAAAAAAGTGTTAAAAGAACTTTTAATCTAGATCCATGGAATAATTTATTCTCCTTTTCCCTAACTTATCTTTTAGTCAGGTTTTGTCCGTCCACCGCCACATCCCCTCGTTTTATTTTTAACCCAGGTCCTAAAGTGACTTGAGGGTTTGCCCTGACTTGATTCAGCATCTCATGGAATGCTCAGCTTTCTCATTCAGCTTTCAGTCTGAAAATTAAAGACATTGGAGAGAAAGGCTAACCACTTAATGGTGCTTAAAAAAATCAGTGCAGTTTAAGTTTTGTTTTCAGAAGTGCAGCACGCAGTGTGTCCATGTTCACAGAGAAGTCAGCTTTTGTGTGTCTGTGCCCTTTTTTCTGGTCTGACTCCTACAAAGCTCAGAGCAGAGTATGCTTGCCAGACGCCCAGGAAGTGTGTGTATAACTCTCCAGTGGATGCCAGCTGAAGTTGCAAGTTACCGATCACCAGTCACTCATAGCAGAACCAACTGCTTTGAAATTCATTTGAAAGCAGGATTAATAATATGGTCCTTTCTTACTTCTGTCCCTTAAATTCCTGTGAAACCTCCCTACAAAGGGCAGGGAGATACTTACATGGTCTTTTCCTGGCCCTCTTCCTTTAAAGAATGTAGTCAGTGGATATTGCTGCTCTTAGGCCATTAAATTATTGCTTTGTAAAATTGTAAAAAATGATCCTAATTATTACTAGGAATCTCAGATTTTGGTCCTTTTTTTTTTTTTTTTTAAAATAGCGTGGCTATCATTTTTTCAGAAATCTTTTTTTTGGTTGGTTGGTTCAGTGAAAAAAGTTCAGTTTCATGGTAACAAATCAGCAACGTATTTCAGAATATTCTTTTACACTACAATGACCAAAACAGTGACCAAGTTTTGGGCACTCCAAGAAAGTATGTCTTTGGGTTTCACTGGAGAGCTTGTTTTCACCCTTACCTTGCTCTTGTTCGAACAGTAGAGAATAGAAAACCTAACACTGATGGTTCTTCTTGTAAATTGGGGCTTTTAAGCTTTCAAGGTACAGAAGTATATGTTATAAAATGAGAGTAACATTTGTTTAGCTAGTGAATGTGACAATATTTTTTATGTATATAATGAGTCTAATGTAATTTTAATCAACTTGGTAATGATGTTATTAAAGGGCAAAACAAATGCAGTGTATTAGCAGCTGAGCACTGCATAGAAACTCCGACAAAATCCAAATACCACAAGACTCCCGACCCAGATCATGTGGAAGCTGAGAAATAAATGTATATAAAAATGTAGCTGGGGATGTGAACTCCAATTTTAAACCTTGATTCTGTGACTTGTAATAATCCAAGCTGTACAATTTAGTTTATGATAGCAGCATCAAAGCTGCTTCAAAATATATATATATCAACAGTGGTAAATACTGTAGATTTATATATATATATATGCAAAAAATATATACACACACTATTTTCTTATGTCATCTATGACATTTTTTTATCTGTATACTTTTTTTGATGTGATTGTTTTTAACATGCTGAAGAAGTATATTTTGTTTGTGTCTTTTATGTGCTCTGTTCATATGGCATCTCTGATTTTTCTAAACCTTGTTCACTTCTAACTGAGTAGATATGACCCAGTATTTGCCTCCATGACTATATATATTGCAGTTCTGTGTTACATGCTTTACTAGCTTCCAGTAATTCTGTATTTAGAACCGTATCACCTGCCTTTATTTAATCAGCCATTTTTAATAGCTTACAAGTCTGTTAGTGTGTGAAATTCACTCAGTTGTGTCCAACTCGTTGCTACCCCCATGGACATATATAGTCATGGAATTCTCCAGGCCAGCATACTGGAGTGGGTAGCCTTTCCCTTCTCCAGGGGATCTTCCTAACCCAGGCAGGGATTGAACCAGGTCTCCCACATTGCAGGCGGATTCTTTACTAGCTGAGCCACAAGGGAAGCCCTTTTAATAGCAATAAGGAATTATTTTCAGTTTTCCTCCATTGTGAAATGTAGCTGTTGGTTTTTCAAGTAGGAAAATTTAATTTGAAATTATTTTGCCACCATCCACTTTGACTCTTTCAAATTTATCTTTTAATAAAATATAAATAATGAAATGTTAAAAGATGGAATAATATTCATATAGGAGGTTAAGTATATTTATAAAAAATCTGGTAAGGATCTTCATTTTTTTCTCTAGATATATACGAGGTAAATATTTTACCACTGTTAAGTCTTTTCTTCATAGCAGTTTTGCTTAACACAGTAAGCACTTTGATATAGTTTATATATTTTTTTTAATAGTTTGAAAAATTAAACTAGACCTAGTGTCTCAAAGAGTTTTAAAACTTCAGCTCTTTCAGGTGCTTATGTTGTTTCCAGGATGTTTAAAACAGAAGACAGCTTTGGGAGCCAATAGATGCCTATCCTGTCAAACCAGACATACAGGGGAGGAACAGAATGCATTTTCCTCCTGCCCTCTAGGTTCTCCATCCAGACCTCATAGATTGGGCAGATAAAGGACAGACAAGTAGGAGAAAAGCAGCCAGAAGGCCATTCGCACGTGTGTCCTGCCTTCACGGGATCCAGTGATGAGGTGCTCCAGGGGAGGGTTAGCTTGGGGTTTCTCCACCCAGCTTAGCTGGGGAAAGGGAGGGATGGGGAAGAAAGGGCACTTACGTAAAAGCAAATGACTTTCTAGAAAATAAATGGGCCTTCAGCAAAGCAGATAGGAGAAATGATCATGTGTCCTGGGGGCTGAGTGGGGTGCCAGAAGAGGAGATTATATATAAAGTTGCCTGGGGAGGGGATTTATGACAATTGCATTCTTTGGGAAGGCTCTGCTTTTAGGCAGGTAAAGGGTTTCAGGGACTCATAACTTCAGCTCAAAAATCGTTTGTACCCCCAAAGTGGCATGTTTTGGGGTGACAGGTCCTAAGCCTCTTCACCATCAGTGACAGAATGCTTCTCTAAAGAAGGAAAAGAGATTCAGTCTGGGACATCTCCAAAGAAGAAAAATAGATGTTTACAGGATGTGATATTGTTTTAACTTTTTTTCATTTTAAGATACTAAGTTTTATGTCACAGTGAGTGTCACTGTATATTTGTAATCATTTCCAATCTTTGTCTCAGGGCTCGTTACACCATAAGCACAAAAGTGATGCCTAGTCAATATTTTGCTAAGATCTCTTTTCTTTTCTTTTTCTATGATTAGAGAAAAACATTCCAGGTCCACAAATAGGGCTTTATTCACACAGGATCTACAGCTTAATCTTCTGGAAATACTATTCTCAGTTATCTTTTACATTCACGCCTTTGTTTTCGGATGCTCTTGATTGTGGGTTATTTAAGATTGGTTTTGGCAGTTTGTTTTAATTGTCCTTTAATGGATTTTACATTTCATTTCTAATAGTAACATTAATACTTATCGATCAGACAGTTTTAATAAGTCAGACTTTACTTTTACAATGACATAAGGTGTTGAGAACAGGACAAAGGATTCCATTTAACACTTGTGAATTGTACTCTCAGAAGGGTTTTCGGTTATAGATAAATCTAAGCATAACTGCCACCATTTTATCAGTAAGAATCCTGAAAAATAGAGGAAAAAATAACAGATTTCATAAGAGTGGATCTTGACCCCTGCTGCTCGTTAGAACTAACTGGGGAAATTTTTTTTTTAATCAAGTGTATATTCCCACTGTGAGCTGTCTCAAAAATTCTTAACAGACCCCTTTCAGAGTTTCGAAACTGATTTCGGGTAAGTTAGGAACATTTCGACTGGAAAGATGAACATCCCCAGCCATCTCACAGTTCTGATGAACTGCTGGCAGTGGTGGGAAGTGGCAGTGACTTCAGCCCAAGGCCAGACCCTGTGCTTCCTCTCATCACCTCTTACAACAGTTCTTCCAAATAGATTGAGCCTTATGAGGATTTCCGTTTTCCTGGATAACTTCTGTCACTTTTCCTTAAGTGACCTGCTGAAAAGAGGCCCAAGCTGTCAGGAAGCCCATGGAGAAGCCGAGAAGGTGCTGCACACTGGTGTCCACCTGACCAGTCAGCATTTCATTGAGCCCCTACAGTGTACTAGTCGCCTTGGGACGGTGCTGGGTTCATACTTCAAGATAGGAGGTGTGTTTTATAGTCTGTGTCTCAGTTCAATGTTGGCGATGGGACGTGTACAGGTGACCATTGTGGGCACAGAAAAGCCCAGTGCTGGAGGGTCTGGGAGGGCCTGTGCGGGAGAGAGAGTAGACGGACTGAAGGGAGGGAGAGGGGCGTTTGTAGAGAAGGGATGCACGCAGCCTCGTGCCGTGTGTGGGGAAGTTCTCGCTTTGGCATGTGTGTCTGGGATGGGGTGGGAGAGTCTGCAAAGACCTGGCCTGGGGGCCTGTGTGCCCTGTGGAGGCGGATGTAGGGGTATAGGCCTGGGGGATGTTTGGACAGTTGCAACAAGTGTTATTTCTAAAAGGTGGTACGGATCCCAGCACCAGGGGAGAAATTACCAAGAAAAGGTAATGAACTTGAGAACTATTTACCAAGTAAAAATTGGCGAAACTTGATAATTGATTGAATGTAATCATAACAATTAAGGATAATAGCTAACATTACTGAATGCTCGCTGTGTGTCTGGCATTGTGCTCGGCATATTACCCGTATTAATTCTCCCAATAACTGAAGTGTATGACCTTAGTTCCCAGTTTACATATGAGAAAACTAAGGCTCAGGGAGTTGAAGTGACTTGGCCCAAGTTACACAGCTGCTAGGAAAAGAGACCCAGGCAGGACTTGAATCTGAGTCTAGAACTTCCATTCCCTCACTGACAATTTTAAGAAAGTATTATTTACCTACCATAAAATTCACCCATTTAAGTATACACATCAGTGATTTTTTAGTAAATTTACGGAGTTATGCAGCCATCACAGCAAACCAATCTTAGAGCATTTCCATTACCTCAAAAAGCTCTTTTCCCCATTTGCAAGATCCATTCCCACCCACAGCTTCAGGCAACTTAATCCACCGTCTATCTTTCTGATTTGTCTTTTCTGGACCTTGAAATGGAATCAGACAATATGTGGGGTTTTTTGCATCTGACTTCTTTTTGCTTTTTGAGGTTCATCCATGGGTAGCAAGTGTCAGTATCCACTTTTTTCTTTATTGCTGACTAGGAGTCTGTTGTCTGGCTATCACACTTTGTCCCTCCAGTCACTAGTTGATAGGCATTTGGGTTATTTCCACTCGCTGCTCTGACCATTTGTGCCAAGCGTTTGGCCTTGTTTTCATTTTCTTTGGGTGTATATTTAGCCGTGCTGTTGCTCGCTTTTATGATAAACTTGTGTTTAACTTTTAAAGAAGCTGCCACACTCTTTTCCATCATATCTGTATCATTTACCTTCCCACCAGCAGTGTATGAGGGGTCTGATTTCTCCACGTCCTCGCCGATGCTTGTTCTGTATTTTTGGTTAAAGCCATTCTAGTGGGTGTGAAGTGATATCTCACTGTGACTTTGATTTGCATTTCTCAAATGGCTAATGATATTGAGCAGCTCTTCATGTTTTTATGACTCATTCGTGTGTATTCTTTGGTGAAATCGCTATTGATATCTTTTGCTCACTTGTTTAATTGGGTTTTCTTATTTTTTTAAAGTAAGCATTCTTAAAATACTCTGGATACAATTCCTTTGTAAGACATAAGATCTGCAGATATTTTCTCCCAGTCTGTGACATGTCTTTTCAGTTTCTTAATGATGTCTTTTGAAGTATGAGTGTTTTTAATGAAGTCCAGTTTATTGTTTTTTTTCCTCCATGGATCATGCTTTTAGTATTGTATCTCTCTGCCTAACCCAAGGTGACAAATGATTTTTCTCCCATGTCTTATTTCAGAAGTTTTACAGTTTAGCTCTTACATTGAGATCTATGAGCCATGTCAAATTATTACTGTTATAAGGTGTGAGGGAAGGATCTAAGTTGATATGCATGTTCAATGGTCTCCGAACCAAGTTTAAAAGACAGTGCTTTCCAAAACTGAATTGCCTTAGTACCTCTATCAAGAAATCAATGAATCATATAAGTGTTTAAGTTTCGAAAACAAGAAGTGTACATCCTCCAACTTTGTTCTTTCTCAAGTTGTTTTGACTCTTCTGGTCCAGTGTTATGCTTCTTTTGTTAAAGTTATGCCTGTTGTATTTTTCTTGCACTTGTGACTAGAATTGTGTTCTTCAGAACCTGTATTCTCGCACACATCATTCTGTACTGCTGAGCGGAACAGAAGGCCAGAGGTTGATTTCTGCAGTTCCCTGGTTGGGCCGTGGGAGGGACAGTGAGGCCACCATCTGATGAATCCGGGAGAAGGAGTGGGTTTAGGGCTGACGAGGAGACGGCTTCTGTTTGGACCCGTAGAATCTGAACAGTGGGGTACGGACACATCGAGCAGATGGGCAGCTGGTGATTGTGGAGCGATTTGGACTTGCTGGCACGTAGGGGTCAAGTCATAGGAGAGCACCTGCCTGGGGAGGAGATGAGCTGAGGAGGGGAGCGTGAAGGACTCGGAGGGACCGGCCTGGACTGGGGTTCCACGGCACACAGGCCCGGTGATTAAGGACGGAGCTTCCGCATCAGACTGAGTCGAGTTTGAAGTCGGCGCCCGAGGCATCCACTGGCCTCCGTCCTGGGGAAGGAGGAGCAGGACCATAGCATCTGTGCCCTTCTCTGGGGTATGCAGGCTGCAGTGCTCGTTTCCTGGAGTTGTGAGGATTCAACAAGCTGATTGGTGCATGGTTTCCAGGAAGGCATCACCACGCAGTAGTAAGGAGGAAGGTTACCTGTCCTCCCAGCCCCCGCAGAGCTGGGCGTTAGTGACCAGGAGGGCCGCAACCCTGATTACATGGAGCTGAGAGTCTCACGAGCAACACAGCGGCACACGTGTCACGACAGGACACCTGCAGGGGGCGGGGGGAGGATGGCCCAGGGCGATGGGAGAGGAGGGGCCCTGGCTGGGGGGCTGCAGGTCCCAGGAAGGAGGAGAGGTCAGCAGCCTAAGTGCAGGAGAAGATCCAGTGACTTGACTGAAGAGATGGTTGGAGTTTGATAGGGCGTTGGGGCTGTCATCTGCTGTCATTCCTAGAGCCACGGCCAGGTTGGCACGTGTGGGAAGCAATGCCACTCTCCAGAGCAGGGTGGGGGCGTAGTGGGAGGGTTGGGCCTACATGGGGAAAATGATGCCAGTTAGAGGGCAGTTCTGACCCTTCACGCGCTTGGGAACCGCTACCAGGCTGCCCTTGGTTTTATTCCAGTTTGTTACTTTCTGTATTCCTGGAGATTAAAATACCAATAATTAAAACTCCCTGTAGATCAAACTTTCCACTTTGATTTGGAGGAAAGTCAGCATAATTTGAAGATAAAGCCGGCTGCATCAAGACCTCACATCCTTCCCTGGAACACCCTTGACTTCGGAGAGCACATCTGTAAGTTTTGCTGCAGGTGGTACCCTAAGGAGATTTGATGTGGGAGTTGCCATGTGTGGGCGTGCAGAGGTTCACTTCTCTGAAAGCCAAATATGAATCCACAATGAACCACGGCTCCCAGATAGCTCAGCCGGTCTTGAATGCATTCATCAGCTCCACTGAGATCCTGGTGTGACTCTGGGCAGGTCCCTGAGCCTTTTTGGGCCTGGGTTCTCTGATCTGCAAACTCTAGAGGTAGAAGGGAGAGTCTGAAAAGGGTTCTGCCCTAAATTCTCTAAGGGGAGGGTGCCCCAACCCCAGGCCTGTGTGTCTGCTTTGTGCAGCTGCCATGTCAGGCGGTCTGAAGATAGTGGTGAGCAAAGAACAGATGGCCTTGTGGCATTAAGGAGCAGGCGGACGTGTGGGGAGGGTTGGCATTCATGCTTTCTTACAAATGAAGACCCACATCTATGGCACGGACCAGAAGGGTGGGGAACCCAGTGCGCTCAGGCCTGTGTGACAAGCATGAACATGATGCTTATGAGAAGAGATGTGGCTCAGATTGGTCCTGCGGGACAGTCACCACGGAAACACACAGAGGAAACTGGCTCACAGCCATGGGAAGTGAGGGACCCTCACAAGACAGCCGGGGAGCAGAGGATGGATGCAAAGGAGCAAATAAGACCTAGACACTCAGGTTGCTGTATGGATGCAGTGTTAAATCATCAACCACATCTGTACCCACAAGTCATACCATTAGCAGGACCACCTCTGAAAGGGCAGAGAGCGATGGCCCTGGCGGTGCACAGCTTGGTGGAGTCATCATAGCTTGACTGGAAGTCATCATAGCTATGCCCCTGTCTGAGCTGCCACTCACCAGCAGGGTGAGCTTGGGAAAGCCACGTTTCCTTCTGGGCCTCACTGTCTCAGCTCTAAAATGTGGGCGTTGGAGCTGGATGGGCTGGTGGAGATGACGTCGGAGAGCAGGTCTCAACCAGGGTGGTGAACCAGAGTCTCTTGGGAAGCTGCCCAAAATACTGGTGCCCAGGCCACCCCAGATGAATGAGGCAAATCTCTGGGGGTGGGGCTCAGAAATTAGGATTCTTCTTAAAAATTAAGCCCACAGCAGCCCAACAGTTCACGACTCTCTTATCTGTCCATCAGACCCGAACCACCTGATGCAGTTGTATAGGAATAAGCCACAAGCAGCCAGAGTCCTGGGGTCAAAACCTCTGATGAGAAGCCACGAATGACGTGCCCGCCTCTGCCGCCAAGCAAACTGTTTTGACCATGAAGAAAGGAGATGTCGCTCCATCTCCGCCTCTACGTCATTGTTCTAGCTTCTGTGGCCTTCTGTTACTGTCTGTGAACACCTTACAATCATGTGAGGGCATTTTTATCTAGAGGATGAAGTGGTGTCTGGAAAGAACTCAGGTTTGCAGCAGGCTTGGAGATGAGTCTCAGCTTTTCCAGTAGCCTTTCTGAACCTTAGCCTCTTGAGTGAAATAGAGAAGATGAGGCGTTCTCCACAGGCCTGCTCTGAAGATGTACTGAGATGATGTACATCATGTGTACATGATGTGCAATACAGCGCCTGGGACATGTGCTCAGTAAGGTTAAACGATGAATAGAAATGTCTGTATAGGGAATAGACTAATATCACTTATATTTGAAGTTTGTTTTTCCCCTTTGAGACTTGTGAAGTACCCCCAAGTGGAATATGAGCAAAGAACAGTGAAAGAAAATGTACGGATAGAGAAATACAACGCTATTAAACACATTCTCCATCCTGCCAGTAATTCAGTTCAGTCGCTCAGTTGTGTCTGACTCTTTGTCACCCCATGATGTACTCTGCATATGGGCTTCTCTGGTGGCTCAGTTGTTAAAAGAATCCACCTGTACTGTGGGAGACCTGGGTTCGATTCCTGGGTTGGGAAGATCCCCTGGAGAAGGAACAGTTACCCACTCCAGTATTCTGGCCTGGAGAATTCCATGGACTGCATAGTCCATGGGATCGCAAAGAGTCAGACACGACTGAACAACTTTCACTTCACTCTGCATATAAGTTAAGTAAGCACGATGACAATATACAGCCTTGACATACTCCTTTCCCAATTTGGAACCAGTCCATTGTTCCATGTCTGGTTCTAACTGTTGCTTCTTGACCTGCGTACAGATTTCTCGGAGGCAGATAAGGTGGTCTGGTATTCCCATCTCTTTTAAGAATTTGTTGTGATCAACACAAAGTCTTTGGCATAGTCAGTAAAGCAGAAGTAGGTGTTTTTCTGGAACTCTCTTGCTGAATGGAAGCAATGACCGACGAGGCCAGTTGGCAGAGAGGATGTCCATGCTCTGCCAATGGGAGGAAAAGTTCCCCTTCAGTGTGCCAAGTCCCACACCACTGCATGAGCAGAAGTACAAGCAGAAAAAAATAGATGTGAAAGGATGTTTGTCTTGCAACAGCAGAGGATCAGTTAAATTGAGGTTGAGTTCAGTTCAGTTGCTCAGTCGTGTCTGACTCTGCGACCCTGTGGACTGCAGCACACCAGGCTTTCCTGTCCATCACCAACTCCCAGAGCTTACCCAAACTCATGTCCATCGAGTCAGTGATGCCGTCTAACCATCTCATCCTCTGTCATCCCCTTCTCCTTCCACCTTCAATCTTTCTCAGCATCAGGGTCTTTTCCAATGAGTTAGTTCTTCGCATCAGGTAGCCAAAGTATTGGAGTTTCAGCTTCAGCATCAGTTCTTCCAAGGAATATTCAGGACTGATTTCCTTTAGGATTGACTGGTTTGATCTTGCAGTCCAAGGGACTCTCAAGGGTCTTCTCCAACACCACAGTTCAAAAGCATCAGTTCTTTGGTGCTCAGCTTTCTTTATAGTCCAACTCTCACATCCATACATGACTACTGGAAAAACCATAGCTTTGACTAGACGGACCTTTGTTGGCAAAGTAATGTCTCTGCTTTTTAATATTCTGTCTAATTTTGTCATAGCTTTTCTTCCAAGGAGCAAGAGTCTTTTAATTTCATGGCTGCCATCACCATCTGCAGTGATTTTGGAGCCCCCCCAAAATAAAGTCAGCCACTGTTTCCCCATCTATTTGCCATGAAGTGATGGGACCAGATACCATGATCTTAGTTTTCTAAATGTTGAGTTTTAAGCCAACTTTTTCATTCTCCTCTTTCACTTTCATCAAGAGGCTCTTCAGTACCTCTTGGCATTCTGCCATAAGGATTGTGTCATCTGCATATCTGAGATTATTGATATTTCTCCAATATCTGGCAATCTTGATTCCAGCTTGTGCGTCATCCAGCCCAGCATTTTGGACAATGTACTCTGCATACAAGTTAAATAAGCAGGGTGACAGTATACAGACTTGACATACTCCTTTCTAGATTTGGAACCAGTCTGTTGTTCCATGCCCAGTTCTAACTGTTGCTTCGTGACCTGCATACAGATTTCTCAGGAGTCAGGTAAGGTGGTCTGGTATTCCCATCTCTTGAAGAATTTTCCACAGTTTTTTGTGATCCACACAGTCAAAGGCTTTGACGTAGTCAATAAAGCAGAAGTAGATGTTTTTCTAGAACTGTTGCTTTTTCTGTGATTCAACAGATGCTGGCAATTTGATCTCTGGTTCCTCTGCCTTTTCTAAATCCAGCTTGAACATCTGGAAGTTCACCGTTCACGTACTGTTGAAGCCCGGCTTGGAGAATTTTGAGCGTTACTTTGCTAGGATGTGAGATGAGTGCAATTGTGTGGTAGTTTGAACATTTTTTGGCATTGCCCTTCGGGATTGGAATGAAAACTGATCTTTTCCAGTCCTATGGCCACTGCTGACTTTTCCAAATTTGCTGGCATATTAAGTGCAGCGCTTTCACAGTGTCATCTTTTAGGATTTGAAATAGCTCAACTGGAATTCCATCACCTCCACTAGCTTTGTTCATAGTGATGCTTCCTAAATTGAGGTGTATAACCATATAAAAGAACACTAATACTGTTCACTCTTTAAGAATAGCAGAGATAGTCTGATATGTGCTGATGTGAAAGAGGTCTAATTTATTACTAACAGAGCTACAAACAGCGTTCACCTAGACCTTGGTTGGCTTTCCAACTTCTGCCTTTGCATCAGGCCAACCTTGAAGCTGATGGTGTTGTGCTGTTGAAGGTCATGCATCAGGTGGGGTCAGGGGTCACTTACTGTAGGTTTGGGAGGGCCAGGGAAGTTCTATGTACACAAGGCTTCAAAGCCTTGTGGGCAGACACTGAAGAAGGTTTAGAACCAATGGGCAGGTGCCTAGGATGTTAGAAGGAGCCATGTTGAAATAAGACAGAGGTAAGAAGGGTTTAGGACCCCTGAAGAGGAGAGGTGTCCCAGGCATGTAGGGATGAAAGCTAAGAGCCAGCCAAGATGGACAGGTCCCATCTAGGGCACCGTTTAAAAGTTCTAACAATGAGCCTAACAGGGCTTGGGTGTAGCTCAAAGGAAATGGCAACCCACTCCAGTATTCTTGCCTGGAGAATCCCGTGGGCAGAGGAGCCTTGTGGGCTACCAACCGTGGGGTCGCAGAGAGTCAGACACGACTGAGCAGCTAAACAATAACAGCAGCAAATGGCCATGCCCAGTGAAGATGCCTTCAAACCTCCGTTCCCACCACCCCACCCGCAAACAGTCCTGCTGCTTCCCTGGCTGGTCTCTCAGTTCAGGGAGGAAGAAGGGGAGGAAACCAGAGGGGCCCCTGGGGCAGCCCTGAAGGGCAGCCAGGGGTCACAGGCTTGCCACCCTGAGCCCAGGGCACTAAAGGAGGCCACATCCCGATCCCCCAAGGATGGTGTGGCCCAGGACAGAAGGGCACTTGCTTGTTTTCATATCGAAGCTACAGGTCAAGTGATGCCAGTGAGTGAAAGTTCGAAAGGCAATAACAGTGTTTTTTGGGAAGTCAGACATCCCAGAAACATGGAGACCTTGAAGCAAGGGAAGTCCCATCCCTGCTGGTCTCTTCCTGCCAGTAAGTTGACATTGGACTTGCTTCTGTTTCAAAGCCTGTGTGTGAGGCTGGCTTCTCTTCCCCGCTGGCCCCTCAGAAACAGTGGTGGGTGTTTATCAGTCTGAGAAAGGGGTGGGGAAGTCTTAAGCCTGGACCTGTCCCATCTTTTTAAAAATCACCAGATGTTTCATTAGCCTGGGATAGCCTATCTTTTGGAGTTCATGGATCAGTAAAATGATTTACAAAATTCGAGGCACATAGAACTGTCTTCTTTTTTTTTTGGTTGCTCCTTGTGGCACGTGGGATCTTATTTCCTTGAACCATGTGCCCTGCCGTGGAAGCACAGAGTCTTAACCACACAACCACCAGAGAAGTCCTGTCCATTTTTATTTTATCAAATATACTTGTTAAAAAATATCTTAAAGAATGTTGGTACACACGTGAGAAAGGATGAGCATAAACTCAGAAAAAATGGACAGTCCGTTAAACTGAATGTAGTTAGCCTTTTAAATAATCCACTGTATTGACTTTTTTTGTTGTTGTTAACACCCTCATTGTCATGGCAGACTGGTGGAGACTGAGTTGGGCTCGGCCCTGGTGCAGTCATCAGCATTTAAAGGCCACTGAATTTGTGTTTGTTTGAGTACCAGATGATATGATTAGATTGTGGTTTGTAGAAAATTAAATTCTTCAGCTAAACCAGATGCTAAGCCTCTGCCCCGAATCGATATACTATTCGAAGGCCTGGAAACTAATAAACACACCATAACATTAATTTATGGATGGGTTGTTGGCAAATAACTTCAGAGAAGGAATCCAGGCTTGAAACAGCTTTTGTAATGCCAGATGGAGTGTGGATTTAATCAGTCCTGAGAAGGGTATCTGTACAGTGTCTTAAAAACAAAAAACACCTTAATCTGAGTTAGGTCTGAGATAAACTCTGAGAAAGCAGGGGAAACCAGAACCTAATTGAAAGCGTACAAACAATTAAACCCCACGCAAAGAAAACCGGAGGTTCTTTTATGATGAAACACATTGGCGGGGGTGCAGGGACAACTTACCCACCCAGAGTCCAGTCACCTGGCAGCTTCACCCAAGGACAAGAGGCCACAAGCGACTGGTGAACGTTCTGCACGCAGGGTGGCAGGGCTGGAGCATAGCACCCTTGGAGAAACTCTCAGGACAGTGGGCCACGCACACCTCCTCAGCACACTGTTTCTCTTTCTACCAAATGTGCACACAGGCCAGACAGCTCAGCAGCAGTTCTTTGCTTCTGCATGGATGACTCTGTGGGGAGAAGACAGTGCAGTTCAGCTGAGCCACGCTGTAGGCTGAAAGTTATAACCCACCTGATTCCTTAATGAAGCTGTAATTGAGGCTGTGTCCCTGCCATCTGCCACGCCTGGGCCTCCTGCCATGGCAGTCGGTGGCAACACTGACCACCCGTCCATACAGAACCCAGAGGCCCTACTATGCTTGTTTCCAGCAAATCTGTAGTCTCTGCCCTCCTGCCTTGCCCCAGCCCTGCTCCCTCCTAAAGCGTGTTTTGAAGTCCATGCTGAGACAGGTCACCCAGCCCACTTGTCATGCGATGGGGCCGCAGAGTGTGGTGTCTACTGAAGACTTCATCTGGGCCTTCAGAGGCCACTCATCTCCCCCGAGAGGACATCTGTGTTGACCATTTGGCACAGGAGCCAATACCTTTCTGGCCCAAGAGGTCCCTGGCTTCTTTCCAGGGAGGAGTATGAGGGTTAGAACTCAGAGATAAGGAAAAAATGGAGACAGAGACCCAGGAAAGAGGCCCCCACTGAAGGTAAGAGCCTTTGTAAATGTGCCTTTGTTACCTGAGTGGATGTTCAATACGTATTTGTTGAATGAATGAGTCAAAGCAAATCAAAAAGGGAAAAGCTATTGCATCTGGAGCTCGGGCGTCACCACCAAGTGTCCCCCACCGGTTCCTTGTCAGGCTCTCGTCTGAAACACTCTGGAGCCTGTGGGGACCTTGGTGATGGTGTCCTCCTGAGAAGGTGAGCAGTGACTCTCTTCACAGGGTTGTGGCAGCTGTGAGTGGAGCTCCTGGACCTGGTTGATAGCAGAACCTGGACTAAAACCCGTATCCCGTGACGCCCAGCTCAACACGCTGTCTAATCTGTCAGGCTGTTGACCCAGCCAGGGAGTGTACACCCCGCTGCAGGCAAGCACGGGGTGATTCACTCAGGCCCTGCCCCTGACCTCAGTAAAGCCAGGGGCCTCCTTAAGAACTTGCATCCCAGAAGGAAGACTTGACCTTGAACCCTGCGCTCCTCTTCACCTTGGGCAAAGCTTTTTACTCAGAAAGTTTACCTCTGCCCCCTGGCACAGTGAAGATGATGCCTAAGATCAGCGGATGAACGAACTCACAGTGACTCCTCTGTACCTGTGCTGAGTGACAGACGAAGGGACAGGTGCCCAAGTCGCCAGAATATTCCCTTCCCTGCCAAGGAAGCACAGAGGGCTCTAGCCTAGAGCCCAGGTGAGGCTCCGCACTGCATCAGCGTAGATTTTTTTCTGGGTTGCTCGAAGCAAAAGAAGTAGTGCATCCCCTCCCCTTTTTCATTCCCTCCTCTCCCTTGGACAGTTACTGAGTATTTGCTTCGTATTGGGCACTGGGGATAGAGTAGTGAGGGGCTTCCCTGGCAGCTCAGACGGGAAGAACCTGCCTGCAATGTGGGAGACCTGGGTTTGATCTCTGGGTCAGGAAAATCCCCTGGAGACGGGAATGGCAACCCACTCCAGTATTCTTGCCTGGAGAATCCCACGAACAGAGGAGCCTGGCGAGCTACCGTCCATGGGGTCCCAAAGGGTGGGGCATGGCTAAGTAACTAACACTTTCACTACACTGTAGAGCACTGAACAGTGGCCCGCACCCTCATGGGGCTCACATTCCAATGGGGGGACAATAAAGTCAACACATAGCAAGGTAGCCAGTGAGGAAACAGCTTGAAGAGAGGGTTGGAAGGGGTTGTGGTTTTATTTAGGATGGTCGGTGAATACCCCCGCTCCCCTGGGGAGAAGTTGACGTTGAGAATAGACTGGAAGGAGGGAGCAAGACGTTTAGGTATTTGGAGGAGACTCTTTCAGACTCAAGGAGTAGCTAGTGCAAATGTCCTGGGCAGGAGGGGCCCATTTGCTTGAGGAAGAACAGGAGGGGCCACGAGGCTGAAGCCAAGAGTGTGTGAGGGGCCGAGACATCTATGAGAGAGAAGGTCTGGGGCCAGGCCCTGAGATTACGAGGTCATTAGAAAGATGGGAAATCACTGGAGGATTATGAGCAGTAAATAGGTTGATGTGACTTTTGTTTAAGCGCTGTTCTCCCATCTGCTGGTTAAGGAGCAGGTGGAGGAGTTGGCACATCTCAGCTGTTAACCAAGGGGAGGCGACGAGACTGTGGACAGGGTGGGCCAGGGAGGACTGAGAAGTGGTGAATATATTTAAAACCTATTTCAAAAATGGAGCCAACACCCTTGCTGCTGGACTGGATGTGGGCCGTGAGCCAAGGAAGGGAGACAGGACCGCTGCAGATGCTTGGAGTCTCTTTTTGGCTGAGTAGCTTGGAAGATAATGTGTCCTGATCTGGGACAGGAAAGATGTGGGGAGAGCAGAGGGAGCATGAGGGTACTCGTATTGGGTGTGTTAACCTTGAGTTAATGTGTAATAAGAATGAGAACAGCCTGTGTGTACTGAGCTCTTCCTCTGCGTCAGGCACTGGGCAAAGCGTCTTACAGATAGTGTCCCGTTTAATCCTACAACAGCACCACTGTCATCTCCATTTTCGATGTAAGAAAATGGGCAGTTGTGCCCATTCACAGCCTGACAAGACCTCCTGCAACAGCAGCAAAAATAGATCTTTCCCGTTTAATTGTTCTGCCCTAACTGCACGGTCATGGTTGGTACTGGCTCGTCACACTGTTAATGAAGAGATGAGTTTTCTCCTTGCTCCCACTGAACAGTGAGAGATTATCAGCTTTGTTCTGCTCCTGGAGCCCCGTCGATGCTCCATAGACACTTGAATGACTGCGTGAGTGAGCTTGCGGAACGTGTGGACACGACCACAGGCTGGGCTGAGTACATTTCTTGCAGGGTGGGGTCTGCCTGTCTACTGGGCACATGACAGATTCGGGGGCGAGTGAGCTTGAAAACCAAGGGCATGAACGGTTCACAGTGAGCAACTGGGCTTCATAACTAGAAGCATCGAAAACAGAAAGTCTGAATCAGCACCTGAGGTGAGCAGCGTGGAGCAAAGTAAGAGTCGTGGGGTAGGAGGAGGTGGGAAGGGGGGTCAGTTCACGACTAATCTGTGGGACCTGGTGTGCTTTTCTGTTAGCAGCTGGGAGAGCCTTACTAGCTGGGGGAGTCCTAAAGAGGTCAGCGGTGTGCGCTGAAAAACAGAGACGTGGGAAGAGCTCCGGGTGTCCCATTCAAGAAGTGTATTCGTTACCTGTTGGCTGAGTAACGAATCACCCCAAATGGAGTGGCTCATGACCACCATGTTGATTTACGATGTCTCATGATCCAGGAGCAGCTGGTGACATCTTGGAGGCTCATCGCTGCAGTCTGACTGTCAGAAGCCTGTGCCCATGGTTGGCCCTCGTTCAGGGGCAGAGAAGCAGGCTCACCTTTCCCTGGGAGGTGAATCCAAGAATGTGCTGGCATGTTTTATAACCACAGAGAGGCATGTGATGTGGTCTGGGGATCTCATAATTATACCATCCTGATTCCCCAGGACACTTATCTATCCAGGGGAAAGTTTCTTGGTGCCTACAATGGTTGGCAATTCGTGTCAGATGGGCAGGGGGGATGATGTGACGTGCAGACAAGTTGGCTACATAATTTCTGAGTCTAAACGCTGCATCAGTGTTATTACCAAGGAAACCCCAGGCCTGGAAACACTTTTTTTCTCGCCTCCGGAGGGTATACATCAGAGCAGCCTGTAAAGTAGTCTGTATCCACAGGGATACAAAATAGAGCTAGGAATGCAGAAAAAGTAAGGAGATTGAGCTGGAAATGAGAAAGTGGCCTTGACTTTGTTGTGTTTTTGACTTGGTACAGCAGCAGGAAATTCCAGGTCTTTGAGAGACAGCGATATTCTGGACCAGCTAATCAGCTGCCCCATGACTGTTAAAACCAACAGTGACACCAGTCCTTGCAAAATCAGACCACTCATGCTACTGACCCCGGTGAGAAGGCACTGGGGTTCTGTGCGTGGAAACTGGACTGCAGATAATTGTTTTGTTAGAGGGGAACTGGGAGTTTAGTGAATATAGTCACTAAATATAAGTGAATTAGTGAATTCAAATGTATTCCCAAGCAGAGTTTGAAAGCCTCCTGTAAGGATGTTGATTGCACCATGGGATGTTTGCCTGATGCTGACTAATTAGAAAAGTCCATTCCGGGCTTGGCTTGAGTGAGCCCAGGAGCATAAAGTGTGTCACAATAGCTGGCACCCTGGAGTTCCTAGGATAACTCGCCATCTCCTTGGTTGAGTTTTTTCAACACACAGACTCTCACTAAAGGCCACCGTGTCCCACCATGTGAAGCAATTGCCAACATGTTGTGGCACCAACAACTGGAGTTCTTACCTGTGGAGGTGAAACAAAGAGGAACCTCAGTGTCACCAGAAGCAATTCCTTGGACCATTTGCCACTGTCTGCAAAGGAGTCCAGACACCACCGCTGCAGGGCCGACTGGCTAGCAAAGACTCACTGGGGCTGGGGGACTTGCCATTTTGGGGTCCAGCCTTATGACCGACTTTTCAGTGTCTCAGGCTGGGCAGATTCCCATGAGGGCAGGCCCCAGACCCACATCTCTTAGTGTGTGATGTTCAGTTGCTAAATTGTGTCCAACTCTTTGCAGCCCCATGGACTGCAGCATGCCAGGCTACGCTGTTCTTCGCTATCTCCTGGCGTTTGCTCACACTCACGTTCATTGAGTCAGTGATGCTATCCACCATCTCACCTTCTGTTATCCGCTTCTCCTCCTGCCTTGTCTTTCCCACCATCAGAGTCGGCTCTGATGATGAGTTGGCTGTTCACATCAGGGAGCCAAAGTACTGGAGCTTATCTTCAGCATCAGTCCTTCCAAGTCCTTCCAATGAATGTTCAGGATTGATTTCCTTTAGGATTGTCTGGTTTGATCTTGCTGTCCAAGGGACTCTCAAGAGTCTTCTACAGCACCGCGATTTGAAAGCATCAGTTCTTGGGTGCTCAGCCTTCTTTATGGTCCAACTCTCACATCTGTACCTGACTACTGGAAAAACCATAGCTTTGACTATAGAGACCAGTGAAATGTAAGTTGGCAAATCTCACACGTATTATACAAAAATAAATTAATAAGTAAAGAAACTTAAAAGGGAGAAAAGAGAAAGTGAGCAAATAAATTTAAAAACTGGGCTCAATAAAAAAGTTTACTTTTTGAAACAGGATTTCTCAGAGCCTTTAATATGCTACCATGCCTAGTGAATGTCCAGAACAGACAGCATTTTCACATCCTGCATGACCATCAGAGCCGTTTTCCCTGAGATCGCCTTGGATGACTTTGTTTTCCAGCAGCAACTTTGGAATACACAGGCCTAGACTAGAACTGTTTAGAGTATGGCCCTTCACCTGGTGGTCTCCAATGGGGTAAGTACGAAGTTGGGAATACGTCTTTAGAAAGTTTTCTGGCACTAGGGTAGAGAGAAATTTTTTATGTCTTTTGAAACTACCAAAGTAGTGGGGCTTATATTTTGTATTTTTTGGTTAATTTCATGTTCTGAGTCATTACGTTTTAGGGTACTTCATAAAAAATATCCGTGTGCAGCATACCGAAAGTGAAAAAACACACCAGTCCTTTTCCTCATCATTTGAGAGCATCCCCACCAACAACAAACCCCAAATCAGATTTCTCTAGCATGAGGCCATGCGCACAAAGGTTTCCCCCAGGTAGCATCCTCTAGCCCGCAGGGCAGGCAGCCCTGCCTGTTGTCACTTCTTCATTCACCCATGATTTTATAGTCTGAGTGTGGAATCTCAGACCCTCGCCATGGTCCATCCACTCCTTGCTCACGGACGAGAAGCCCCAGGATGCTCCCTTGTCAGGAGGGGGTTCTGGAGCAGAAAGGAGGTAACAGCCATTAGCCTGCCTGACCCACACCTCACAGTCAGCACCTCCCATCCTTGGCGTGTTGCTGACAGTTCTTTGAAAACTTAAGAAAGTATAACAGGCTTTCAGAAATGCTATCTTCCCAACCGGGAGCTGAGGCCTGGGAGGATTTAAGGAACTGGGTTTAAACAATGCTTGCCTTTTTTTCTCCCTAATTGTGCTGGTCATGTGGGTTCCCCCGACCCCTTCACTCCTGCCAGCTTTCTTAAGTGTTCTCCAATAGAGGACTTAAATGTTTTCAAATAACAATGGTAATTGCCTTCACTGGAGTTCTTTAAAGGTAGATCCTTCTTGCCCATCTCCTCTGAAGGTGTGAATCATGCTCTGATTTATTGCTTAATGCTCAGTCCACATGGTATTATTTCTTTATATCTGTTAATGGGCATTGTAGGAGGGGAGGCAAAAAACTTCCAGAAGTCCCTATTTTTTTCAGCCTAGAATAATTACAAGTAATTTTTCTTTGTTTCCAGGAAATGGTAGATAATCAGCTTTATGTAAAGAAAAATATGCACATGGCATATGGCTGCACATTCCATCTAGGCCCTTCACAGAGAATTAGAACTCTTAACACCGCACAGGGCCTCCAGCAGAGGTGAGTTGCCTGTCATGTTTCTGGAGGCCCAGTCCTGTTATTAAGGGACAGTAGTTGGCCCTGCATAGTTTTTAGCCCAAACAGCTGCATTCTTTCAAATGGTTGTTCGGTCTGCTTGACACACTCTAGGGAAGCAGGCAAAGCATCGTGACCTTCCCTCTGTGTACGAGGAACATGAGGATGAGGAGTCCACATGGAAGGAGGCACACGGTGGCTGGAGGGTGCCTGGGACAAGTTTTCAGGAGCCAGCCCTTGGAGCATCCAGACACCCTCCTCTGCTCCTTATGTTCTTTTGTACGCCAGAGGGGACAGAAACAGGCCACCTCTGGTTCTTAGAGTTCTAGTTTATGTTGAGTTTTAATCTCCTGGTTGGTGTTGTGTGAAATTGCTGAGAAATGTATCCATCAAAAGTAATCTATAAAGGGGGAAATTGGGAAGCATCGAGTTTTTCTTCTAAAATTCCTCTTGGAATGTGAGGAACAAAAGCAAGTAATTTGTATTCAGGAGTTCTTATTCACTTATGCTTGTGTGTCATTTCTTTGCCTTTGTTCACATTTTAGAAAGACAGTAAAAATAAATGTTTCCTCTGTAGTCTTCTGTCATCTATTTATTCATCCTATACCTGTATCTTTATCTGTCTGTGTATCTATCCAATACATTTATCTAACCGTCTAGCTATCCACTGTAGGGGAGGACAAATTCTCCTCTGTCCTCTTTAGGTCTCCAGTTGGGTTTAAGAATTAAACAGACAAAAACAGATGAACAGGGGAAAAGCATACACATTTTAGTAAATTGTTACACATTCATGGGAGCCTCCGTAAGAAAATGAAGAACTAAAGAAGCAACCAGAGCAGAGTCTTTTTATACATTTTGGAAAGAAAAAGTGAATTTGTGAAGAATGGATAGGACAGAGGGGTTTGGGCCAGAGTCAGTGGTGAAGGAGCAATGAAGAGGATGAGGGTTGGCTGAACAGGGTTTGCTTGCACACACTCAGGCATCTTTTCAATTTGTGCTGTCTGTCCATTTCAGCCCAAGCTGTCAATGCTTTTTCCAATATGATTCCCTTAAAAATGTTGTGGATGCCCTATGGATCCTATTGGGGGCTCCCTCCATTAGGGAAAAAGCCTCACCTGCAAATAGCTCCAATATGTGCTTTGTGAGGACAGGGTTTTTGAAGCGCCCAGTCGATGGCATCTCTTGTTTGTATGGCAGCCCAAGCTGACTAAGACAGCCAACACTTGGGCTCGTCCATAAGACTGATTTTCCTGACAGTGCCATGTACTTCATTTTCCCTAGGAGCCCTTTAAGCTTAGCATCATTTACTGTCTGGAGAAGGTGAGAATTTTCAAATCCAGAAAGTTCTGCCTCTCTTTTGGTCAACAGTTCTGCCTTTAGCGCATTTCTCTTGTCTTTTTACTAAAAGCAGCAAGAAATCAAATGGCCCCTTCCACACTGCTTGAACCACCTCCTCTGACACCTCACCCCAGACAATTAGGTATATTTTCTACCTTCCTCATTACTTTGGAAACAGTGCTGGTAAAATTTCTGTCTCTACTAACATAACAATTTCCAGTAAGATTTTTCTTTTTCCTTTAATGCCTGGCCATCTGTGCCCGATGAGGAAGAGGTGGGACCCTGACTAGTAGGGGTACAGGCGCGTCCACGTTTGTGAGCATGCCACGCTGTCATTTAGAGCCTTATATCATTCCAGGTGCTGCTCCGTGTCCTTCCTTCAGAACCTCATGAAGTAGGCTCACTGATGAGAACACAGGAAAGTCTTGTGAGTCTCTCAAGTTCACATAGCTTGTGGCAGACCAAGATTTGAAAACAAGTCATTATCAGAGCCCATGACATTTCTAGCATGTCAAAGAGCAGGTTGTCTAAGGGGGCCCTCTGTGTTGCATGGATGGATGGATAGGTTCCTCTAAGGTGGCTCTGCCACGGCCCCAAGTTTTGTGGTAGGAATAGCAGGGGGTTCTGTTAGATGGGGATGGGTGGAATGCATGCTGCTGTCCTTGGTAGGTGCTTATGACTGAGGAGTTCAGCTCAACATCAATGACTAAGGCTTTTTGGGTTGACCAGATGGACCCTGGGGGAGGCACACAGGGATCAACTCAGGGGTCTCACTTCCATTCCCACCTGAACCTGAATCCAGTCATTCAGAGGGAGCCTATGCCATCCCAGAGGCAGTGACTGCTGCTGCCAGAGCCACTGGCCCTCCATCCCAGGGTCCCTTGAGAAACCCATGGCCTGAACATCTTTGTGCACGGCAGCCAGAGGATGCTGGCACCGCCCCATCACACCCCCTGCTGGAAGCTGTCGACCCTCCTGTCCACTGGAGGGAGGGGCACTTGCTCCCAGGCCCTGTCTCTGGGAGCAGCCTTGGCCAGAGAAAGGCTGGCTGAGTAGATTCTGTTCATCTGCTCCATCTGTTCCCATGACCATGGAAGGAGTCACGACAGCCCACTTGTGTGCAGCAAATTAATCAATGAGGGTTTTGTTGATATTGGAAGAGGCATATGTGGGCTTTGGAGTTGACTGGCTCATGACCAGCTATGTGGCTTTTGGCAGGTGACTTCATCTCTCTGAGTCTCTGTGTCCTCCTCCACAGGTTGGGGTGCCAACCTCTTCGGAGTGTTGTGAGAGTTCAGTATAAAGCATGTGGTACAGTGTTGGACAAACGGGAGATGTTCAAAGATGTAAGTTTCCTTATTTAGTAATAAGGAAAGAGGTTTTCATTTGGGGAAAAGTGAGGTGTATATGTGTGGGAAAAAAGAAATTAGAGGGACTTTCCTGGTGGTCCAGTGGCTAAGACTCTGCACTTCCAAGGCTGGGGGCCCTGGTTCGACCCCTGGTCAGGGAACTAGATTCCATGTGCTGCAACTAAGACATGGTGAAGCCAAATAAATAGGTATTTTTAAAAATTAGATAGCTTATTAGCTTGATGCGGAAAAAGATGTTGCAAACTCCTATACTATACCCATAAAGAACAAGGAAAGCCCCTTCTATCTACCATGGGGGGTCCTCAGCCCATGTTGCTTAGTCCATGTTATGGACTGAATTTTGTGTCCCCCAAGATTTGCTGAGATCCTGACTCCCAGGGTGTTGGTATTAGGAGATGGGGCCTTTGGGAGGTGATGAGGTCTTGAGGGTGTAGCCCCCCGATGACGTTGTTGTTGTTGTTTAGTTGCTGGGTCACGTCCAGTTTTTTTTGACCCCGTGGACTGCAGCATGCCAGGCTTCCCTGTCCTTCACTATCTCCCAGAGTTTGCTCAAATTCAAGTCCATTGTGTCAGTGATGCCATCCAACCATCTCATCCTCTGCCACCCACTTCTCCTCCTGCCCTCAATATTTCCCAGCACCAGGGTCTTTTCCAATGAGTTGGCTCTTTGCATCAGGTGGCCAAAGTATTGGAGTTTTAGCTTTGGCATCAGTCCTTCCAATGAATATTCAAGGTGGATTTTCTTTAGGATGGACTGGTTTGTTCTCCTTGCGGTTGGTTGGAGGAACTCTCAAGTGTCCTTAGGATTAGTGTCCCTCTAAAGAGACCCCAGAGAGCTTTCTAGTCCCTTTTGTAATGTGAGAACACAGCAGGAAGGCTCCATCTGCAAACCAGGACATGGCCCTGGTTTCACCAGGCACAGAATCTGCAGCCTTCGCCACTGGGAGAAATGACTGTCCACTGCTTAGGACACCCAGTCTGTGCTGTATCTGTTACAGCAGCCCTAGCCGACTGAGACAGCCCCATGGCTGATTTGAATGAACCCAGACATAGCATTCCTGTGGTGCAGAAGCAGGCACAGACTTGATTATTTATGATTATTATTTTTTTGAAAACCGACATTTAATTATTTGTCTCTGTGCCTCAGGTTTTTGGAAGGGGAAGGATTTGACCGGTCCTCAGACAGGCACGGAGGAGGATAGTTCATCATATCTAGGGCCTGACTGCCTTCAAATGGCCTCTCAGTCTTGGCTTTGCCCCAGATTGCTTATGTTTCTGTCGCCCAGCACAGCACCGGCACATAGTAAGTGTTCAGCAAACCTAGGCTGACTCTCCAGTAAGAATATTTCTCACTCTGCCTGACCTTTATTACATGTCTCCACCATCTGAGGCTGCTGGAACTGAAGCAGGAACTCCATTTTGCCAAACTCTGCCTTCTTCAGTGGCTTTAGCAGAGCCTCTGTGTGTCCAGCCTCCTGTGAGTCCTGGTTTGTACGTACTTTTTCAACCCTGAAAAAATGTGTGTTTGGGCACTTGATTGGACTGGGCTTACAGGTGAAAAGGTAGAAAAAACTGCCGCCCGCCCCCCC
>NW_011494909.1:1468229-1469815 GCF_000754665.1 Bison bison bison
CCCGGCCAAATCCTCATCTCTGATTCTGTTGCAAATCCTCCTCAAAGACTGACCCAGCTCGCAGCCTTGACTTGCAGTCCTGGGAAAGGAGTCACGTGGCTGTGGTCTGTGTCAAGTGTCCTGCTGAGACCCAGCGGGAGGACGAGTCATATTAATTCTGTCTGACTCCAAGGGCCTCCTTGCAATTCTTTGCAGTGCCCGATCAGAGGTCCTCAGGGAAAAGAATGTTTTTAAATCAAGGACAAAATCTTGGTGCAGGCAGCCCTCCTGGGGTTGGTGGCCAGCGCTCAATAGAGAAATCGAGTGTCCAGGGTCAGGCTTTCCACACGAAGGGCCCTGCCCACGTCTGTCATGAACGTGGAGCCTGCTGGCCTGCTCCAGTGGTTCTCCCTGCCCTGGAGCACTCTGTCTGGTGACTGACTGTAAACTTGGTCACTGAGCGGGGCTGTGGCTCTCCATCCCTGGACTGGTCACCGACCTCGCCCTCCTCAGAGGAGCAGGTCTGTGGCTTGAGAGTCGTTTGATGGGGTCGCAGTCTGGTTGGCCGACCAGGGGCATTGATTCCGTGCTCCTCTGTGAGCTCCCTGTTCATCTGGATGGGAGCTGCCCACGTGGCTCAGGGCTGGGGGCACTGGGAGCCTGGTGGGTGGCTGTCCCCCAGTCATGTGAAATGCTGTGGCCGTGTTTCTTTCCTCTAAGAGCCTGTTGATAAGTGTCATTCTGGACGTGGCTGCATCTCTGCGACAGCTTTGGGTTTTAATTTATTCATGTGTATGTTCTCAGAGCCCCATGCCACTGCCAAAGGCTTTATGGCCTCTTAAAGATTCAGTGCATTTGCTTTATGGCCAGTGTTTGTCGAAGGGAAGTGGTGTTCAGGGAAATGCTCAGTCTGCCTTCTGACTGGATGATGGATGAAGGATTAGACTTTCCTATTTCATTTAGAGCATGAGCACCGCCTGGGCATATGCTGTCCAGCGCCGCCGGTTTTCCCAGGTTTTCATTAATTCGTGCCTACGTGCACAGACCCATGGGGTCCGCTCTGCCAGGCTCGGCACTAGGTGTGCGCTAGGTTCCTATGACTCATCACACTGAATCCTGTGGTGACGGGTTCCTGAGTCCTGCTGCAGCACTCTGGGGATCTGGATGTAAGTCCCACGTCCTCCAAGTGCCGTGCAAACCCTCTCCAGCCTGGCCTGCCCCCACGCCGTGCTAGACTCAAGGCTGGGTGTGTTGATAGTGGTCTACTGAATAGCTTTTTTCTTTTTTTTTTGCATTTCTTTGCCATGGGGATGGTCTTGATCCCTGTCTCCTGTACAATGTCACGAACCTCCGTCCATAGTTCATCAGGCGCTCTGTCTATCAGATCTAGTCCCTTAAATCTATTTCTCACTTCCACTGTATAATCATAAGGGATTTGATTTAGGTCATACCTGAATGATCTAATGGTTTTCCCTACTTTCTTCAATTTAAGTCTGAATTTGGCAATAAGGAGTTCATGATCTGAGCCACAGTCAGCTCCCGGTCTTGTTTTTGCTGACTGTATAGAGCTTCTCCATCTTTGGTTGCAAAGAATAGAATCAATCTGA
>NW_011494909.1:1469915-1470749 GCF_000754665.1 Bison bison bison
TTCTCTTGTGTTGTTGGAAGAGGGTGTTTGCTATGACCAGTATGTTCTCTTGGCAAAACTCTATTAGCCTTTGCCCTGCTTCATTCTGTATTCCAAGGCCAAATTTGCCCGTTACTCCAGGTGTTTCTTGGCTTCCTACTTTTGCATTCCAGTCCCCTATAATGAAAAGGACATCTCTTTTGGGTGTTAGTTCTAAAAGGTCTTCATAGAACCGTTCAACTTCAGCTTCTTCAGCATTACTGGTTGGGGCACAGACTTGGATTACGGTGATATTGAATGGTTTGCCTTGGAAACGAACAGAGATCATTCTGTTGTTTTTGAGATTGCATCCAAGTACTGCATTTCGGACTCTTTTGTTGACCATGATGGCCACTCCATTTCTTCTAAGGGATTCCTGGGCACAGTAGTAGATATATTGGTCATCTGAGTTAAATTCACCCATTCCAGTCCATTTCAGTTCGCTGATTCCTAGAATGTCGATGTTCACTATTGCCATCTCTTGTTTGACCATTTCCAATTTGCCTTGATTCATGGACCTGACATTCCAGGTTCCTATGCAATATTGCTCTTTACAGCATCGGACCTTGCTTCTATCACCAGTCACATCCACAGCTGGATATTGTTTTTGCTTTGGCTCCATCCCTTCATTCTTTCTGGAGTTATTTCTCCACTGATCTCCAGTAGCATATTGGGCACCTACTGACCTGGGGAGTTCCTCTTTCAGTATCCTATCATTTTGCCTTTTCATACTGTTCATGGGGTTCTCAAGGCAAGAATACTGAAGTGGTTTGCCATTCCCTTCTCCAGTGGACCACATTTTGTCAGACCTCTCCA
>NW_011494909.1:1470849-1476197 GCF_000754665.1 Bison bison bison
TCCAGTGGACCACATTTTGTCAGACCTCTCCACCATGACCCGCCCGTCTTGGGTGGCCCCACACGGCATGGCTTAGTTTCATTGAGTTAGACAAGGCTGTGGTCCATGTGATCAGATTGGCTAGTTTTCTGTGATTATGGTTTCAGTGTGGAAAATTCTGAAAGAGATGGGAATACCAGACCACCTGACCTGCCTCTTGAGAAACCTATAATGCAGGTCAGGAAACAACAGTTGGAACTGGACATGGAACAACAGACTGGTTCCAAATAGGAAAAGGAGTACGCCAAGGCTGTATATTGTCACTTTGCTTATTTAACTTATATGCAGAGTACATCATGAGACATGCTGGGCTGGAGGAAGCACAGGCTGGAATCAAGATTGCTGGGAGAAATATCAATAACCTCAGATATGCAGATGACACCACCTTTATGGCAGAAAGTAAAGAGGAACTAAAAAGCCTCTTGATGAAAGTGGAAGAGGAAAGTGAAAAAGTTGGGTTAAAGCTCAACATTCAGAAAACTAAGATCATGACATCTGGTCCCATCACTTCATGGGAAATAGATAGGAAACAGCAGAAACAGTGTCAGACTTTATTTTTTTGGACTCCAAAATCACTGCAGATGGTGATTGCAGCCATGAAATTAAAAGACGCTTACTCCTTGGAAGGAAAATTATGACCAACCAACTAGCATACTGAAAAGCAGAGACATTACTTTGCCAACAAAGGTCCATCTAGTCAAGGCTATGGTTTTTCCAGTAGTCATGTATGAATGTGAGTGTTGGGCTGTGAAGAAAGCTGAGCGCCGAAGAATTGATGCTTTTGAACTGTGGTGTTGGAGAAGACTCTTGAGAGTCCCTTGGACTGCAAGGAGATCCAACTAGTCCATCCTAAAGGAGATCAGTCCTGGGTGTTCATTGGAAGGACTGATGCTAAAGCTGAAACTCCAATACTTTGGCCACTTCATGAGAAGAGTTGACTCATTGGAAAAGACTCTGCTGCTGGGAGGGATTGGGGGCAGGAGGAGAAGGGGACGACAGAGGATGAAATGGCTGGATGGCATCACTGACTCGATGGACATGAGTTTGGGTAAACTCCAGGAGTTGGTGATGGACATGGAGGCCTGGCGTACTGTGATTCATGGGGTCGCAAAGAGTCGGACATGACTGAGCAACTGAACTGAATAGCTGTGGTGAGGAGCCAGGTGTCATGGTCAGCGTTACCAGGTGAAGGGAGCGCAGAGATGTGCAGACATGTCTGGGCCCCATCCAGCCTGCCACACATCAAGGGAATGAGACAGTTGTAAGGAGCAGGAGCAACAGGGGAAGCAGGTACCACTCACAGAGGTTGGGCGAGTGTGGGTCTCGCTGTGCAGGCCTGTCCCGCTTAGTGGGGGTGGATTCAGTAGGAGCCTGTCTCCTTGCTGCTGCTGCTGCTGCTAAGTAGCTTCAGTCGTGTCCGACTCTGTGCAACCCCATAGATGGCAGCCCACCAGGCTCCCCCGTCCCTGGGATTCTCCAGGCAAGAACAATGGAGTGGGTTGCCATTTCCTTCTTCAATGCATGAAAGTGAGAAGTGAAAGTGAAGTCACTCAGTTGTATCTGACTCTTAGTGACCCCATGGATTGCAGCCTACAAGGCTCCTCCGTTCATGGGATTTTCCAGGCAAGAGTACTGGAGTGGATTGCCATTGCCTTCTCCATCTCTCCCTGCAGCCACAACCTTGAAACAGGATTTTATTACCTTCTACCCTGGTGCCTTGTGCAGGAGAGCCAGGTACAGCAGTGCGGAGGAGAGACAAGTGTGGTGGGTGGGCTTGGCCAGCGACCCTGTCCCATCAGAACCAGAAGAGAAGTGAAGGGCCCTGAGCTGTGCAGATGAGCAGTGACCCCACCTCCAGTCTGCATGAAGCCAGGAGAGGATTCCTCATCCCCACCCTGCTAGCAGGGAGGTGGAGAGCGACAACTGATATCCAAAGAAAGTCATGGGCTGCACGGACCCTCGCATCCTTGTGACAACGGCACCTGGTCAGGGCTGAGGGACATTCTGGCTCCTGAAAGGGCCCCTCCCCACCGCACCCCCCCACCCAGGGGGCAGATGTCCTGGCTTTGGAATGACCTGATCCTTTAACATCTTCCTTGACATAAAGTCCCATAACCTTCTTTGGATATCAGTTGTCAGTGACAAAAATTCCTGGGTCAGATTGGAGGATTTCACAGTCTCATCTACATAACTTTGGTTTTATGAGTTTGCCCTCCGAAGGAAGGATGGTGGAGCAAGAAGGTAGGTGGAAATGCTGCTCCTTTGGCTTTAGATTCCGTCAGAGACAGCAGAGTCAATGGCAGTTATGCCAAGCATGGTGTGTCTCACTTAGAATTGTATGAATATGCAAGGAACAGAAAGCCAGCTAAAATGGCTTGAACACATATGGGTTTATTTTTCTCACATAAGCAAATGTTCAGAGGTAGGGCTTGCTATCCCTGGTTCCCTTCATCCATGATGCTCACGCAAGCTCCTCCTTTGCCTCATGGTTGCAAGATAGATGCTATGGCTCCAGACACTGTGTCTGAATTCAAGGGGGAAAGAAGGAAATTGAGGAGTTGAACCAGCCTTGTCTATCACTTTAATAGGAAAAGTAAAGTTGTCCCAGAAGTGTTCTTAATCTACTTCTTCCATTTGGGTCCAGAGTGGATCGTGAGGCCACCCTTGGTTGCAAGAGAAGTTGGGAAGTTGGGGGAAAGGATGGTCACGATGATCTGGTCTGGGCATGTGGCCACCACAGATAAGGGGAAGAAGAGGGGAAGGAGGATATGGAGGCTACAACAGGTGCTCTGACTGAACTGACTTTTGAATCACATCTTCAAGCAGAGAACCACCAATCTAGATTCATTTAGGATCCCATCTCGAGGAAACAGGGTCTTTTCACCTGCCGTCTTATGTAGAAAAATTGTTTCTACAAGTGACATTATTAACTTCCTGGCCGAGCAGCCCCGTGGGTTGACCTTCACTTGCCAGTTGAGAGGAAACTGCTGATTCCTGCATGTTTACCAGCTGTTCTGTTCAAAAGGGTTGCCTAGTTGGAAAGAAAATGAAGCAGATGGGTCTGAGGTTTCAGGATGAAGTTGAAGGTAGGAAGGAGGGACATCTTTCTTGAACAACAAAAATCTCCAGTCTCAGTGAAATGCTGGTTTGTGACAAGATCTTCGAGAGCCAGGGCCAAGTGGCGGTTGCCCATGGAAACCGAGGGACCTTTTCTGCTGATTGGGTAGCTGGTCTCGAAGAGGATTATGGCAGCCTGGCCACCATGTCTATTTATTTTTTTTAATTCTTTTTTTTAATTGAAGTATAGTTGATTTACAATGTTGTGTTTCTGATGTACAACAAAGAATGATTCATATACATATATAATGGCTTTCCTGATGGCTCAGATGGTAAAGAATCTGCCTGAAATGCAGGAGACCCGGGTTTGATCCCTGGAGAAGGGAATGGCTACCCACTCCAGTATTCTTGCCTGGAGAATTCCATGGACAGAGGAGCCTGGCAAGCTTATAGTCCATGGGGTTACCAAGAGTCAGATACAACTGAATGACTAACACTTTCATAAATATATTTCATATTATTTTTCATTAGGAGTTTATTACAAGACATTGAATATAGTTCCCTGTGCTATGCAACAGGACCTTGTTCTTCTGGCTGCCATGGTTTCATGGAGGTTTTTTCTTAAAATTACATACATGGAGAGAAAACTCAGGATGGAGATAAGAGCTCACAGCAGATGGACTGTTGGTTTTCTCTCAGAAAGAGACTTAAGGACCCTCCAGCAAAGGTCTGCTAGTTATTATTTAAGGATCCAAAGAGAGGCCTCTCTCCTTTAACGCTAATGAGAGATCTGATATGAAGTGAGTGTGGCTCCTGGTATTTCTAATTCTAAAAAAAATTCAGAGAGTTTTTAACCCGAGGTAAGGTTAGGTGCTAGCTTATGAGAGGTAGAGTTCTTAGTTGAGCCACATGGTTCTTACAAATGAGACTTATACTTATTTAAATAGTATATATGTTTATTTATTTGTGTTTACAAAAAGAACTCTGGACTGGCTCACAGGTTTCCTGATTCCACTTTCCTGGCTGGAGAGGAGCAGTCCCTCTGACCCCTCAGGCCACCTGGTGGCCACAACGGGCACTGCAGTGTCCAGCGGGGACGGTGTCCAGGGGGGTCCCTGCCAACTTCAGCTCCTTTCTGTGAGAGAAAAGACACACTGGCTGATCGGTGCTGATTGGATGGTGATTTTGGGGTCTTTTGGATTTCATCCTCCTGTCTTTTTGTATAAGTGTCTTTTGCTATTATGCTTTTTATTGTAAAAAACACATAACAAAATTTGCCGTTTTCGTAACATCTTTACTGTTTTCACCTATACCGTTTATAGTAATATTGAGTATATTCCCATGATTGTGAAGCAGAGCTTCAGAACTTTTCATCTTGTTGAACTGAAACTGTATCCGTTAGCCTACAACCCTCTCTGACTTCCTCTCACATTGTCATTCAGTGGGGAATGTGTAAGCCTGTCTGGCTGACCACAGCTAAGGACCTGGGGCTTCAGTGGAGAGCTGGCAGCTTGCAGCCCGTGAGGCCCCTTCTCCACTGGGGGAGATGGGGCTGAAGAAGGTAAAGCAGTTTCCCAACTCATCTGCTGGGAGGAGGCTGGTTCTGTGAACACGAGCTCCTGTCTTCTTCCCAGTATCCCTAGCCACAGGGTAGGACGTCTGTGTGTAGACGTGTATGTGTGAAGATACAGTCTGTTTACATGTAAAATGTGTGTCTGTTTATAAAAAGGGCAAACCAAAGACTGCAGGGGTGCAGGATAGGAGATGCTGCCCGTAGTCCTGGGTGGGAGGAGTCCCTGCCCAGACCTGGGGGTGAGGGCCCCAAGGGCCAAGCGACAGGGCGCTGACAGCCTCCTCTCTAGGTCATGAGGCCCTTAACGTCCTGCATGACCCCAAGCCCGCTTTCAGGGCCCCATCTCAGGGCCCATCCTCCCGAGAGCTGACTAGGGCTGGCACGTCCACGTGTGTGCAAGGCCCCCTGAGCCGTGGGAAGGTGTGAGGGAAGGGACCAGAGAGGGAGTGAGGGGCAGGCTGCCTTGCACCGCTGTTCTCACTGTGGGACTCTGGCTGCTGTTCAGTCACTAAGTCACGTCTGACCCTGCTACCCTGTGGACTGTATCCTGCCAGGCTCTTCTGAATGGGATTGTCCAGGCCAGAATACTGGAGTGGGTTGCCATTTCCTTTTCCAGGGGATCTTCCCGACCCAGGGATCAGACCTGCGTTTCCTGTATTGGCAGGGGGGGTCTTTTCCC
>NW_011494909.1:1476297-1492040 GCF_000754665.1 Bison bison bison
AGGAGGGTTCTTTACCAGGGGAGTCGTGGAGCTCCAAGGAGCCCGAGTTCTGCCTTGGAAATTGGCCTCCATGTCCATGTGAGGAAGTGCTTCTCCAAGAAAAGGATGGCACGTATTCTATTTAAGAATTTATTCTTTTAAAATACACGTCCACATAGAATGCAGGCCTCTGTCTGTGACCTCGTGCCAGAGCCCACACATGTTAAGGGCAGTCTATTAAATTCCCCTTGTGTATTTACCTTTGAAATCATGAAAATGTTTTACATAATGATGCCATGAAATTATATTTTAAGGTGTGCTTCCTAAACGTTGAAAGCAAAGAGAAACAGCTGAGCAGAACTGGGACTTGGACCGGTGGCGTAACTATCCCCAAAGGAACTGTTTCAGGTGACTATAAAATGCAGTCATTTGACACTACATCCCTGTTTGGGCTGTATTCTGGGGATAAAAAGAACTGCGGAACGTTTTAAGAACTGTATCCAGTGACTCTGTGGCGTGTGGTGGTATTAGGCGTTTTCATTCTGAAATGATCATGTGTACATTGTGTAATAAAGCACGGGAGTGTGTCCATTTGCCTCCCGGAAGCTCCAGCCCCAGCCTCGTGCTGCCTTTGTAGACAAGCCAGTGAGCCTCGTGTGCTGGGACCCAGTTCCTCCCGATGAGAACAGGGCCGCAGACCCCTCTGCTGAGGTTGTCCCAGTGCCGTCCCCGGGGCTGCCGTGAAGGTGAACGCCTTAGTTCTCGTGACAGGCATTTAGCCGGCTAGCATCCCTGCTCTCTGGCTGCCTGTGCTCGGCCTGGTGGCCACGTTAGGGTAAATACATCCTTTCCTACTGCTCAACTTCAAATTAAAACAACTCAAAATAATGTCTGAAAAGCGCTGGGTTTTTACATCTGGGTCCAATCAGGAGGCAGAAACTGTACAATAATTTGAACAAGGGACATTCACTATAAGAAATTATGAAACAACGGTATGAAAGTGGCTATAAAGATGGAAAGAGAACTCGGGTGCCCTAGGTCAGGAAGACACCCAAGAAAAGGCAGACTGGGAAGGGGGTTACCATAGATGAAACAGGTATGGTGTGGGCTGGGGGTGCGGTCACTGGCTGGGACAGAAGTCCACTGGTGAGAGCTGACCCATGTCCCCCGGCAGCAGGAACGTGTGTCCCAAAGCACAGGCAAACGGGGCTTATAGGTGGGCACATAGAGAGCGGTCAAGGCGCCACTGCCTGCATGAGGCTGGCAGCACAGCGGTGTCCCCACTGGGGGTCTGCAGCTGGGCAGTCACCAGCCTGGGCCAAGGCTCTGATGCTGCCTGTGTGCTAGGGCGGGGCACCACCGGGCATACACACACACACACACACACATATACACACACATACACGCATGCACACAACTGACAATGCAACAGGGATGAAAAAGAGCAAATGTCTCTCCCAGAAACGAGGGGAAAGGACCTGGCCTTCTCCTGCATGGGTCCTCTCTTGCCCTCTACTGACAGAAGTTTAGCATTGCACCCATGGTCAAGGAGAGCCAGTGAGTGCTCACAGCCGCTTCTCACAGAGCAGGTGCTGCAGGCGAATTTGGATCCCGTAGGCAACAAACTGATAACTGGCTCGCTGGGTGAAAATCTGCAAGATAGAATTGTATGAAGTTATTGAAAATTCTGTTTTATAAAACTATTTCATGCCCTGAGAAAATCCTCATGATATGCTGTGAAAAAGCAGATTACAGAAGCAATCAATACACTGTAATCCAAATTAAAAAAAAGAGAGAGCTAAGATCCTTGTTTATAAGATTTCTGAATGTCTTCTCTCCCCCTGCCTGTCAACCCCCATAATTTGGTTAGAGTGAGAAAATGGGTCAAAGTTCGGGCAGTGATAGTCACCTTGTGTGTTAGAGAAGTGATGATTTTCATTCCCTTCCTGTCATCTGTCTCACTCCTTGCCCAGGAGCAGCTGGGGGAATGTGCAGGGAAAGCGTTATGTTACTCAGATGCTTGGCCACTTTCCCGCTCCTTTTTTGCTTTCAGAATCCCCTCAGTGATGTTGGACTGGCCTCTCCTCAGGCCAGGAGAACTGGAAAGGACTGGACCCCGGCTTCAGGAAAGGGTGTGAGAAAAGATGGTTGCCTTTATCCCTCAGACCAGCAGGGTCAGTGGTCACGTGAAGAAAGGTGGTCAGTGGCCGACGGTGCGAGGTAAACCGTGCTTAATCGCTTTTATTGATACAGTTTCTCAGGGTCCCTGTGTGCCCGGGACTCTCTAGCTGGGCAACAGCAAGTCCCGGTTTTTATTTTCATTCATGTGTGTGTGTGATTCGTGGAACAGTTTGGAAAATGCTGCTATGGAAGCATATGAAAGATGTCTACAAACATTTTTAAAGCTACAATACCAAAACACCTTTGACCTCATAGCATATCTTCTTATACTAATGATTGACTTTTGTTACAAATAGAAGTCTATCCTCATAAAAATATCACTGCCTCTATATACATACACACACATATGCAAGTGATATACACACATAAATGCACATAATACACACAATACACACGTATATATATGCATAATGCACACAATATACACACATATAACACACCTACACATACATGGGTACGTACACATGCTCACACATGTATAAACGTAATACATGCACATAATATAAAACACATACATATACCTGCACCTGTATATGCACATACATATAGACACACATATAGATACATATATACACATATGTACACACATAATATGCATACACATACATATCCTCACACATATACCCTTACATACATACACTGTACATACATACGCCATCTAGATTTGTCATAGCTTTTTTTCCAAGCAGCAAGTGTCTTTTAATTTCATGGCTGCAGTCACCATCCGCAGTGATTTTGAAGCCCAAGAAAATAGTGTCACTGTTTCCATTGTTTCTCCATCTATTTGCCGTGAAGTGATGGGACAAAAAGCCATGATCTTTGTTTTCTGAACGTTGAATTTTAAGCCAACTTTTTCACTCTCCTCTTTCACTTTCATCAAGAGGCTCTTTAGTTCCTCTTTGCTTTCTCCATAATAGTGATGTCATCTGCACATCTGAAATTATTGATATTTCTCCTGGCAATCTTGATTCCAATTTGTGAATTATCCAACCCGGCATTTTGCATGATGTACTCTGCATATAAGTTAAATAAGCAGGGTGACAATACACAGCCTTGACGTACTCCTTTCCCAATTTGGAATCAGTCCATTGTTCCATGTCTCATTCTATCTGTTGCTTCTTGACCTGCATACAGATTTCTCAGGAGGCAGGTAAGGTGGTCTGGTATTCCCATCTCTTGAAGAATTTTCCACAGGTTGTTGTGATCCACACAGTCAAAAATTTTTAGTGTAGTCAATGAAGCAGAATAGGTATTTTTCTGGAACTCTCTTCTTGCTTTTTCTATGATCCAATGGATGTTGGGAATGTATACACATATATACAAATAATGTACACATACAAACATATGCTTGCATGCAATATATATTTATAGACATATAGATACATATACATACACACATGTAATGCATATACCTACACATATACACTACACATAATATACACATAATACACATGCATGCATATAGCATAACATGCATATATACACTCACACGTAATACACACAACGTATGTGCACATGCGTGCACACAATATACACTCATGTGCATGCTTATACACACGCACAGAGACACATATCCACACACTGACAAAGATCGAGGTTTCTGTGCCACGAGACAGCAGCTCTCTTCTCGTAGGAATAAAATTATGGGCAATTTATCCCGTCTGTGCTTTTGTGTAATCTCCAAAATTCCTGTGGTTGGTTGTTGGTTTTGTACTAAAGCAGAAACACCCGTGAACTGCCTTCTGTTGTGTTTTCACTGTAGCGTTACAGCCACTTGGAAGGAGGGCTCAACACACGCCCTGTCAAGGTGACTGCCCAGAGGCTGTCTCTGCCGTCACGTCTCCTGTTGAGGCAGCCACATTGCAGATGTCAGCGGGGAAGGTTCTCTGACCTGCTAATGGGCTGCGTCCGAATCGGCAGGGTCTGCCTTCCTTTTCAGGGTCACACTTGTGTTTTCTCAGCTGCTGGAGCCTGACCCTCTCTGACAATTATTACTTCATGTCAGAAGGCTGCTGGGCAAGCTGGAGCTGCTGGGAGAGACGGAGCTGCCCCCATCAAACTCTGGGTGGTGAGGCTCTGGCAGAGGGTTAAAGGTTCCAGAGTTTTCTGTGAAAAGACATCTTGGCCGTTCCTGTGCCCCCCTCCCCCCTGGGCTCCCTCATACCCCTCACCAGCCTGCAGCTGGAACAGAGGCCTCGGACGGTGGCGCCATCGTGGGTCCGGGTCTGTGTCGTGACAAAGAGACAAGAGAGATGGCCCTGGGCTGCCCAGTGACCATCTTCAGGCGGATGATCTGAGTCTCCTGGGATTTCTCCCAAGAGGAAGTGCAGAAGGCCTCTCTCTCCCTATCATAACAACGACCACCCACTTGGACTCCAGGTTTCCTTTAGGCAGGAGGGAGCGAGGGGGCCAGTGTTTGCTGCCTCCATTGCTTCACCAGCTCTTATTTACAGATGCCGACTGGGGCCTTCCTGGAAGAGGAATTCATCTGAGAGGAAAGCGAGGGTCCCTGAGAAGGATAAGGGCTGGCGGAGGGCAGCCATCAGCTCCTCCCACCTTTGTGTGTCCCAGCAGAAGGTCCCAAGATGGCAGGAACCCGCCTGGCTCAGGCAGAAGCTGGCGGATCTTCAGATTCTGACTCTCAAGCTCGAGAGCACCGGTGACATGGAGCTCCAACTTGTGGCTTCTCCCACCTCACTCTCTGTGCACCCGGGGGTGGCCTGGGGAAATGGCCCTGCTTCTTGGCAGCACTGAGAGTGCCCTCTGTTTACATGGGTGCCTCTACAATGAAGACAGCTAGTCACCACCATAATGGCTAATGCTTTTGGAAGGCAAAAAGTGCTTGCGATGGATCCTTTCATTTAAAGTAGTCTTTCAACACATACGTGAACACATCCTGCGTGCAGGCATGGTTGTAGACACTGAAATCAGTGGTAGACGAAAGAGACGAAATCTCCTGAAGGAATAACACGTGTCCTGTACACAGGATGGAACAATATTTAGCCTTTGAGTGAGGGGACACAGATGTGCTACAACGCATGAACATGGGATCCTATGTGCGACAACATAGATGAACCTTGAGGGTGTTGTGAAGGAAATAAGCCAGAAACGAAAGGACAAATACTGTGTGATTCCACTTGCCTGGAGCAGTCAGGTGCGTAGGGATAGGAGCAGAAAAGTGGTTGCCAGGGTCCGATGGGAGGGGGGAGGATGAGGCATTGTTGTTTAATGGTGTTGATTTGAAACAAATAGATGGCTAGATATTTCTCTAGCAAAGAGGTTTATTCAGAATCAGCAGAGAATTGCAACTCAACAATGGTGAGTACATCTAAGTCCCTGCCTAGCAAGGGAAGGAGGAGCCTTTTACAGGGGGATCGCTGGGGCCTTAAGAAGGTGGATGCACAACACCTCTTCCCTGGGTTTTTACAGAAAGCTCCTCAGGTAGTTCTCTTGGGCAGCTGGAGCTGAGAATCCCTGTTTCACAATCTTGAGTGCACCTTTAATCAACTGGGGAGCTTTAAAAATAATACCGATATCTGTGTCCCATCCTGAAGTTTTGATGTTGTCTGAGTGCCCTTGAGCTATGGGGTTTCTGAAAGCTCCCAGGATGGCCCACTTTCCATCCTTGACCATGAGCCAGACTGGCAACTCTGCATCTCTCTGCCAGGGCCCAAGCCTCCATCAAGCACAGTGCCTAGGACTCATGATACTCTCAGGGGTCCACAGCATTTAGTTTTCATTTCTTTAAAAATCAGAAGCAAAAAGAAAATGAACATTTATGTTGAAGAAAATGTTGTCATATGTACTGTCAATATATTCACCTTTGTACCAACACTGCTATAATGTGGAATTTTTAAGACTTCTTTTGTGCAGGAAGAGCCCACACAGGTCATGGTGCTGTCCTAATGTCTGCTTTGATCTCAGTGGTCCCCCAAGGTCCCATCCAGAGCTTTGAACCCAGAGGGTGCTGAGTGAATGAGGGAGGAGACTCAAAGGATTAAACAGCTACAAGGAAAAAAAATTGTTACGAGGGGGATGGATGAACGTGGAACATTCCATGGAACTCGTCCATGGAACGAACTTGGCAGAGCTTGAAAGACGTGGCGAGATTAGGCTGGGAAGAAAAAGCCAGGAGAGTGGATGTCTGCCCCCACCAGGCACCCCGTGGTTTTTTACGAGAAGTGACACCACGCCTTTAATACCCCAGGGCTTCCCTGGTGGCTCAGGTGGTAAAGAATCCACCTGCAATGCAGGAGATCTGGGTTTGATCCCTGGGTCAGGAAGATGCCCTGGAGAAGGAAATGGCAATCCTCTCCAGTATTCTTGCCTGGAGGTTCCATGGACAGAGGAGCGGGCTTTAGTCCATGGGGTCACAAAGAGTCAGAGATGACTAACACACACACACAAGCAAACTGAGGCTCCATTTTCACTCCCTGTAGAAAGATCCCAGCCCCCTCCTGCTCAGCCCCAAAGCCACTTTCGTCTGGAATCACTGGGATTGTCTCACCTATGTTCTGCTGCCTCTGGACACAGAGCTGCTAGCCGGGAATGCAGCCCACTTCCTTCATCCCCTGCAGCACATCAGCCCACGCCTCTTCCTGACAACTCAGGACACCAGAGGTGAGTTCAGGACAGAGTTGACAGGTGACCACTGAACTTGTGCCCGTGTCTGTCCCAAGGGACCCCTGGGCTTTCCACGAACCTCCTCACCAGCCATCTTCTTCTTGGGGTGCTGCCCAGCCCCTCTGTTCCTCCCAGGGCTCCCCCTGCCCCTCTAGCCCTCCAAGGAAACTCCAGTTATAGGGCTTAAATCACTGTTGCTTTTTTATGCTGAGCTTTGAACCCTTTTGAGGGAAGGGGCAGGCATTTCTTTTAAAGCCCAAAGACCCAAGAAAGCCCACTCAGGGCTTCGGCATCTGCCCTGGCACACCATTTTGTCTTGTACCAGAAACACAGTTTCTTCTTTCTTTCTTCACAGCAGGGACTCCATCTTGGGACAGACACTGACGTCCAGGAAGGGCTAGTAGGTGGACCCCGCAGGTCACAGCTTCCTCTCCAAGTTTTGTGATGCCTTGGCATGGTTGTCCAGGCTGCTGGGTGGGCGGGGTTTCCTGTCTTGGGTCTTGCTGAGTGTGCTTCTCGCTGATTCTTTGGGGGATGGTTCTTCCATGGAAAAGTTCTGTGCAGGGCTCATCTTTCATTCCAGATCCAGGGGGTAAATCCGGACAGGGAAGCTTTCTCTAGTCCTTTATGGCTCTTCCTTCTCCAGATGGGGTCATATCTGGTTTGGAAAACTGAGATCCCCAAGGAGACCATCACTAGGTCTCTGTCCAGATCAGGATCCTCCCGCGTTCTGGCTGAAGTTTGAGGGTGGGGCTGGGCCTCAGGGACTCCCTGTGACTCTGAGTCAGAGAGGACAGCAGGGAGCCTGGCTTCCTGCAGGGTGTTGACCACACGTGCACACATGCAATCATGCACACATGTGCACACCAGTGTACACACTCATGAGCACACCCTTAGCTGGCCCTGCACACTCACAGCCGTACATCTAGATGGGGTGCCCAGGGATCTGTGCACACAGCAGTCCTCAGCTTCAGAAACAGCGGTTCTTGGAGTGTATTCTGTCCTAACTTGTAGGCAGCAGAGGAAAATGGCCACAGAAGAGTTTAGCCCCCAGCCTGCTTTTGTGGGCAGGCAGACAGGCTTTCGGGGGAAGAGAAAAGTATGAGGTCTGAAGGATTTGGGAAAACAGAAGGACCTAAACTGGGTCTTCACTGATGGGTGGGATTTGGATAAACAGAAGTGTGTGGGCCATTTAAGACAGAAGTGGGTGGTGTAAATAAAGGTTGGTATGGGAGTTAGGAGCTTGGGTGAGAGCGGGCTGGTGGGACTGGAGTGGAGGTAGATGAACAGACATTGTGGGTCAGAGGAAGGGGGCTTGGAAGTTTGTACAATGCGAGGGGCACTAGGAACCACTCAAAAAGAACAATAAGAAAAGGAATGGATGTGACATGTACTTACTATTCATCAGATTCTAAACCAGACACTTTACATTTATTTAGTCTTTACCATAATCCTCTAAGGTAAGATATTATTATTCCTGTTTTTACAACAAGGCAGTTGAGGCTCAGAAGATGATGTCATCACATCTTGTAATTGATGCAGCCAACTTTCAAACCCAGTTCTCCCCAGTTCCAAAGGTCCTGTTTCTTTCTTGGATCACGCTGTCTCCCAAGAAGAGAAACAGCTAAAATTAATTTGAGGGAAGATTAATCTAGCTGCAGTGAAGACACAGACAGATTGGAGGCGGGGGTCAGGGGACCTGCTATTGAAATAAACAAGACTGAGATGAATGTACAAGATGAGCCTGGACCATCTTGTCACCCCAGAAAGCAGAGAAATGTCAGAGTAGACGCAGGAGCCAAAGTCCTACTGGCAAAAGAGGAGACAATTCAGACACCACAATTCCCTTGATGACTGCAAGGGACTGACTGCAGTGGATTAAAGCATATCAGATGTGTTTAAATCTGAGCCTTTATTTTATTTTTTTTTTAATATTTATTTCGCCGTGTCAGGTCTTAGTTACGGGTGCGTGGACTCTCTAGTTGTGGCGCACAGGCTCAGTTGCTCCACAGCGTGTGGCATCTTAGTTCCCCAACCAGGGACTGAACCAGTGTCCCCTGCATTGCAAGGTGGAGTCTTAACCACTGGACCACCAGGAAAGTCCCAAAATCCAAGCCTTTATAATGGTGCTAAAAATCAGATACTCTTTGGTTACTTTTGAAGAACGTTAGGAAAGCAATTCAACCTTTGGGAAACTGGTATAAGAAGGGAAAGAATCAAGTTTTCATTCTGTCCTTCCTGCCCCCAATATGAAGTCTCTCTTTTTTTTAGAAGCATTTTGGCCAATCAGTGAAGGAGTTATAGAATTAGAGCATCACCGTGTGACTACCTCTAAGAAATGGATGGATCTGGCATCCATGTCTGTTAACATCTCAGAAGGAACCGACCAGATTTGCTGTACTTGCTGATGGAAGGTACCACTGCCTTTGAAGTTTTTGCCAAAAATAATCACTCAGTCTCTAGATCTAAATATCCTTTTACAGAGAAGTCAAGGGACAGAGGAATGTATTAAATAACATCTTGAGGATGCAGTCTGAAAAATCCAGACTTGGGATCACTGACTGGATATTTGATAATATTCAGAAACTGATATTTTTTAAAGGAACAGTCTTGTGGATGTGGGTTAAGAAAACTGATCTTTTTAAGATACTTTATGTAATAATTACAGATGAAATGGTATGTTGTCTAGGGTGGAGGATGGGAAAAGCAAGCTGGATTATGCATGCAACGCAGCTAGCTGTGAGGTGAAAACTGTTGAATTTAGGTGATAGAGGTGCATTAATTTATCTTCTCCACTTTTGTAAATGTTTAAAAAGGTGTTTCAAGTAGAATGGTAATGTTGGTGAGTTCACGGCAGTTGGTGCATGAACGGGGCATTTTTAGAAGGGAAAGGAGTGGATCAGAGCTGGATCAGGGCAGGAGGAGCAGGAGGCACGAGGGGCAGGAGGGGAGGCGAAGCCCTTGGCACCCCACCAGCATACAGCCAGGAACATGGCCTGGCGTGACCCAGGCTCCTGGGGCCAGGCCCTGACTGCAGACGAACTCCTCTGCCTTGGGGAGCTGAGAAGTGTTCCCAGCCCAGCTGGAAGTTCTGTCTGCCAGTTCATAATGAGCTGCTCAATGTTCCAGCCCTGAGGTCACCTCCTCTGTGAGTCTCCTGGATCCCCGGGGGCAGAATCGGTCATGCCCTCCTCCAGGAGCCGCAGCTCCTCAGCCCTGATGGGCGTCTGACTTGCATTTCAGAGACTGTTCAGTCTGTGGTCCCCGCTGCCTGTGTCCTCTGGGGCAGAGCCCAGAGCCCTCCACACAGGAGGCATTCAACACCTACATACTGGTTATGAAATGGACTGCCCCCTCGTTCCCTGGCAGACGAGGACACAGAAAGTGTGGGATTGGGTTGGGAGTCCGGGACCAGAAGAAGGAAGGCCTTAGTTTCCTCTCGGTGAGCACACCCCCCTTTTCCCTGCCTGGAAGGTTGTGAGAATCTGCTGGGGGTGGCCCAGGAGGAGAGATCCCTGAGTCACAGGTGGTCCTTCTGGTTGCCATGGTGATAGCTCACTCTTGCTCCCCCATCATGTGACATCATTGGGCTGGCCAAGGCCTTTGGGTTGTGAAACTTTGGTGTCCACATCCCTTTGTTGTTGTTATTGTTGAGTTGTTAAGTCATGTCCAACTCTTTGTGATTCCATGGGCTGTAGACCTTCAGGCTCCTCTGTCCATGGGATTTTCCGGGCAAGAGTACTGGAGTGGGTTGCCATTGCCTTCTCCAGGGGATCTTCCCAACTCAGGGATTGACCCTGTGTCTCCTGCACTGAAGGCAGATTCTTTACCAATGAGCCACCTAAGAAGCCCGTCCACATCCCTTTCCTCTTTTGAGATTTCTGGGACACTCATATAAGCAGGTCCTTGGGATTCTTAACAATTCCTTTGCAGGTTTCATGATGGATGGGAAGCGGGGAGGTGACTCAGATGGGTCACTGCATTGCTTGGGGTGACCCCAAAGTTTCTTCCCAGCTAATAACAACAACAGGAAGCACAGATCAGGGATGAGGTAGAATTTGTTTGAGGAATCCTAATTCTATTTCCTGAGGTCACTTGCCTGTAAGAAGTGATTCCCAGCCTGATGGGCTAGGAAAGCCCTGGAGCCATGAATCCCTTTGTTTCCATTCAATTTAGTGGGAGTGACTTTAATAGGACCGGGTAGAACCTGCTTACCTTTTCACCTTCTGGGCACCGGGCACTTGACAACACATCTCATGTGTGGAGGTAACCAAACTGCTTTTGTCCTTTCAGGAACACTTGCTGGGTCCCCACACAATTAGGGAGCTGCTCTTAGCTTTCTTTTGCATAGAACCCCCAACTCCAAGTCCTCTTCTTTGTTAGGTATCACTTTCTGAAGATCAGATGATTTCTAAGCAAGTGAATGTGATTGGAGGGCGGCTAGGGCTCAGCATCAGACCTCGGGGCCGTAAGGGGTACTCTCTGTTCTTGTGGCCCCTGGCGGAGGCGCCAATGGAGTCCTGACCCAGGGAATGCTGCAAGCCCAAAATGCTTCCTGTGTTTCCAGCAGCGCGGACCTGAGCCCTGCACACGTGGCTGATTACTAGAAACGTCTTGGTTGACTTCTCTATTTCCAGTTGTCCAGTTGCTATTACATTCTTCACTGTCCCTGGAGAGCGTGTCCTACAGATCAACACAAATCAGGCAGCTCCCAGCCAATGTCACTTCCCTGGCAGGCAGTCCCGCAGCCTCTGAAGACCTCCTCTGGCTCCAGGAATCTCTCACACTTCCTGCCTACTGGTGAGATTAGCTGTGGAACCTTCTAGAGCACTGGACATCGGTCACTAGGATGCCCAGATGAATGTCTGTTCTGCCTATAACCACTACCTCCTGGTGAATCCATTCTTCATGCCCCAGATCTCTCATGGTAGGAAGTTGTTCCAAAACTCTTAAAAACTTTGGGGCTATAGTCAGTGACCATTTCCTCCCTGCTTCTCTTCAGAAAGTAGGAGAGGGGCTGGTTTCCCTCCTTCACTTGCTTGTGGGCTATTAGCGGGAGGAGCTGTTCCATTATCTGAGCTCTAATGAGCCCAGGAACTGGAGAAGATGGGCCTGTGGGGGTGATTCGATTTGAAATTCAACAGCCCGGTTATTCCAGGGGGCTTTATTCCTGACCCTGGGGCCCTGAAGAGTGGGGTGTCCTGCGCAGGCAGATCCAGTACCTACTGGGGTGTGGAGGGCATCCAGGCGGTGGTGGAGGAGAGGGACCCAGCCAGGGACGTCTGCCTGTTGTTTTCATTTGTAACAACAGCCCTTAAAATTATCTGGGCCCAGTTGTTGCACACTCTGTGATTTGCAGCTGTAGGGGCTTAATCACACTTCTCCAGCTTTTGTAGTTAATTTAAAATGTTTTAGAGAAGAAGTTTGGCTTGTCTGTGGGCAACCGGATGGCCCACTTCCAGGGGGTAATGGGATGGTTCCTTTCTGCTACTCCAGATACTGTACTGCCAAGGGGCATAGGTGGCAATTCGAGGACAAATCTTACTCAAAAGAAAAAAAAAAAGAGCAGGCCTGGTTTGTAGTCTCTCAGCAGATGTGTTGAGTATTCACTCATCAGCTCATTATTTATTAATTCATTCGTTCAGCCCATGTCCATGATCTACACAGAGTATCCCCCTACTTCCTTTCCCTTGTACGGTTGTGCATGGTGTATGTACACACACACACCACACACACCCACATACACACACCACACGTGTGCACACACACCACCCCCACACACACCACACGTGTGCACACCCACACCCACACACACACCACTTCGTCGGGATGCTTTGATTACAGGCTCTGACTGCTCTGCTTCCTGCTTCATTTCTGTTGAGATGGAAGAACTGTCCCCCCTCTTTCCCAAAGCCAGCATTTCCACCTGCCTTCTTGGGAGTCAATGTTCCTCCTCTACTGGCTCTTTTTAAAAAATTTTTTAATGGAGGATAATTGCTTTACAATATTGCGCTGGCTTCTGCCAAACATCAACATGAATCAGCCCTAGGAGTACACATGGCCCCTCCCTGTTGAACCCGTCTCCCATCTCCCCCCCTGCCATCTATCCCGGGTCATCACAGAGCACTGGGCTGGGCTGACTGCGTCACACAGCAAATTTCCACCTACTGGCTCTTTTCCACCATCAGTCAAATGTGTTCAGAACTTTTCCCTTTGAAAACACTCCTTTAGGACCCTGATCTCCCAGTTGTGACTCCTTCTCTCCCCTTGAGTGCCCAGCCCAAATATTCCAGTGATGTCCCCCCACCTCTCCTTCCCATGGATGTCTATCTGTCAGCCCTATGTACCCCTGAAACTGCCCTCACCCAGGGCACTGCTGGCCTCCAGATAAATCCATCTGACTGCCACTTACTCCCCATCCTCTCTCATTTTCCAGAGCCTTCCTCACCTGAGCTTTTGGGTGATCCCTCTTGCTCAGGGACCGCTCCCAGCTTCGGCTCTGGAGCTGCGCTCTGGCCCATGTTCGCATCACGTGACTGCTCCCTGCAGTACTGAGCTGAGCTGGGTGTGTAGGCCAATCAGATTCTCACTGCGGGGAGGTTGGACTTGGGATTCGGAGATGGCCAGCTGGCTGCTGCACTCTTAAAAACTTTGGGGCTATAGTCAGTGACCATTTCCTCCCTGCTTCTCTTCAGAAAGTAGGAGAGGGGCTGGTTTCCCTCCTTCACTTGCTTGTGGGCTATTAGCGGGAGGAGCTGTTCCATTATCTGAGCTCTAATGAGCCCGGGAACTGGAGAAGATAGGCCTGTGCATCTTCTCCAGTGTGCAGCTGGGTGTGGGGACACACGTGTTTGATCCTGAGACCCCGTGTGTCTTTGTATGCACTTCTCTGAGGGCTGAGAAGGGAGGGTGCTGGCCTGGAATTAGGTGGTGGGAGGAGTAGGGCAGGGAGCTGAAAGAGCCTGGGGGGTGGCCTATGGGCCTGAAGATAGTCTAGACCCTTACTCTAGAACTTTCCCAAGGCCCACTTGAGTGGATTTCCACGAATCACCCCTTTGTCTTGAAAGTACATCTCTCTGTTTCTCGTAATCTGACTTGAACTGGTTTCTCTTACTGTGACCAAAGGCACTCTGAAATCTTTCCTTCATTCTCATCACTGCTTTTCTCTCTCTCGCCCAGGCCTCTCTCCCTCTCCTCCTGGTTCTCTCTTTTTCTTTCCCTCCCTTTCTTTCCCACAGCCAAAAGGGAGGGGGCTGTGTTGGGAATAGCAGGCTCCAGGTTGCCGCGGTCAGGGTCCTTCTCTTCTCTGAGGTGCTGGGGTTCAGTTCTCCCAGGTTCAGTCATGGTGTGAGGGGCCTCTGGGCCCCTGTAAGTCACATTCTCGAGTGTAGATCTGCTTCTTTGATCGAATAGACGTATTTTTCTTATGTTCTCAAGTTCAAAGCCACTACCCTGGTGATGGGAATAGGCACTTGTTTTTGTATGTTTATATATATATAAATATACATGGGCTATTTTCATTTATACTTTTGTTTGTATGGCTTTTCCCCAACAAATCCTAAAAGAGATATTAGCTCCTGCAGAGGGTCCTCTCGTCCTCACTGGGTAGAAGCAACACAGCGGGCGTGTGTGTAGTTAGTTTATACACAGAATAGAATCACAGTAGTGCAATTTTAATGAACAGGGAGGAAATAAAAACCCTTTAAAACACTTTGCTTGATCAAAATTTCAAGGCCCTGTACTTCCTATTTGCTAACCCTCCTGGAAGAAAAGTGTTCCAGTAATGACTGAAGCATGCTGAGTTTGGCCTCTCCTTATTGAAAATGTTGTTGTTGTTGTTGTTTAAAGGAGTTTAATTTGAGCATCAGCATCAGCCAGTCTCCTTTTAATTACAGCCTTCCCTTTCTGCGGCTAGTTGCACCACGTTCCAGAGAGTCATGGGGCGGAGTGGTGGTGGGGTACAAGCTGGGGAAGCCTTCTTTCTGGGAGGGTTTCAATGGCTTTCATCTGGTTTATTTTTGCTTTCTTAGTAAATGTACACTTAGAACACAGGGTGAGCAGTTGAATTCCTAGAACAGTGCTTGGTGTGAAAGCCTATTATTATTTATTTTCCCCCCCTGGAAAAACTTCCTTTGAGTCTTTGTCCTCTTGGTGTCCTGCCCTCCCTGTGTTCTGCTCGCCTGCTAAGTTGTGAGAATCAAAGATCATCACACAGACAGAGAAATCAGGGACCTGAGCAGGTGCTGGCGTTGGCGGTGGGCTGGTCAAGGAGCCGCTGGATCTGTCCGCTGTCCTCAGGGATTTGTCTCATCCTCACGTTGGCCGCCTGCCTCTCCCCAGCCCCGTGTCCTCCTGGAGGCCGTCTTCAGGGCCCTTTCAGCATGGATGACTCATGGTCCATCCACCGGTGCCAGATGTCAGCTGTCCCTCATCCTCAGGTCCTAGCATTTATGGGAATGGCCTCTTTCTATCCTGCACCAGCTTGGGAACAGAACTTGAAATGAACAAACCCCTGACCCAAGAATTGAAGTCAGCCAAGCAGGATCCCTAGGGAGGGAAATGAGGGGGTTTGCAGCAAACGACTTAAAGATCCGTTTCAGATGCTCTGCTTCTCGAACATCCTTTCTCTGAGTGTTTTTCCATTTCCCTGTCCCCAGGAAGTGCCTGATCTGGGTGACTGTCCCCTCTTCTTTCATGAGAAGCAGAGCAGCCATGCCCAGCCTCCACTCCCAGACCTGTAGAAAACTCCGTACAGATCATGGTGAAGCAGAGGGCAACGGGGTTAACTAGAGCCACTTTCCTTAAAGGCCGTTCTGTGATCGTTTCTGATGATCGTGTAACTTACCCTAAATGACTTACCAAAATATTGATTTCAGATAGATGTCTCTGCCTAAGAAAAATAATTGAATAATAATTTCTTTTCCACCGTTGAGTTTTTTTTTTTTTTTTTTTTTTTTTTT
>NW_011494909.1:1495505-1515092 GCF_000754665.1 Bison bison bison
TTTATTATGTTGAGGTATGTTCCTTCTATTCCTGCTTTCTGGAGAGTTTTTATCATAAATGGATGTTGAATTTTGTCAAAGGCTTTCTCTGCATCTATTGAGATAATCATATGGTTTTTATTTTTCAATTTGTTAATGTGGTGTATTACATTGATTGATTTGCGGATATTGAAGAATCCTTGCATCCCTGGGATAAAGCCCACTTGATCATGGTGTATGATCTTTTTAATGTGTTGTTGGATTCTGATTGCTAGAATTTTGTTAAGGATTTTTGCATCTATGTTCATCAGTGATATTGGCCTGTAGTTTTCTTTTTTTGTGGGATCTTTGTCAGGTTTTGGTATTAGGGTACACCGTTGAGTTTTTAAATGGTGGTTGTAAACGTGGTGTCATATTTAGTGTTCTTTACACTCCTCCCCTTTGGATTCCCATGGATGTCACACGCTATCCATTCACGCACTCAGGGAATCATGTTTAATAACCTCTTGGTGCCGAGCACTGACCTGGAAAGCTGGCCAATGCAGGAGCTGGCACGGGGGAGAAGCATGCAAGAGGGAGGAGCCCTTTGGAGGGCATGAGTGGTGCTGCCAGCATACCTCTGGACACAAATTCCGCTTGCCTCTTGCCCCCTTCAGCGCCTTCCCCTTGCTTGCAAGGAAAAGCCTACACCTCTTAGCCGGTGTGTGAGGACACCCACAGTCGGGCATTAATGGCACTTTCAAACCTCACCTACCACTTCTCCGCACTTTAGGCAAGCTGGGTTTTCCTGTAAAATGCTGTTCATTGGGTGTTCTCTTTTTTTTCATTTTTAAAGATCTATTTACTTATTCTGTGGGGGGGGGGTCTTTGTTGCTGCACGTGAGCTTTCTCTAGTTGTGGTGAGAGGGGGCTACTCTCCATTGTGGTGCTCAGGTTTCTCACCGCTGTAGCTTCTGTTCTTGTGGAGCCGGGGCTCTAGGTGCGCAGGCTTCCATAGCTGCAGCTTGTGAGCTCAGTAATTGCGGGGCACAGGCTTAGGTGCTCTGTGGCATGTGGAAACTTCCTAGACCAGGGATCGAGTCAGTGCCCCTCGCATTGCAAGGCGGATTCTTAAGCACTGGACCACCAGGGAAGCCCTCGCTGGGTGTCCTTAATGCGGTCCCTTACACTGTTGCTGTCTTAGGCGCTCTAGGTTCCTGTAGGATCTGAGGCCATACTGGGTTCCTGCAACCCCTTCTCATGCATGGAGGGCAGACCCTTTAAGCTGAGGGAGGCTAGTCTCCTGGGCCCTGCTCCCCGAGGCTTCTCCACCAGTGCAGTTGCCTTGGAACTCATGCAGCCCTGCCCCCAGGCCCTTGGAGGTGGGGGGTGAATAGCTGGAATCAGAAGCCATAGTGTTGCTGGATATTGATTCAGCCATATTTTAGGGTAGTACCTGGACTGGATGAGAATTTGTTCCAGTAACCTGGAACACATTGACAGGTTTTCGGGGTGCAGCATGAGTTCTCTTACCCTCAGGTCATGCCCGGAATTCCTGGCCCATCACCACATACCTCACAGGGGCGTTCTGTCCTGAACCAGCATCAGAGGTCAAACTCTGTTGCATCCCTCAGCGGAACCTGGGTGAGATGCTGCTGGAGAAGGACCAGGGAGTTTCATCATGGGACCTAACCTCTGGGATGGCCAGGTGGGGGTCTCCCCTGCTCTGATTTGCACCTGTATCACTTCCGGTTCTGCCAGCCAAGGGGCTGTGCACGGGAGCTGTGGGAGCTCTGAGCCTCCCCAAGGCCTGGTCCACCTTGTTCTCACCTGTGACCTGTATCTTCTCCAACACCAAAGACATTTCAGAGATGCTAAGCAGCTCATCTTAAAACCCCCCTATCCATATGGATAAAAAAAAAAAAAAAAACCAGCTCTGACAAATCTAGACAGCATATTAAAAAGCAGAGACATCACTTTGCCGACAAAGGTCCATATAGTCAAAGCTATAGTTTTTCCAGTAGTCATGTACAGATGTGAGAGTTGGATCATAAAGAAGGCTGAATGCCAAGGAACTGATGCTTTCAAACTGTGGTGCTGGAGAAGACTCTTGAGAGTCCACTGGACTGCAAGGAGATCGAACCAGTCAATCTTAAATCAACCTTGAATATTCATTGGAAGGACTGATGCTGAAGCTCCAATACTTTGGCCACCTGATGCGAAGAGCCAACTCATTGGAAAAGACCCTAATGCTGGGAAAGATTAAAGGCAAGAAGAGAAGAGGGTGACAGAGGATGGGAAAGATTAAGAGCAGGAGGAGAAGAGGGTGACAGAGGATGAGATGGTTGGATGGCATCATCAACTCAATGGACATGAGTTTGAGCAAACTCCAGGAGATAGTGAAGGACAGGGAAGCCTGGCGTGCTGCAATCCATGGGGTCACAAAGAGTCGGACGCGACTGAGCAGTTGAGCAACACCAATCCACATGGGAACCGAAATTTGGAGGGGGGAACCGAAATTCGGAGGGTGGAACCATGAGCTAGACCTGGTTCCCTGTCCTGGCGGTGGGTTTGGAATATCCCATTTCCACCCTATCGGGGGCAGCTGCTAACCTCTCTTCCTGTGACATTTCTCTTTTAGTCTCTAAGACCTGATCTTGCAGACTTATTTTCTTTCTTTAAAATTCCTATGGCCTCGCCTTCCTCTTCCCTACCCAGACTAATCATGAAGGTTCTGGAAGGTCCTCAGGTACTTTACGGAGCCTGAGGTTTTTGTTGAGGCTATGAATGTCTCCAGCAGATGCTTGGCTGAATCACGCTGAGGCTGTGGGTGAACCTTCCCTGCTTTGCTAACCTTTCCACTGCCTTGTCCATGGAATTCCCCAAACTCACCTCCTGCTCAGGGGTCTTTTTACCCGCTTTCTGCCAGGAGGTAAGAAATTTAGCTTGGGTTTTCCCACGACTCTTTCCTTCAACACACCTGCCTCCCCTTTCTGGAGGATGTCTTTGCTTGAAAGCTCAGGGCCAGGAAAAGAGTGCTTACTCCCACCTCCCGAGCTGGTTCCAGAACCAAGGGTCTAACTACCCATTCCAAGTGCTTCTCACTCTGCGAGGCTGTTCCCGTTGCCATTACCCCATCACCACCCCCTACCCCAGCACTGGAACAGCTCTGCAACTTGGCACTTCCACCTCTTACTCTGTGGGACCCCATGTGGCATTGAGGTGCAGAGGGACCATGCAGCAGTCTGGAGATCCAAGATGCCAGCCTCCCCCACTTTTCTCCTTGTCTTTCCAGCCAGGATGTGAGGCAGACTGGGTAGGAGAGAGCCTGAAGGACCCGTTGTCTTATATTTTTCAGCCTCTGAAAGTGACTCATAGCCCATAGTAAAGATACTATTCTTGCCTGGGTCGACTGGAGCTGAGGGTTAGGACTTTCTCTATACCCTTAGCTGGGGACCCAACTTGTCCACCATCCCCTTAGAGCCAACAAACATGAACTCAGGAGATGCCACAGATGTTCAGATTCATCATAAGGTGGGTGTAAGAAATTTAAACTTAGAAGGAAACCCAGGCATGTTATGCTCCTTCCCACCCCACCCCTGGGCTCCCTCCAGGAGTTGGCTCAGACCTTCGGGATGACCCTAAGTGGATGTCCCCCAGGCCAGCATGAAGCATCCCCTCTTGCTTTACTAGCTGTTTCTTTTCTTCCTGCACAAGTTTTTCTGCCCGTTTACCTCTTCCTTCTTTCCTCAAGACCCCTCCCCTTCTTCTCCACCCCTAGCCCCAGCCTCCACCAGAATTTGAGAAGTTTCTTCTACTGCTTTGTGAGCTTTCTCTGCCTCTGAATATAGCTGTGAACCAGGTATCCCATCCGTTCTGCTGCTTCGTGGAATGAAAGAGGCATTGGCCATTGGTGATTGACTCGTTCTCCAGCTCTGCCGGCTCTCCAGAGCTCAGGGGAGGGACTGGAAGTGCCAGCCCTCCAGGCACTTCAGTCACATAACAAGGACACTTTTTTTCAGTCTCCTCCCCTAGGTAATGCCAAGGGTTGGGGAGTTCTGTGCTGGGATCAGGGACTAAAGACAAATTTATTTTTCCTTTTGTAAGTTGCAGCATCACAATCCTTCATGGTGGGAAGCCTGGTGTCCAGGGTTCCCCTTCCCCATCCATGTGGGATTGAGACCACATGTTACATGAGCCCCTTGGTGCCCACTGCCCCCGGACCCCTGTGTGGTCTCCAACTGTCTGAGATCTGCCAAGCAGAAAGGAAGCCTCTAGTCCAGCTCCCGGAGCTGCCACCACCCGCCAGCACTACTTCCCCAGCTGTTCCTGTGCTCTGTGAGCCAGAGTGGAGCCAGCCAGGGAGTGAGCCCAGGGCCGGATGGGATCCAGATCCTGGAAGTGGAGAGAGGAGCAGCAGCCAGTGCCTGGCATGGGGGAGTAGCAGCTCCGCCAGCCCGGCTCCACGAGGAGCGTGCGGACGGCCCTGCTCCCAGCGGTGACAGATAAAGAGGCTGAGCCAGGGGCCCTCTCTGCAGTAGTTAGCAGGCTGAGTGGTGAAAGTGGCCATTCCAATTGTGTGGCCAGGGCACTGGGCCATCCAGGGCTCAGGCTCCAAAGGTGGCCAGCAGCGTGGTTCCTGCAAAAAGGATGAGCAGTTGGCAGTTTGGGTTGAAAAGCCAGCTTTTGAAGGGTGATTTCTCGGCTCCTCTAATTAATGAGAAGCAGAGATTTCAGGTTGGCGAACAGGGCTCCCTCTGGCCACAAGCACATTTTTGTGCTCTCTTGCTTTTCATGCCTTTATGTCTTTTAAAATGACTGAAAAGAATAATAATAATAAGCTTTTGCGAGGGGGGGGGGGTGCTCCAATTTTCAGATTTGACAGGAATGTGCAGGGCTGAACAAAGAGCTCCAAGAATCCCTGCCTCAAGCCTTGTCTTTGGAAAGTGCTGAGCCAGACCCTCTGTGCCTGGGCTCAGATGGAACCACCCTTCTGCTCAGGCTGGGTCTTCTCACTGTCTCAGAAGTCTGGAGGAGTCCCCAGTTCCCCCTGGGATCACTCCAAATGCCCCAGCCCTGGCGACCAGGTCCTCCATGGTAGTTTTTTCCCTCTTTCAGGCCAAAATAAGCCCAGCTTCCAAACAGACACACTTCCCATAGGGTCTGTGATGTTCTTGTCCTCCCATCCTTTATGGGCTGGTGGGGGCCCTGGGTGGCTGACAGATTCCTCACTTATAAACTCAGGAGCCCCTCTAGAGTCAGTGGGTCCCCATGCCCATCCACTCGGCCCGTGTTCACAGTCCTGCGGGTAATTCGACAGCTGCAAACCACCGGCCCTGTAACTTCCAGGGTCCCCTCCAGCTACAGAGTTCTGTTTCTATAATTTATTGAGTGTTTGCAGTTGTTCCAGAGTCAAGTTAATTTGATACATGATCTGCCCTTGAATTAAAACGAAGTCCAGAGGGGGATCTGGCTCAGGGAGGCCGGGGCGTGGGACTTGGGGTTCCTCGTTTTCATCCTGGCCCTGGGCTAGTCGCTCTCTGTGAAAACAGAGACACTTTCCCTTTCTCACTCCATTTCCTCATCTGTCAAGTAATGTGTCGCCGCCTCAGCACAACCCGGTGGAGCAGCCAGCCGTGCAGCCACCTCTGAGGTATCCAGCCAGCAAGTCGGGGGCTGCCTCCCTCCACGGAGCCTTCCTCTACTCTCAGTTTCTTTAGCCCCTCATGGTACAATTATTTTGGGTTAAAATGAATATAAATGCTGCATGAGTTTTTTTAAAAAATCAATTTGTGACACTCCCTGAAGAAACTGAAGTCCCTCTGGATCACCACTAAGCTGATCCCTTTATTTCATCTCCAGTGGGTCTTCCCGACCCAGGGATGGAAACTGTGTCTTCTGCATTGCAGGCAGAGTCTTTACTGCTGAGCCACGGGGGAAGTCCACTGTCCCTTTATTTCCATCCGAGAAGGCGGGGCTCTTGGCCACATGCTGCCACCCGGGGTGGAAGCCTGTATTTCATGTGTTGGCAGAAGTGGCACCAAGGTTTCGGGGTCTCACAGACTCTGCCACTTCTCAGCCATGTGACTCTGGGAAGAAAACGAAATGGTAGAATCTGCAAAGGTTCTGTGGGAAGATAAAATCCTGGAAGTCTAAGAAGCCCCTTTCCCCTCCCTCGGGAAAGGTCGAGAAGTGGTGTCTGGCTTCCTCGAGAGACTGCTCGACTTCTTAAAACCAGAACCCAAAGCGAGAGATGCTTCTCGGGGGCCTGGCTTCCCTGTGGGGGCTGCCTGCTGGCTGTTCTTTGCTGCTCAGGCCGCCCTCACACCCTCGCCGGCATCCCAGGGGTGTTCTCCATGCTGCAGCCACTTGTGATTCTTCCTACTCACCCTTCCTGCTCACCAGGCTCATCTTTGAAGTGAACCCTGGGAATGTAGACGAAGAGCTGAGATGCTTAACGGGTGGCCTGATGCCTACCACTAGATCCAAGGTCTTTTTATTCACCAACCCTGCTCATCTCTTTTGTCCTCGAGAGCTCATTCAAGGGGAGAGTTTGGGCCCAATTTCCTTTTTCTTCTGCGTGGTCGTTGTGGGCTGTTCTCTGTCCATTTCCTCATCAGAGTATCTGCCTCTGCATCGGGACCTGTGCCTTCTATTTCTCTGCAATTCTGTGCTTTCTGCATGGCAACCAGGTGACTGACCCCTCTTTAAAGCTCAAAGAGCTGTTGCATAAAGCTTTTTCTGAAAAACAGCACCCTGCCCATATTCAAGCTCCATGGTCATTCAAACTAAGGGGAATCTTTGAAGTTGCCCTCTCCTTGCCACCAGCCTCTACAAAGAAACAGACCTGCTGACCACAGCCTTTCCCCGGAGTCTGCCCTACTTAGCTAGCCAAGGACATCCAACTCTGAGCCTGCCTCTCTGTGGTCTCTGCCTCTCAGCTGTCAGGGTTTATATGATATTCAGAGTTTGGGCTGTTGGCTAGTCACCGCCTTTCAATCACAGACCTGGGAGTACAGGCAACAGAGGGAGTCGGTGTCCAGCCTCTTCCCCAGCTGTGGACACCATCCTGGGGAAGCCCTTGGTTTTGGCTGCAGCACAGCAGAGGGGGATAAGCAAGGACTCCAGTGGCTGCCACTCAGTCCATTTCTTGAAGCCTCGGTTTCCTTATTGAATGTGGGGATGAGAAGCATAGTTGATCAGGTAACGAGGTAAACGTCCAGCCTTGTGTCCACATGTGGTGGGTGGAGTGGGTTGAACAGTGAGCCCCGCAAGGCCATGTCCATCCAGAATCTCAGAATGTGACCTCATTTGGAAATAGGGTCTCTGCAGGTACAGTGAAGGTAAGGATGGAGATGAGATGAGCCTGGATCAGGGTGGGTCTGGAGTTCACCAAGAGCATCTGTATAGGAGAGAAGGAAACAGGGACATAGAGAAGGCAGCTGTGTGAAGACAGAGGCCGAAATGGGAGTGATGTGGCCATGAGCCAAGGAATGCCAGGAGCTGCCAGAAGCTGGAAGAGGCCAGGAAGATGTCTTCCCCAGAGAGCATGGTTCTGCTGACACCTTGACTTTTGGCCTCTGGCCTCCAGACTGTGAAATAAAAATTTCTATTGCTTCCGGTTTGTAGTGATTTGTTAGGGCAGCAGCAGGGAGCTAATACGGTGTGCTCTTTTTTTTTCTTTTGGCCACACTGGGTCTTCATTGCACCTCACAGGCTCTTTGTTGCTTCACACAGGCTTTCTCTAGTTCTGGTGTGTGGCTTCTCATTGCCGTGGATTCTTACTGCAGAACTTGAGCTTCTGTAGTTGTGGCCTGTGGACTCTAGAACTCTGGCTCAGTGGTTGTGGTACATGGACTTAGTTGCTCCGTGAAATGTGAAATCTTCCCGAACCAGGGATTGAACCCATGTTCACACTGGCCTGCGGATTCTTATCCACTCTGCCACCAGGAAGTCACATAGTGTATTCTTGATAAGGGACGGTTGTTACCATCTTTCTTTTAAGGAGAAGAGTGGACCATTTGGAGGCTTGCTGGCAAAGGAGGACAAAAGGGCAATCGGAGGAGGATGCCCCTTGAGCTGGAGGGTCAGGGCTTTGCCGAGCAGGTCAGGGTGTGCGGGCAGAGGCGCTGGGTGTTAACGCTCTGAGGAGTTAATGTGCCCCTTCCCATCTTTCCTGCTCCCATCCATGCTGACACGCTTCCCAGGGGTGGTGAGGGGGACACAGAATGCCTTCCATAGCCTCAGAAAGCCAGTGGACATCCCAGAGCCCCTGGTCTCCTGAGCCAGGGCTGGACAGTGCTCAGAGGTGATGTGACTAAGCCTGGACCTGTGGTCTCCCTGGTGAGGGCTGAGCAGATGGGTGGGGATGGAGGACCGATGGGAGAGGGATGCCCCCTGCCCCGACCTGTTCGGCTGCCCTGGGCACAGGTGCCCAAACAGCAGAAGCTGATGGAGGGCCCAGTTCTGTTTGCTCAGTTATGAGGAGATGGAATGTAGGCGCCCTGGAATCTGGGGTGTGTTTAACCTTTGCAAGCTTCTGACCACAGACGCGCAGCAGCACCTACCTGATGGGTATCTGTGGCGCCCCGGGAAGCAAAGCCTGCTGCCTCCAGATCGTCTCAGTCTGTGGAGCCTGGGAGGCCTGGGCTCGTGAGTCCGACTCTGTTCCGGCAAGAAGTGAGGTGTGCTCCCCCTTCTCATACCATGGGGGGCGTTACAGCAGCTCACTCATGTCGCGTTAAGGGATCTCAGAAGCCAAGGGTGGCCCACCTGCTCCCACGTCCTTGCTGCTCACTCCATCGTCATGAATTTGGTTTGCAAACCCAGGACCACCTTGCGAGAGAGGAGGCTGCAGGACTAAGTCTCCAGCCCCACTGCAGAGTTGCCTGCCGTAGCTCCCACGCCCACCAGGGAGAGAGACCTGGGCCTTCCCTGTCCGGGGGGTGGGGGTGGGGGGGGGCGCCTGCTCTGACCTTGACCTTCCTCCGCAGGGATGCCAGTCCCAGCACAGCCTCCCATGAAGCGGAAGGAGCAAGGCATGGGATGCGGGTGGAGCCAGGGCACCGCCAGACCTCCTAGTGGTCCAGGCTAGAGCTTTGCATGTTTTCCAGAAGGCAGCAGTAAGCCAGGGGGTGCCGGGCTGGAAGGAAGGGTTTCAGCTTCCTCTTTGTAAAAGGGTCATTTAAGGGAGAAGAGATGAACATGGGGACAGTGGAGGCAGGGATGTGGGTGAGGATGGAGCAGAGAGCTGTTCTGAGAGGTGAACTCGGACCAGAGTCCATATGCACAGAAGGTGCGGTGAGGGGGAGAATTTTCCCATACAGACCCTGTGCGCTCCCGGATAAACCAGGCCCAGCACGCAGTGGGCATTAAAGAAAGACTTGCTCGGTCCCTCCTCCTAGCGCCCACCCAGCGCCTCACCTGCACCCAGTCCTGCATTTCCCGCCCCTCCCCCTCCATGGCTGGATCTGCAGCTCCATCAACCAGGCTCTCCGACTTTTTTTTTTTTTTTGAAAATACTGCAGATGTCACTGACAGGCCACCCCAGAACTGCAACTCTGTAACTCCACGGAATGTGTAATTATAGCAACACAAGCATCAAATTACCAAGGACAAGTAGCTGCAAAGTAATTACATGATTTTTTGTTACTGGGAGGGTTTGGGGATTTCTCCCCCCCTTTTAAGCTTTAAAAACACCCTTTGAGTGGGCGGGTAGGGAAGCAGGTGGCAGGTGGGCCAGAGGATAAGAGAGACTAGTGAGCGAGTTCCATTCGCTCCTTCTCAAGCTGAGAGGGGCCGCTGGGTAGAAGGGTCAGGGAGATGAGGGAGCAGCAGGGGGTGGGTGGTTATTCCTGGGGGGGTGGGCTCCAGAACCACCATGAAGTGATGGTCCCCCACGCTATATCCTCAACATGCTCCCTCAGCTCCTCTCTCCCACCCCATCACACATTTCTCATGGACCCTTCAGCCTCTGCAAAAACCACAGGCTGCCGCCAGAAGGGGACCTTGGTCTCGATACGCCTCCTGAGCAGCAGATGGGAGGCTGTGCAGCCCTGGCTCCGACCAGCACCCCAGTGGCCTGGAGGGTGGGGAGGGGTGGTTCTGAGTGCAGCCCTCCCGACCTGCATCTCCTGTCCACTGGCGCCCGATGGTTGTTTGCGGTGTTATCATCCCTCCCTCGCTCTCCGGCCCCCGCAGCTGCTTGGCCGGCCAGGGACAGCCCCAGCGTGGCCCCTGCTGGGCTCAGCCCCAGGCTGCCATCTGCATCTGCCCAGCTCGGGCCTGGGTGGCTGTGGAATGGCTGCAGGACTAGACTGAAGTGGGACTTGGCTCTAGAGGCAGGACAGCAGGTAGGAGAGGGATGTGTGGTCCCTGTTGTTCTCCAGTGGGTGCCAGGCTGCCCATGGCGAGCTGGAGGCAGGTCTGCCTCTGAGACACTATGCAGGGGCCCGTCCTGTGAGCCCTGTGCTGCTCTGGCAGGCCCTCGTGCTGACTTTAAGATGAATCGTCTGCCCCCGGCCTCTCATCCCGTGTGCACAGTTGCTAATCTGCACTTACTTGACCTAATGCCTCAGAAAGATTTGGTCAGCTCCCTGCACACGTGTGTGCCTGAATCCTGTCTCTACCGCTGGATGCCCCCGCGGTGCTCTCGCCACGGTGGGACCCCACACGGTGCTCTTTTCGCAGGACACTGTGTCTTGTGAACGTCCTCAGACGTGCAGAGCAGCCACTCTCTCACACCCATTATGGTTTAGATTACAGAGCAATTATCCCGCTGAGCAGCTGTGTAATTCACAGGTCACATCCACTCACCCGCTAATGGCATCGGCAGACCCATGGTGAGCAGAACCCAGAAAGCCAGAAGCTGATGTCCCTGAACCCTTAGTATGGTGGGGAAGTGATGGGAGCTCTTGATTCAGACTCCCAGGCCTGTGGAGTGGGAGGTAGGGCTGGGGTCCCTGGGAAAGCATGGGAATCAGGCTGCATGGGCCAGAATCATTTGAGCAGAGTGGGCAAGGGCATTTTGGCTGGATTTGGAATGTCATGTGGCCAGCTCTTTGAATGGCCCAGTAACTTATTTGATCAGGGTGCAAGAATTCCATTTCTAGGTCTCCAAGGGGCAGATGCCCAGTAGAGAAATGCCACCAGCATAGCAGTCCTGCTGGAGCCCCATCCACGTGCCATCGGTCTCTCTCTGTGATGGGAGATCGACGGAAATAGTTGGAATTGTAGAGTCAAAGACATCTAGAGGATGGTCGTCCAAGACGTTTACTCATCTACTCAGGTTTAGCGAAGTCTAGAATTTAATTACTCAAAGGGAAGGGAGCAAACTAATTATACTTTTCAGCTACTTTCTCCACAGAAGCAGAGAGGGAAGAACAAAAGCCCCTTTTCACCCCAGCCCAAGCCTAGTCTCCCACAAGCCCAGGAATAGCCTTTGGTAACAGGCAGTGTATGTACTTCTTTTAATTATACATTTATAGATAGGTCATGCACATCTATGATTTTTAAAATCACTCAGATGGGCCAATCTTGTTCTGTTAATTTGCTTGTTTTCCTTGACAATCTGCAGTGGAAATCTTTCCATGTCGCTATCTGTGTGTGTGCTCACATGACCCTTGTTATCCACTATGTAGTGTTCCATAGTGAGATGGCTCCTCGTTTATGTCACTGCTCCCATAGCAACTGTTCCCATTTTGTGATATCACAAGTGATCCTCCAGTGTCTGGGAATGCATTTTCCTATAGGTTATAGATTATGAATAGGAATGAAATATAAACATATATCTGATTAATAGCCTAAACAAGATTCTTTCCTCCTTCCTTCTTGTTTTGTTTCTTCCTTCTTTCCTTTTCTTAAATGTAACAGGAAGCTGGAGGGAGGTGGTCCAGGGCTGCTCAAGGATATTTTCTGTCTCCTGGTTCTGCCATCCTCATATGTGGCTTTGGTCCTCTTAGTGAAAGCTCCATTATCTTCTGTATTTCAACAAGGTAGGAGGAAGAGTGAAAATGAAGGGCAAGAGCCAAGGGCTTTCTGCTCCTGAGAACTCGTGTGTGTGTGTGTTGTGGGAGTGGGTGTGGAAGGCAGCCCTTCCATAGGAGTGCACCGCTATGTAGATGGTCAGACTGTGTCACATGGCCAATCTGAGCCTTAATGATGGCTGGAAAGGAATTTATTTTATAGGCTCAGTTGTTGAGGAAGGCAAGGGAGGAGGTGTTTGAAACTGTGTGTGATCTGTCCTCGGAGTTCCTCTGCCCCAGGATATGTGTGAAGAGAGCTGTAGCAGACATTGCTTAGACTGGGTTTTGTTTCATCTCGAGCTGTTTGACCTGCTATTCAGGGTCTAAGGTCTGACCTTCTTTCCTTCACTGTCCCTCTGGCTCAGTTTCCTCATCTCTGAGCACTGAAGAATCACATGCTCTGTGCACCCTGCCTTGGACCCCACCGTCTGGGGAGGCCTGGCCACCTCTTTCCAGAGCCCACCCTTCTCTGAGGTTCAGTTACACCTGATGTCTTCTCTGAAGCATTCTCTGGCCTGCTCAGCTGGGCAAAGCCTTCTTTTTCCCCACATTGGAAAGTCTGCTTTTGCTCTCAGTTCCCCTCCCCATCTTTCCTAGAATTATTCCGAGGGGTCTGTTTGCCCCAGAAACTAAGGAGGGAAAAAATAAATCAGCAGAAAGAAGGCCATGGCCTCAGGCTAGATTCAGAGACAAGGCCTGCCACATGGACTCAGGTAGGGTCTATATTCAGTTAAGGCCTTGTGGATTTGTGCTGCAATTCCGGAGCTTGGTGGCTGCAGGGAGAAAGTGAGGAAGCAATTTTGCCGAGTCTGGAGGGTCTCTGGGGCCAAGGTGGGCACTGGGGTAGGGAGAGATGGGTTCCCCCTGGAGTCGATGTTGGAGGGCCTGGGGGGAGCTGCAGGTGGAGGATCAGGTCGAGAGATCGCCCACCCAAGCCTCTGGGTTCCAGCACCGTGGAGTGACACGTGGACGTCTGTGAGAAGCAGTGACCTTGGCACAAACGTGGGAAACTTTGGCATAGCTGGTGCTGAAGGCTGAGAGGTGGAAGATGCCCACGGTGGCTGGAGGATGGCCCTGGTGAGCCCCCTCAAGGGGTCCTGGGGGTGGGCAAGGTGGGGGGCTGGAGTTAAGACGCGGTGCTATAGAACCAGGATGTTGATGCCTGCCTTAAAGTGGGCGGCCTCAGATGACTTACGCAGAGTCTGTCTTCAGGTCTGGGTGACAGTCCCATGAGGCCAGGCTCTGTCCAGTTCCTGCTCACACCAGCTGCCTGCTCTCGGGGTGGATCCCCTTCTGTTTTGCAGCTGCGCTTTGCTGCAAGGTGACTTTGGAGAGGACTCCAGGAAGCAGCGTTGTCCACAGCCAGCCAGTCGATGGGCACTGGGTGCTGGTCATAGATGTGCCTCCAGGTTCTTCCAGGTAACATCACTGTACTTTCTCTGCAGCGGAATTTTAAAGTTTCTGCCTTGTGCATGTGAGCTCAGTTGTATCTGACTCTTTGAGGCCCCATGGACTGTGTAGTAGCCCACCAGGCCTCTCTGACCTTGGGATTTCCCAGGCAAGAAAACTGGAGTGGGTTGCCATTTCCTCCTCCAAGGGATCTTCCTGACCCAGGGATCAAACCTGCCTCTCCCTATGTCTCCTGCATTGGCAGGTGGGTTCTTTACTGTCTGAACCATTCTGCCTTGTATCAGATTCCAAGTTATTTTCAAAGGAGGGTTGACCTTCTTAATTTTTCTTCCCTTCTGCCTTCAGCCAAGCTGACTTCCCTCCACAGATATTTATTAAGCTCACAGTCATTGACAGGAACCATCTCAGACTGGCTTCACCACGTATAAGGTGGCCATGTTGAATGAATTACTTGCCTTCACTGTCCATGGTTGGTTTATCTATTAAGAGGAGGATAATAGTCATATCTTGTTTGATGTTGGCAGGATTAAGTGGCTTCCTACAGGTTGTGAACCAGTGAAGTGAAGTTGCTCAGTCATTTCTGACTCTTTGTGACCCCATGGACTGTAACCTACCAGGCTCCTCCATCCATGGAATTTTCCAGGCAAGAGTACTGGAGTGGGTTGCCATTTCCTTCTCCGGGGGATTTTCCCCACCCAGGGATCGAACCCAGGTCTCCCACATTGCAGGCAGACGTTTTACCTTCTGAGCTACCAAGTGCTTAGAATCTGTGATTTGCACATAGTAAGAGATAGACAACAGCAATGGTCGCTGTTATTACTGCACGTGACAGTAACGGTGGTCGGAGCTCAGTGGACAAAACTGACATGGTTCCTGTCTTCACGGGGCTCACAGCCCAGGGCTTGAAGGCGTGTGCTCAGCCCAGGACCACTGCTGATTGTGATGATGAAAGACTCTTGTTTCACTGGGTGCATCAAATAGGCCAGTCCTGGGAAGGATAATGTGATCTGACCATTGCATTTCTTGCACTTGCATGAACACTCAAAGCTTTTCTGCCCATCTTGTCTCCCTTTCACCCTGCCTTAGAATTTACTGTTTCTTCTACCTAAAAACTAAATGGTAGCACATATTCATGTAGCTGTTACCACGTGCCAGGCATTGTTCTGACTTACACACATCAACATATTTAAGTCTCATGTCAGCCCTATGGGGTAAGTACTGTTGTTATACTGAGCCACAGAGAGGTCAGATAACTTGCCCAGGGTCACACAGTAGTGAAATGGCAGACAAAGTAGGGTTTGATTCCAGAAAGTCTCTTAAACCCCAGGCTGTGCAGAACATTGGGCTCCCGCCCCCATCACAGCACTGGGTCCTTTCCTGTCACTCAAGCATATTTCTTCAGAAAACCTTCTCTGTCAAATCTAAACCAGCATAATCTCTCATGTTGTCATATTTCTTTTTCTTTAACATCTTTAAGATGTTAAAAAAATACATTATTTTTTACATATTTGTGGATCCATATACATTGTATGGCATTTTTTTTACAAGTTTTAAAATTTTATGTAAATAATGTCATACATATATATCATTCTGCAACTTGGGTTTTTGCTCAATAATGTTTCTGAAATTTGTAAACATTGAAGATATGCTTCTAGGTCATTTATTTGAATTAACAGAAGTGTAATCCATTTTATGACTGCTGCTGCTGCTGCTAAGTTGCTTCTGTCGTGTCCGACTCTGTGCAACCCCATAGACGGCAGCCCATCAGGCTCCCCTGTCCCTGGGATTCTCCAGGCAAGAACACTGGAGTGGGTTGCCATTTCCTTCTCCAATGCATGAAAGTGAAAAGTGAAAGTGAAGCCGCTCAGTCATATCCAACTCTTAGCGACCTCATGGACTGCAGCCTACCAGGCTCCTCCGTGCATGGGATTTTCCAGGCAAGAGTACTGGAGTGGGGTGCCATTGCCTTCTCCCATTCATACCTATAATTCACCTACTCTCTTTTTGATGGACATTTAGATTGCTTCTGATGTTTTTCTGCTATAAACAATATTGGAATGAACAGTCTTGGGCATGTGTCCTTGGAGACATGGGAGAAAGCATCTGTATAAAAAATTCTGTACTCAGAAGGGTCATGGGTCTTGAAAATATTGAACTTTACTAGATGTTGCCATGTTTCTATCTGAGGGAGATGCTAGCAGTTCATTCCCCCAACAGCAATTTATGAGACTTTCTTTTTCTCCATGTCAAACAATCTGATTTTGCTCTGAGAAGATCACTCTAGTGATGAGTAAAAAGTGAGCTGGGTGAGGGTAGGAAGGCGTGCACAGGGGTCCAGACACACGGAGAGCTAAGAACCGGGACGGTCAAGGTTTCTCGCTCCAAACTGGCGGTGGAGAACTTCCTGCATGATCCTCTGCTGTCTGTTCCCGTTTTCCCTTTTATCATTGGGCTGGCAAGGACGGAATTATCTGCTTGTCAAGTGTTATCAATCAAATATCAAATTGTGTGGGCAACTGAACCGCTCTTCTTTGTAGAAAATTATTATTTGTTTTTTATTTAACAAAACTCAAGGCTGAGAGGGTGCTCCGTTGTGCCCTTCTGTGGTTTTAGCGCTTTCTCGGCTTTGGCTCAGCCCCGGCTTGTTTATCATGCATGTGTTGTAGTGCAAATGTGGAACAAATGAAGCCGAGATATCAAATTAATACTGTGATCTGTTTTTCTGTTTTGTTGCCATAACAATCTGTGGCTCTTGAAGCAAAGAGAAAATTAGAATTGTATTAAAGGTGTTTACACCATGTACACTCCATCCTGCCTTATTATTTATTGCTATAATAAGTGTATTTAACATTTTGCTTAAGGAGGGCTCTTTTCTACTTCCTTTTGCCTTGTGGTTTTTCTGCTTGTCCTTCTAACCTGGCTGTGCTTTTGACCTTGATATTTCCTGTAGTTCTGAGCAAAAAGGATGCTTCATGACCTCATGATTCCTTGTATTTATTCCTCCCCTTCCCGCCCCCATTTCCCCCCAATCCTGGGAGCTCCTTTTAGTCAGGAGTCTTGGTTAGAAACAAAACAGGACTTGGAGTATGTTTTCCTCCTTTGTTTGCCTCATTCTTTCCTTCTAAACCTGAATTGGAGGTTCAGCATCCTTTGGGAGAGATGAGGAGAAGCTGGGGTGGAAGAAAGGAGAATCAGAGCAATTTATGCCTCGGAAGAAGTGCAGTGGAAATCAACATGGCACATGGAGGCCCAGGATGCGGGTCCCCTATCTCCCTCCATTCCACTCTATTCCCATGGTCAAGCGCTCAGCTCCCCAGAGCCCTCTTTGACAGGCGACCTTACTCTGCCAACCATCACAAGCTGCAATCCAGTGGGACACAGTGTGGCTGAAATGGTGGGGCTGGAGTGATGGGAGCCCCTCCCCCCACTAACTAGATCAGTTTACCTGCATAGGTAAATTGGGACCATCCAGTGTCATAAGCTCTTCGAAAGCTCTTTGATGCTATTCCTGCTCCATTTATCAGTCTACAATTCCTAGATAATGCTGGGCACACACAAGGAGCTCAAGAAGAGCTTCATCCCCTGATTGTTTGGGTTATTGGTGAGGGAAGATGTGTGTAAAGATGTTTATGAGTTATGCCCACTTCAGGGCATCTGTGGCTCCAGAGGCAATAGAATGAAAAGGAATATTGCTTTTCTTAAAAAAATTAATATATTTTTGGCTGTGCTGGGTCTTCACTGCTGTGTGAGCGCTTTCTCTGGTTTTGGCAGCAGGGGCTACGCTCTAGTTGCAGCGTGCAGGCTTCTCATTGCGGGGGCTTCTCTTGTTGCAGAGCACAGGCTATAGACAAGGGCTTCAGCGGCTGTGGCACACAGGCTTAGATGCCCCACAGCATGTGGGTTGTTCTCGGACCAGGCCTGGAACCTGTGTCTGCTGCCTTAGAAACTGGATTCCTAACTGTGGCCCACCAGGGCAATCCTGGAAAGGTACATTTCTGACCCTTCTTGGAAGAGTCCTCCGGGTGACCTGTGTCTGCTTTCTTCTGTGGGGAGGAATGTGGGCAGAGAGGGGACATGGGTCCCCTCCGCCTGGTGACTCTCTGTACAAAAAGGTCAGAGCCAAAGAGGCCCTGTTGTCCTTTACTGCCCAGGGGCCCTTGAATCAGGTCTCAAGCCCAGGGCATGATGAAGACCCTTTCTTGTGTGAGTCTCTTTTTGAGACTCAAACCAAGGGTGGTCCCTGCTTATGTCAGTAATACAGGCAAAGAAAGCCCACTAGGGCCAAGAAAAAAAATCAACCTTTCTCTCAAGGCCAAAGTTTTTTTCTTAGATTCTTGCACATGGGCCCACACTTGAGGACACAAACAAACTTTTTTTTTTCTGGCCAAGGCACATGGCAGGCAGGGTCTTAGTTCCCTATCCGGGATGAAACCGGTACCCCCCTGCAATAGCGCAGAGTCCTAACCACTGGACCACCTGGGAATTCCAACACACATACTCCTAAAAAGAAAGGATAAAGAGGGCAAAATTGGGTTTGCAGTCCGGGTTAGCATGTGAGTGGTCATAGTGTCATCACACAGGAGGCGGCTGCTTGACTATGGCAACTGGGATCTGGAGGGAGGAGGGTGAAATGGAAGGAATATTAAGCAGGCTGGCGAAGGGAAGATGCAGGGAGTGACAGGAGGGTCTGCGATGGTTGGGCAAGCTTGGTTCTGGGTGCATCTTTGAAAAAAGCACGTCCTGTCAGGTTTCCTGTCTCTTTCTTCAGAGCCCCCTTTTTTTCGCCTGGATGCCCATCCCAAGTCTTAGGGCAGAGGTTCCTCTAAAAGTAGGGTTGTGGTGGGCAAAATCAGACAGGAGGTACGGCCCAGTCATCCCCAAGCACCAACTCTTTGCATTTATGAATAACCTGTTAAAAATGTTCCTCTATAGTCACCTTCTCTCAGTCATGTCTGAGAAGGCTGAGTAAACACAGTAAATTCTTGTGTATCAGTGGATTTAAATTGCTTAGACAGTGCCACATCCGCTACTTCAATCAGCATTTCTGACCATAAGGGTTACTACTGTAGTGTGATTATTTTTCTGTTGTGCCCTTAACTCAGGTATAGGGATGTGAAGTAACTCGTCCAGGTTCACCCAAAGAGGAAATGCATGACTTCAGAGCACTCTGCGATTCTGCTTGCTTCAACGAGCACAGTGTGTATGTGTGAGACGAGGGAGCAGTGGAACTTTGCTTTTATTTGGTTGAATTCCCTTGTGTCTACATGGTCTGAATGTCAGTGGCTAAAACAGGTACAAGGGAGCAGGCTGCAGCAACAGTGCAGAAATGTGCACTTCCTAACTTACGTGGGACATGACAGTTTTGTTTGTTCCAAATAAATACTTTGCAGTATCCTGCAGATAAAATGTGCCTGTTATCCTTGCTTTAAAAACCTTCACAGAATGCGTGCACTTCTGTTTGTGTGGGAAGATGTATTGTGAAATATTAACATAATCTTTCTCCTCACAAAGACACACATGCAGTTGTTACCCCATGGTACTACACTCAATGAGGATAACAGAAAACAGGTCTTTCCCAAAATAGAATTGCCAGACTTAGCAAATAAACAAACAGGACACACAGTTCAATCTGATTCAGATAAATGACAAATACTTTTTAGTATATTCTATGCAGCATCTGTGGAAAATTCTGAAAGAGATGGGAATACCAGACCACCTGACCTGCCTCTTGAGAAATCTATATGCAGGTCAGGAAGCAACAGTTAGAACTGGACATGGAACAACAGAATGGTTCCAAATAGGAAAAGGAGTACGTCAAGGCTGTACACTGTCACCCTGCTTCTTTAACTTATATGCAGAGTACATCATGCGAAATGCCAGACTGAATGAAGCACAAGCTGGAATCAAGATTGCTGGGAAAAATATCAGTAACCTCAGATACGCAGATGACACCACCCTTATGGCAGAAAGTGAAGAGGAACTAAAAAGCCTCTTGATCAAAGTGAAAGAGGAGAGTGAAAAAGTTGGCTTAAAGCTCAACATTGAAAAAACGAAGATCATGGCATCTGGTCCCATCACTTCATGGGAAATAGATGGGGAAACAGTGGAAACAGTGTCAGACTTTATTTTGGGGGGCTTCAAAATCACTGCAGATGGTGATTGCAGCCATGAAATTAAAAGACGCTTACTCCTTGGA
>NW_011494909.1:1515293-1516442 GCF_000754665.1 Bison bison bison
TTGATGCTTTTGAACTGTGGTGTTGGAGAAGACTCTTGAGAGTCCCTTGGACTGCAAGGAGATCCAACCAGTCCATTCTAAAGGAGATCAGCCCTGGGTGTTATTTGGAAGGAATGATGCTAAAGCTGAAACTCCAGTACTTTGGCCACCTCATGCAAAGAGTTGACTCACTGGAAAAGACCCGGATGCTGGGAGGGATTTGGGGCAGGAGGAGAAGGGGACGACAGAGGATGAGATGGCTGGATGGCATCACCGACTCGATGGATGTGAGTCTGAGTGAACTCCAGGAGTTGGTGATGGGACAGGGAGGCCTGGCGTGCTGCGATTCATGGGGTCGCAAAGAGTCGGACACGACTGAGCGACTGTACTAACTTAACTATGCAACTTATGGGATATACTTGTACTAATTGACATTTATCTGAAATTCAAATGCAATGGATGTCTTGTAATTTTCTCTGGCAACCTTATCCCAAAGAATGAAGTCAAACAACGAAAGTAACACGCTTGGCTTTTAAGTTTACAAACGGTGGCTTAGTGTAAAATAGAAACACCAGGAAGAGGAAAGCTCTGGGTTGAGGAAGGGATCGAAGCCAGGGAGGAAAGAGATAATGGTGACTGTAGCTATTTCCCGCACCTCTCTGTGTTCCACAGATAACTTCAGGGTTTGCAGGTACCCTGCGGTACCCAGAATCAGCCAGGACGCTGGAACGAGGACCCACGCAAGCTCCGCCCACTCCCACCCAACAGCCGTCCCAGAATGCCTTGTCCCAGAGACCGGATGTCCCCGGATTCCTCGCAGTCCCTCAGGCCGGAAGGAGGTGTTTGCTGTCTGTGGGGTTCACCCCAGGCCGCGGTGGACCTACGTCACCACAGGCGTTGTCAAGGGTCACGGGCGAGGTCAAGGACCGGCTGCTGAGAAGCAGCACCAGGACACTGCGGATGCCGGAGGAGGCTGCTGCGTGGAGTTCATGCCCGGCCTACCGCCGGGTAAGCTGCCACAGCCTGTCTTGACTGGCCAGAGTGGGGCAAACACAACGTGATATCCGCGTTTACCCAGAAAACCTGATGAGGTTCAAGTTGAAAACAAGGGCCATGTGAGAGGTGATGAGTGGGAAGGAGAATAATGGGCCTTGCGCTCCGGAGGTCGTG
>NW_011494909.1:1516542-1519314 GCF_000754665.1 Bison bison bison
GGAGGTCGTGGTCAGAGACGTTTGCGCAGCCTGGGGGTTGGCTGTGGGAACCACGCCAAGATGCAGAGGCCAGGACGCCTGGGGGCGGGGCGGTTTCAGCTCCACCTTATCAAGTGGTGAGGCTGCGGCCTAGTGACCCTGAGGCCTGGCCAAGCACGACTGGGAGGGAGCATATCTTCCCGCCCCCTGAATACAGGAGCGCACGCTTCCGTTGCCCTTGACAGTGGACTGTGCCCTCTGTAGCCACCAGGGAGCGTCTGGTGATCTGCCGTCCTTGCCCTCCTGATCTGGGCTTTTATCAGCTGTGCGTCTTTAGGTCATTAGGGAAACCCTGGAACCGAACTATTGGCGCCGTTTGTTGGCTGGCTGGCCTTAAATGAACACTCAACAACTGAAACTCATTTGCTTCCCTATAAAATGGAAACAATAATGCCCCCTTCCTTGGGTCCCTCTGAGGATTAAATGAGGTAATGAGCCAATATATTGCAACACGTGGCACATGGCTGGGACGCCCAAGGTCAGCTTTTTGGGCAGAAACGTTTTGTTGGGGTGCTGCCCGCCCTGACCACATCCTTGCTCTTGCTCCTTCTCCTCTCCGGCTCCGCCTGCCATCCATCCTATTAAGATCATCTCCCAGAGAAGGACCATTCAGGCTTCGTGGTGGAACTGATATTGTGTAACCTCTTCCCGAATTGTTGCCTCTTCGGCTTTTATTAAATTGTGGAGTGCAAGGCTTCAGGTTCTAAATGGAGTTTGTTAGGGAGGAAGTGTTTGGACCAAGGAACCCTTTCCTGCTGTGGGGAAAGGGGGCGGATCAGAGCAGATGGCAGGTGCAGCCTGAGAGGAGCAGGATGGTGCAGTGCTGGGCACTGGTCTGGGCCTGTTCCCAGCACACGGTGATGCTCTTGTGTCTCCAGCAGTTGGCCAGGAGATGCCTGGGTGCTAGGAGCCGGCTGGCAAAATTACAAGCTCACGACCCTGTGGTCTTTCAGCATCACACTGCCACAGATGTCTATTCTTGGCTGGGGTGATTAGCCTCAAAGTGGAAAGTTGGCAGGAAGAGAATGTGGCCTTCCTGCAGCGAGGGACTTGATGATGTATATTTGGTACAGTTTTCAGCTGCCAGAGAGGAAAGGCAGCTAATCAGATGAGCTCATCCTACCTGGAGATTTCAGCTGGTCCAGGCGAGGATAGAATCATAGCTCCAGGTCGGATGATTCCTTGTACTGATTTTGATGCAGCCATTTTGACATAGGCATGGCAAAAAGGAAAAAAAGGCCCCCCACCCCCACCCCCAACACTGTTGAACCTTAACCCGTCTTGAACCTCTTCCTTGCTCCTGAGTAAAGTTCAGGGGTGCAGTTAAGCCAAGGATGCAGTGAGGGTGTGAAAGGGGTAGGATGAGGGTTTTGAGCATGTTTTTTTTTATTGCAGTATAGTTGCTTCACAACGCTGTGGCAGAAACACTGCAGAGCAAAGTGAGTCAGCCATGTGTATTTCTATATTCTTTCCCTTTTGGGTTTCCCTCCCATCTAGGACACCACAGTCTATTAAGTAGAGTTCCCTGTGCTATACAGCATGTTCCCATCAGTTGTCTATTTTATTCTTAGTATCAGTAGGGGTCCTTAACCCCTAGGATCTGATGCCTGATGATCTGAGGTGAAACTGATGTAATAAAGTGCACAGAAACTGTAAAGTGCTTGAATCATCTGAAAACCACGCCCACCTCCAATCCATGGAAAAACTGTCTTCCACGAAACCTGCCCCTGGTGCCAAAAAGGTTGGGGACCACTGATCTATACAATATTTCTAGATTTCCACATGGATGCGTTAGTATATGATACTTGTTTTTCTCTTTCTGACTTCACTCTGTATGACACTCTCTGGATTCGTCCACGTCTCTACAAATGACCCAGGTTTGTTCCTTTTTATGGCTGCTTGCATGCGTGCTAAGTCATTTCAGTCATGTCTGACTCTGTGTGACCCTATGAACTGTAGCCTGCCAGGCTCCTCTGTCCATGGAATTCTCCAGACAAGAATACTGAAGTGGGTTGCCATTGCCTCTTCCATTTTATGGCTGAGTAATATTCAACTGTGTATATGTACTATATCTTTTTAATCCACTCCTTTGGTAATGGACATTTAGGTTGCCTCCATGTCCTGGTTATTGTAAATAGTGCTGCTATGAACATTGAGGTGCATGTGTCTTTTTGAATTATGGTTTTCTTTGGTGAAGTCAAATGGGCCTTAGGAAGCATCACTACAAACAGAACTAGTGGAGATGATGGAATTCCCTAAAAGATGATGCTGTGAAAGTGCTACACTCAATATGCCAGAAAATTTGGAAAACTCAGCAGTGGCCACAGGACTGGAAAAGGTCAGTTTTCATTCCAATCCCAAGGAAAGGCAATGCCAAAGAATGTTCAGACTACCGCACAATTGCACTCATCTCAAACGCTAGCAAAGAAATGCTCCAAATTCTCCAAGCAAGGCTTCAAACAGGACATGAACCAAGAACTTGCAGAAGTTCAAACTGGATTTAGAAAAGGCAGAGGAACCAGAGATCAAATTGCCAACATCCATTGGATCAGAGAAAAAGCAACAGAGTTCCAGAAAAACATCTACTTCTGCTTTATTGACTATGCCAAAGCCTTTGACTGTGTGGATCACAGTAAACTGTGGAACATTCTTCAGGAGATGGGAATACCAGACCACCTTACCAGCCTCCTGAGAAATCTGTATGCAGGTCAAGAAGCAACAGTTAGAACCAGA
>NW_011494909.1:1519467-1524183 GCF_000754665.1 Bison bison bison
TGACACCATGCTTATAGCAGAAAGCAAAGAACTAAAGAGCCTCTTGATTAAAGTGAAAGAGGAGAGTGAAAAAGCTGGCTTAAAACTCATCATTCAAAAAATGAAGATCACGGCATCCGGTCCCAATACTTCCTGGCAAATAGATGAGGAAACAATGGAAACAGTGAGAGACTTTATTTTCTTGGGCTCCAAAATCACTGCAGAGGGTGACTGCAGCCATGAAATTAAGATACTTGCTCCTTGGAAGAAAAGCTATGACAAACCTAGACAGCTGACAAAGGTCTGTATAATCAAAGCTATGGTTTTTCCAGCAGTCATGCATGGATGTGAGAGTTGGACCATAAAAAAGTTGAGCAAAGAATTGATGTTTTTGAACTGTGTGCTGTTGAAGGAGACTCTTGAGAGTCCCTTGGACTCCAAGGAGATCAAATCAGTCAATCCTAAAGAAAACCAGCCCTGAATATTCACTGGAAGAACTGGTGCTGAAGCTCCAATACTTTGGCCACCTGATGCAAAGAACTGACTCCATAGAAAAGACCCTGATGCTGGGAAAGATTGAAGGCAGGAGGGAAGGGGATGACAGAGGATGATATTGTTGGATGGCATCACCAACTCGATGGCTCAGGAAACTCAAATAGGGGCTCTATCAACCTAGAGGGGTGGGATGGGGAGGAGGATGGGCGGGGATATATTTATATATATATGTATACCTATGGCTGATTAATATTGAGGTTTGACAGAAAACAACAAAATTTTGTGAAGCGATATCCTTCACTTAAAACAATAAATTAATTAAAAAACAGTGGACATGAATTTGAGCAAGCTCTGGGAGTTGGTGATGGACAGGGAAGCCTGGCGTGCTGCAGTTCCCTGGGGTTGCAAAGAGTCGGACACGACTGAGCTGCTGGACTGAATTGAACTTTCCCTGGTATTTGCCCAGTGGAGAGATTGCTGAGTCACCTGGGAGTTCTAAGTTTAGGTTTTTAAGGAAGCTCCATGCTGTTTTCTATCTTGGGCTGTATCCAAGTAGCCATTTCAGTTGTAGGGTTTCATGGGTGTGGGTGGAGCTTGGCAGTCCCCTGGCCTGTGTGGAAGAGGAGCAAGGGAATCGCCTCCACCTGATCGAAATCCCAGACTTTGGTCATCAAGTGGGCAGAGGAGGAAGGTCACTGGGGCGCACGGGCTTTGGATGGAATGTTGCCTCAAGATGTTACATGCCAACTTTCCCAGAGTCCGAGTGCTGACCTCCTTTTGGGGATAGGAGAAATAAAGCCCCTGCATCTTATTAGGTGTTGATGAAAAAACGTTGCCTGCCATATTAGTAAACAAAAGATCCTGTGGCCTTTAAACTATCACACTGCAGCCACTCCCAGCAGTGCGCCCTGAGGAGACTCAGGATGAGAAAATACAGGACACTGGCCCCAGAGAGCTGAGGCGCACGTCAAAGGGGTGATTCTAGTGAGCCCATCCTCTTGCATCTTCCTATACGTAGAAAAGTGCTAACTTTCTTAATTTGAGGTATCTAACAGTAATCTTTTGATGTTCTGACTACCTGATCTTTGTTGCCAAAATTCTCACATATCCTGGCTCCCCCTTTTACCTCTTTGGAACAGTCCCTCAGAACTGTTTGAGAGGCTGTGTCTTGGACTTCCCAGGTGGCGCTAGTAGTAAGGAACCCTCCTGCCTATGCAGGAATCTTGGGTTCTATCCCTGGGTGGGGAAGGTCCCCTGGAGGAGGGCATGGTAACTCACTCTAGTATTCCTGCTTGGAGAATCCCATGGACAGAGGAAACTGGTGGACTACAGTCCATAGGGTTGCAAAGACTGCAGTGACTTAGCACGCAAGCATATGTGTCTTGGGCTTAAGTCCTCAGTTTTGTCTGCCAAATAAAACAACTCTGAACTTTTAGGCTGTGCGTTTTTTTCAGTTGACACAGGACAAGCCGCTTTCCTTCCTTCATTTTTCTTGCCTGTTTTATAATTAAGCTGTGTCAGGTTCTTAGTTGCAAATCTCAGGATCTTTCATTGCGATGCATAGACACTGGTGGTGGCGCACTGCTGGTAGTTTGCGGCACGTGACTCTGCCGCATGTGGGGTCTTAGATCCCCGGCCAGGGATTGACGCCGTCTCTCTTGCACTGCAAGGAAGATTCTTAACCGCTGAGCCACCAGGGAAGTCCCTCCGCCTTCCCTCCTTTTGATGCTCTTGTAAGGTGAGCCCAACCACCCCCCTAACTAGTGACCCCCCAGATTCATGTCTCCCACATCTGTTTCCAGCCCTGCCTCCTGAGATCAAGATCAGGAGAGATATGAACATGACGTAAACCTACTTGATAACCCACAATCCCCTTCCAGGATTCCCTTCCTCCCTTCTTCTTTCTCTGAATGTCACATTCAGTATTTTGCTGTGTTTGAAGTACCTCTAAACCTGTTTTCCCCTCCAGTCTGACTGCTCCTTCCTTCTCTGCTTACCTGAATTATTACATATCCTTGCATCTAGTCTTTTCCTCTTAAGGTCACTTCCCACATTGATCTTCTGATCTTCGCTGGTTGATTGGTTGTTTTTAACATTTGTGCACCTCAGTCCCTGTGGCAGAAATCTCAAAGTCCTTGGAATCAGATCAGATCAGATCAGTTGCTCAGTTGTGTCCGACTCTTTGCGACCTCATGAATAGCAGCATGCCAGGCCTCCCTGTCCATCACAAACTCCTGGAGTTTACTCAGACTCATGTCCATTGAGTCAGTGATGCTATCCCGCCATCTCATCCTCTGTCCCCTTCTCCTCCTGCCCCCAGTCCCTTCCAGCATCAGAGTCTTTTCCAATGAGTCAACTCTTCACATGAGGTGGCCAAAGTACTGGAGTTTCAGCTTTAGCATCATTCCTTCCAAAGAACACCCAGGGCTGATCTCCTTCAGAATGGACTGGTTGGATCTCCTTGCAGTCCAAGGGACTCTCAAGAGTCTTGGTGCTCAGCTTTCTTTATAGTCCAACTCTCACATCCATGCATGACTGCTGGAAAAACCATAGCTTTGATTATACAGACCTTTGTCAGCAAAGTAAAGTCTCTGCTTTTTAAAATGCTATCTAGGTTTGTCATAGTTTTTCTTCCAAGGAGCAAGTATCTTAATTTCATGGCTGCAATCACCCTCTGCAGTGATTTTGGAGCCCAAGAAAATAAAGTCTCTCACTGTTTCCACTGTTTCCTCATCTATTTGCCAGGAAGTATTGGGACCGGATGCCGTGATCTTCATTTTTTGAATGATGAGTTTTAAGCCAGCTTTTTCACTCTCCTCTTTCACTTTAATCAAGAGGCTCTTTAGTTCTTTGTTTTCTGTTATAAGCATGGTGTCATTTGCATGTCTGAGGTTATTGATATTTCTCCCTGCAATCTTGATTCCAGCTTGTGCTTCATCCAGTCCAGCGTTTTGCGTGATGTTCTTGCATATAAATTAAATAAGCAGTGGGACAGTATACAGCCTTGACTTACTCCTTTCCCAATTTGGAACCAGTCCATTGTTCCATGTCTGGTTCTAACTGTTGCTTCTTGACCTGCATACAGATTTCTCAGGAGGCTGGTAAGGTGGTCTGGTATTCCCATCTCCTGAAGAATGTTCCACAGTTTACTGTGATCCACACAGTCAAAGGCTTTGGCATAGTCAATAAAGCAGAAGTAGATGTTTTTCTGGAACTCTGTTGCTTTTTCTCTGATCCAATGGATGTTGGCAATTTGATCTCTGGTTCCTCTGCCTTTTCTAAATCCAGCTTGAATATCTAGAAGTTCTTGGTTCATGTCCTGTTTGAAGCCTTGCTTGGAGAATTTGGAGCATTACTTTACTAGCGTGTGAGATGAGTGCAATTGTGTGGTAGTTTGAACATTCTTTGGCATTGCCTTTCTTTGGGATTGAAATGAAAACTGACCTTTTCCAGTCCTGTAGCCACTGCTGAATTTTCAGAATTTTCTGGCATATTGAGTGCAGCACTTTCACAGCATCATCTTTCAGGATTTGAAATAACTAGAATTCCATCACCTCCACTAGCTTTGTTGTAGTGATGCTTTCTAAGGCCCACTTGACTTCTCATTCCAAGATGTCTGGCTTTAGGCGACTGATCACACCATTGTGATTATCTGGGTCTTGAAGATCTTTTTTGTATCATTCTTCTGTATATTCTTGCCACCTCTTCTCAATATCTTCTGCTTCTGTTAGGTTCATACCATTTATGTCCTTTATTGTGCCCATCTTTGCATGAAATGTTTCCTTGCTGCTGCTGCTGCTGCTAAGTCGCTTCAGTCGTGTCCGACTCTGTGTGACCCCATGGACTGCAGCCCACCAGGCTCCTCCGTCCATGGGATTTTCCAGGCAAGAGTACTGGAGTGGGGTGCCATTGCCTTCTCCAGAAATGTTCCCTTGGTATCTCTTAGTTTTCTTGAAAAGATCTCTAGTCTTTCCCATTCTGTTGTTTCCCTCTATTTCTTTACACTGATTGCTGAGGAAGGCTTTCTTATCTCTCCTTGTTATTCTTTGGAACTCTGCATTCAGATGGATATATCTTTTCTTTTCCTTTTCCTTTTGCTTCTCTTCTTTTCTCAGCTATTTGTAAGACCTCCTCAGAAAACCATTTTGCCTTTTTGCATTTCTTCTTCTTGGGGGTGCTTTTGATCGCTGCTTGCTGCTGCTAAGTCGCTTCAGTCGTGTCCGACTCTGTGTGACCCCAGAG
>NW_011494909.1:1524283-1535595 GCF_000754665.1 Bison bison bison
TCCCCTGTCCCTGGGATTCTCCAGGCAAGAACACTGGAGTGGATTGCCATTTCCCTCTCCAATGCATGAAAGTGAAAGGTGAAAGTGAAGTCGCTCAGTCGTGTCCGACTCTTCGCGACCCCATGGACTGCAGCCCCGCAGGCTCTTCCGTCCATCACTACCTCCTGTATAATGTTAGGAACCTCTGTCCGTATTTCTTTAGGTACTCTATCTATCAGATCTAATCCCTTGAATCTATTTGTCACTTCCACTGTATAATTGTAAGGGATTTGATTTAGGTCATACCTGAATGGTCCAGTGGTTTTCCCTACTTCCTTCAATTTAAGTCTGAATTTAGCAATAAGGAGTTCATGATCTGAGCCACAGTCAGCTCCTGGTCTTGTTTTTGCTGACTATATAGAGCTTCTCCATCTTCGGCTGTCAAGAATATAATCAGTCTGATTTCAATATTGACCATCTGGTGATGTCCAGGTGTAGAGTTGTCTCTTGTGTTGTTGAAAAAGGGTGTTTGCTATGACCAGTGCTTTCTCTTGGCAAAACTCTGTTACATACTGTGTCACTTTACATATGGTGTCATAATTATATACCCCTGTCTCTAACTAGTTGGTAATCTTCCCATGGAGAGACAAGAGCCCTGAAAGGACTTGATTGTCTACCAGTATTTCTCACACTGTAGAACACTGATTCTTTGGATGTTAGTCGACATTATATAGTGCTTATATTACTAGTGCTGCTATAAATTTTGAGTTGGCCAAAAATTTTGATCAGGATGTTCCTTAACCTCTTATGGGAAAACCTGAATGAACTTTTTGGCCAGTTGTATACTTTGCATGTAGGTATGTATTTTTATTATCCGTTTTACAGATGAAGAAACTAATAGCTAATAAGTGGGAGAGCTAATTAGGATTCAAGTGCAGCCAGTATTGTTCCAAAGGCCACGCACTTAACCCGACATGATTTGAACCTATGACATCACACTATGCTGTCCCTCAGGTTAATAGATATTATATTGATACAGAGCTTTAAGAATGAATGCCCTATTTCATAAGCATTAGGTTAAGCAAAGTTAAATAGGTGGCTCTTTGCTTCTTGGAGCTTTTTGTATAAATTTTACTACACATTTTGGATTTTTCAAGAGGAGGCTATTTACTGTGTGTTCTCAGTTACGTCAACTCTTTGTGACACCATGGGCTGGAGCCCCCAGGCTCCTCTGTCCATGAAATTTTCCAGGCAGAAATACTGGAGTGGGTTGCCATTTCCTCCTTGGGGGATCTTCCCAACCCAGGGATAGAACCCTGGGTCTCCTGCCTTGGCAGGTAGATTCTTTACTGAGTCACCTGGGAAGTTAACAGAATTTCTCACACATTCTTGGCTACCAAACCCTATTTTTTTTTTCCTGTAAATTATCTTGCAGCTTAATGTCTGTAGAATGTAATTTGGAAAACATTGCTCTAGATCAGGGTTTTCAAATTCATGTACACTGTAACATCATAAATTATCTAAATTTTAAACTGTGGACTCTTGTATTTATGTGTGTGAATATTATATATTTATATTTATCATATTCTTTTTTTCCCTCAGTTTTACTGAGATATAATTGACATACCCCACAATATAAGTTTTGGAGTAGGAAATGGCAACCCGGAGCCTGATGGACTACAGTCCATGGGATCGCAAGGAGCTGGACATGACTGAGTGACTCAACACACACTGTATAAGTTTAAGTTATATAACATAGTGGTTCAACTTCCATGCATTGTGAAATGATTACTGTAGTAATGTTAATTAGCATCTATCATGTTATACAGGTACAATAAAAAGAGGCAGCAAAAATGTTTTTCTCATTGTGATGGGAACTCTTAGGATTTAGTCTCTTAATAATTTTCATTTATTCTGTGCGACTATGTTAACTGTGGTCATCATGTTGTATATTACATCCTTCATACTTATCTTTCTTATAACTGGAATTTTATACCTTCTGACTGTCATCTTCTTCTCCCACCTCTGGTAGCCACAGATCTGATCTCTTTTATGAGTGGTGTTTTGTTTTTTCCTCTAAAGGGAGATCATATAGTATTTGTCTTTGTCTGAATTATTTCACTTAGCAAAATGCTTCAAGGTCCATCCATGTTGTTGGAAATGGCAGGATTTCTTCATTTTTTTAATGGCTGAATGATACTCCATGGTGTGTGTGTGTGTGTGTGTGCGCGTGTGCGCGTGTATTACAACCTCTTCATCCATTCAGCTGTTGATGTTTCCATGTCTTTTTGTTGTAAATAATGCTGCTATGGACATAGTGGTGTAGATATAATTTTGAATTAGTGTTTTCATTTCCTTTGCATATATTCCTTGAGGTGAAATTGCTGGATCATATAGTAATTCTGTTTTTAATTTTTTTAGTATTCTCTATACTGTTTTTCACAGTGGTTGTAAAGTTTACAGTGTGCAAGGACTCCCTTTTTGTCTCAGCTCTTCATCAACCATTTCTTTCTTTTTTTTTAATGGCCATTCTAACAGGCAGGAGGTGTTACCTGTCTCAGTGTGGTTTTGATTTGTGTTTCTCTGTTGACTAATGATGTGCGTTTTTTTCATGTGCCTGTTGACTGTTCATATATTGGATTTTCAAAATTGTCTGTTCAGGTCTTTTACCCTTTTTAAAAAGTTGGATTATTGGTTTTTGTGTTATGGAATTGTAGATGTTTGTGTATTTTGGATATTAACCCCTTAATTAGATGTATGGTTCACAAATATTTTTTCCCATTTGTAGTTGTCTTTTCATTTTGTGGATGGTTTCTTTTGCTGTGCAGAGCCTTTCAGTTTGATGTAGTCCATGTTATTTAGTTGCTCAGTCGTGTCCGACTCTGCGATCCCGTGGACTGCAGCACGCCAGACTTCACTGACCTTCACCAGCTCCTGAAGCTTGCTCAAACTCATGTCCAGTGAGTCAGTGATGCCATCCAATCATCTCATCCTCTGTCATTCCCTTCACCTCCTGCCTTCAGTCTTTCCCAGCATCAGGGTCTTTTCTAATGATATAGTCCATAGTCCCACTTATTTATTTTTGATTTTATTCCTTGTGTTTTAGGTGTCATATCTAAAAAATTGTGACCTATGGGTCCATGTTCTGTGTCAAGGAGCTTTCCCCCTATGTTTTTTTCTAGGAGTTTCATGGTTTCAGGTCTTACTTTTAGGTCTTTAATCCATTTTGAGTTAATTTTGTGTATGGTGTAAGATGGGGCTTCCAAGGTGGCTAATGGTAAAGAACCCGCCTGCCAATGGAGGAGACATAAAGCAGTTTGATTCCTGGGTTGGAAAAATCCCCTGGAGAAGGAAATGGCAACACACTCCAGTATTCTTGCCTGGAGAATCCCATAGACAGAGGAGCCTGGCAGGATACAGTCCATGGGGTCCCAAAGAGTCAGGCATGACTGAAGCGACTTCGCATGCATGGTATAAGATAGGGGTCTAGTTTCACTTTTATTAAACTGGAATATAATTGCTTTACAATGTTGTGTTGGTCTCTGCTGTAGAGTGAAGTGAATCAGCTATAGGTGTACGTATAGAACCTCCCTCCTCCCCCTCCTCCCCATTTCTGTGTCATCTCAGAGCGTCAAGCCGTGCTCCCTCTGCTGTACAGCAGGTTCCCACTATCTGTCTGTTTTATGCATGGTGGTGTATACATGTCTATCCTAATCTCCCAATTTCCCCCACTGTCCCCTCCCCACACTGGGTCCACATATCCAGTCTCTATGTTTGTGTCTCTGCAGGTAGGTTCATCTGTACCATTCCTTTAGATTCCACATATATGCATTAATAGATGATACTTGTTTTTCTCTAACTTCACTCTAGGTCCATCCACATCTCTACAAATAACACAGTTAAGTTTCTTCTTCTTTGAGATTTATTTATTTTTGGCTGCACTGGCTCTTCATTGCTGTGCTCGGGCTTTCTCTAGTTGAGGTGAGAGGGAGCTACTCTTCATAGTGTTGCTTGGGCTTCTCATTGTGGTGGCTTCTCTTGTGGTGGAGCACAGGCTCTAGGCATGCACGCTTCAGTACTTGCATCTCTTGGGCTCTAGAGACTGGGCTTGGAAGATGTGGCACATGGGCTTAGTTGCCCCAAACACATGTGAAATCTTCCTGGACCAGGGATTGAACCCGTGTCCCCTGCACTGGACCACCAGGACCACTGGACCACCAGGGAAGTCCTACGCTCCTTTTTATGGCTGAGTAACTTTCCATTGTTTATATGTACCACATCTTCTATATCCATTCATCTATTGATGAACAGTTATGTTGCTTCCATATTCTGGCTATTGTAAATAGTGCCGCAGTGAACAATGGGGTACATGTGTCTTTTTGAATTATGGTTCTCTCAGGGTATGTGCCCAGGAGTGGGATTGCTGGGTTATATGGTAGTTCTATTTTTAGTTTTTAAAGGAACCTCCATATTGTTCTCCATAGTGAGTGAAAATCACTCCGTCGCGTCCAACTCTTTGCGACCTCATGGACTATACAGTCCATAGAATTCTCCAGGCCAGAATACTGGAGTGGGTAGCCTTTCCCTTCTCCAGGGAATCTTTCCCAACCCAGGGATTGAACCCAGATCTCCCACATTGCGGGTGGATTCTTTACCAGCTGAACCACAAGGGAAGCCTGAGAATACTGGAGTGGGTAGCCTATCCCTTCTCCAGCAGATTTTCCTGACCCAGGAATTGAACCGAGGTTTCCTGCATTGCACGTGGATTCTTTGCCAACTGAGCTATCGGGGAAGCCCATTCTCCAAGGCTCTCTGATGCCCCTCCAGAGTTCTCCATAGTGGCTGTATCAATTTACAGTCTCACCAGCAATGCAGGAGGGTTCCCTTTTCACACTTTCTTCAGCATTTATTGTTTTTTGTGGTGATGGCCATTTTGACAGGTGTGAGGTAATGTCTTATTGTAGTTTTGATTTGCATTTCTCTTAATAATTAATGATATTGGGCATCTTTTCACGTGCCTGTTGGTCATCTGTAGGTCTTCTTTGGACGTCTCTTTAGGTCTTGGGCCCATTTTTTGATTGGGTTGTTTGTTTTGATATTTAGCTGCATGAGCTATTTTGTTTGTTGTCTCATTTGCAAATATTTTTTCCCATTCTTAAGGTTGACTTTTTATTTTGTTTATTGTTTCTTTTGTCATGTAGAAGCTTTTAAATTTAATTAGGTCCTGTTTATTTTTATTTTCATTACCCTAGGAGGTGGGTCAAAAAAGATCTTGCTATGATTTGTGTCAAAGAGTGTTTTTCCTATGTTTTTCCCTAAGAATTTTATGGTGTCCAGTCTTACATTTAGGTCTTTAATTCATTTTGAGCTTATTTTTGTGTGTGGTATTTTAGATAGCGTTCTATTTTTATTCTTTTACATGTAGCTGTCCAGTTTTTTCAGCACCACTTATTGAAGAGATTGTCTTTACTCTATTGTATATTCTTGCCTCCTTAATCATAGATTAGTTGACCATCTCTGTGTGGGTTTATCTCTTTGCTTTCTATCCTGTTCCATTGGCCTGTATTTCTGGTGTTTCTGGGGTGTGTGTGTGTGTGTGTGTGTGTGTGTGTGCACGCGTGCACATGCGTGTGTGTGCGCCAGTACCATACTGTAGCTTTGTAGTATAGTCTGAAGTCAGGGAGCCTGGTTACTCTAGCTCTGTTTTTCTTTCTCAAGATTGCACTGGCTGTTTGGGGATTGCACTGGCTGTTTGGGGTCTTCTGTGTTTCCCTACAAATTGTAAAAATGTTTGTTCTAATTCTGTGAAAAGTGCCATTGGTAATTTGATAGGGATCGCATTGAATCTGTAGGTTGCTATGGGTAGTATAGTCATTTTAACAATGTTAATTCTTCCAGTCCAAGAACATGGTATATCTTTCCATATGTTTGCGTCCATGTGTTTGATTTCTTTCATTAGCATTTTGTAGTTTTCTGAGGTCTTTTGCATTCTTAGGTAGGTTTATTTCTAGGCATTTAATTCTTTTTGTTGCAATGCCAAATGGGATTGTTTCCTTAATTTCTCTAATCTTGTGTTGGTTGTTAGTGGATGGAAATGTAAGGTGCATTAATTTAGTGTCCTTTGGAACTACAGCAAATTCATCGATTAGGTCTGGTAGTTTTCCGGCGGCATCTTTAGGATTTTCTTTGTGTGGTATCATGTCGTCTGCAAACAGCGATAGTTTCACTACTACTTTTCCAATTTGTGTTCCTTTTATGTCTGTTTCTTCTCTCGTTGCCGTGGCTAGGACTTCCAATACTATGTTGAATAAGAGTGGTGAGACATCTTGTTCCTAATTTTAGAGGAAGTACTTTCAGTTTTTCACCATCGAGAATGAATGTTTGCTGTGGGTTTGTCATATTGGCTTTTATTATGTTGAGGTAGGTTCCCTCTATGCCTACTTTCTGGATTTTTTTTTTTTAATCATAAATGGGCATTCAATTTTGTCAAAAGCTTTTTCTGCATCTATTGAAATGTTCATGTGGTTTTGATTCTTCAATTTGTTAATATGGTGTGTCACATTGGTTAATTTTGCATGTATTGAACAACCAGTGCATCCCTGGGATAAATTCCAGTTCATCATGGTATATGATCCTTTTAATGTATTGTTGGATTCTGTTTGCTAGTATTTTGCTGAGAATTTTTGCATTTATGTTCATCAGTGTATTCTGTGATTTTGTGTGTGTGTGTGTGTGATATATTTGTCTGGTTTTGATATCAGGGTAATGGTTGCCTTGTAGAATGAGTTTGGGAGTGTTCCTCCCCCTGCAATTTTTGGGAAGAGTTTGAGAAGAATAGGTGTTAGCTCTTTGCTAAATGTTGATGGAATTCACTTGTGAAGTTCTCTGGCCCTGGACTTTCTTTGTTGGAAGATCTTTAATTACAGTTTCAATTTCACTACTTATGATTGGTCTGTTTATATTTTCTGTATCTCCCTGGTTCAGTCTTGGAAGGTTGTACCTTTCTAAGAATTTGTCCATTTCTTCCAGGATGTCCATTTTATTTGCATATAGTTGATACAGTAGTCTCATTTTTTTTGTAGTTAATGTATTTGGCTGCATTGGGTCTTAGTTGTGGCACTCAGGATCTTTGTTGCTTCATGCAGGATCTTTTGTTGTGGCTTGCGGGCTCTCTAGTTGTGGTGTGTGGGCTTAGTTGCCCCACGGCATAACGGATATTAGTTTCCCGACCAGGGGTTGAACCCGTGTCCCCTTCACTGCAAGGTGGATTCTTAACCACTGGACCACCTAGGAAGTTTTTGTTGTAGTCTCTTAAATGATCTTTGTATTTCTGTGATGTCAGTTGTAATTTCTTCTTTTTCGTTTCTAATTTTATTTATTCGAATCCTCTCCTCTTTTTTTTTTTCTTTTTGAATCTGGCTAAAGGTTTATCAATTTTATTTTCTTCTCAAAGAACAAAGTTTTAGTTTTATTGATCTTTTCTATTGTTTTCTTCATTTCTATTTCACTTATTTCTGCTCTGATCTTATGATTTCTTTCCTTCTAATAACTTTTTTTTTTGTTCTTTCCCTGTTTGGTTTAGGTGTATGGCTTGACTGTTTATTTGAGATTTTTCTTGTTTCTTTAGGTGAGATTGAATTGCTCTAAACTTGCTTCTTAGAACTGCTTTTACTGTGTCCCACAGGTTCTGGGTCATCATGTTTTTGTTGTAATTTGTTTCTGTGTATTTTTTTTATTCCCTCTTTGATTTCTTCAGTGATCTCATGGTTATTTAGTAGTGTATTATTTAGCCTCCATTTGTTTGTGTTTTTTTTAATATAGTTTTTTTTATTTTTTGCATGTAGTTGATTTCTAATCTCATAGTATTGTGGTTGGGAAAGATGACTGATGTGATTTCAGAGTTCTTAAATTTACCAAGGCTTTGATTTTTGACTCAAGATGTGATCCACCCCGGAGAATGTTCCATGTACACTTGAAAAGAAGGTGTATTCTGTCACTCTTGGGTGGCATGTCCTATAAATATCAGTTAAGTCTAGCTTGTCTGCTGCATCATGTTTTCCTATTTATTTTCTGTTTGGATGATCTGTCCATTGGTGTAAGTGGCATGTTAAAGACCCCATTATTATTGTGGTAGAGTTGATTTCCTGTTGTATGGTTGTTAGCATTTGCCTTGTATTGAGGTGCTCCTATGTTGGGTGCATACATATATATTATAATATATATATTATATATCTTCTTCTTGGATTGATCCCTTGGTCATTATGTAGTGATTTTCCTTGTCTCTTGTAATAGTCTTTATATAATACCTGTTTTATCTGATTATGAATATTGCTGTTCCAACTTTCTTTTGATTTCCATTTGCACAAGATATCTTTTATCGTCCTCTATCAGTCTCTTTGTGTCTCTGGGTCTGAAGTGGTCTCCTATAGACAGCATATATATGGGTCTTGTTTTTGTCTCTACATGTATTTATATGTGAATATCCAATTTTCCCAGCACCTTTTATTGAAGAGACTGTATTTTCTCCACTGAGTGTTCTTGGCTCCCTTGTCAAATATTAGCTGACTGTGTATGGTTGGATTTATTTTGGACTCCTGATTTTGTTCAGTCGGTCTGTTTTTCTGTCCATATGCAGTGCTGCACTGCTTTGATCACTGTGGATTTATAGTATAGCTTGGAGTCAGAAAGTGTGGTGCCTCCTGTTTTGTTTTTGTTTCTTATGATAGCTTTAGTATTTAGAGTCATTTTAATTACATATAAACTTTAGAATTATTTTTTCTACTTCTCTTAAAAAAATACCATTAAAATGTTGATAAGAGATTACATTGACTTAATTGATGGCTTTTGGTGGTTTTGACATTTTAACAGTATTAATCTTTGCAATCCAGGGGCATGAGATACATGTCCATTTATTTGTGTCATCTTTGATTTCTTTCCTCAGTGTCTTGTGATTTTTGGATTTTTAGATCTTTCATCTCATTTTTAAAGTTTATTCCTACGTATTTTATTGTTTCTGATGCTATTGTAATTATTTCTTTTATAGATACTTCATTGTTTATAGAAATGCTATACGATTTTTGCATGTTAATCTTGTATCCTGAAGTTTTACTGAATTTGTTAATTAGATATATATATATATTTTTTTTTTTTTGGTGGAATCTTTAGGATTTTCCAGATATAAAATTATGTTGTCTGCAGATAGTCTCACTCCTTTTCCCCCGCACTTTTGAGGCCTTGCATTTCTTGGTCTTGCCTAGTTACTCTGGCAAGGGCTTCTAGCTCTGTGCTGAGCATAGGGGCAGTAGAGGTGGGAACCCTCGTGTTTCTACTCGTGTTTCTATTTTTAGAGGCAAAACTTCCGCTTCCCACCACTGATGTGATGTTAGCTGTGATGTAATCATATATGGCGTTTATTATGTTGAGGTACGTTTCTATTTCTAATTTATTAATTTTTTTTAATCACGAATGTATGTTTAATTTTGTTAGATGCTTTTTCTTCATTTATTGAGATGATAATATGATTTTTTTTTTCTTTCCAGTAGGGCAGTGGCACCCCACTCCAGTACTGTTGCCCAGAAAAGCCCATAGATGGAGGAGCCTGGTAGGCTGCAGTCCATGGGGTCGCACAGAGTTGGACACGACTGAAGCGACTTAGTAGTAGTAGTAGTAGTAGTAGTAATGTCACTTCAACTCATGTATTTGAACCACGCTTTCAGGTATAAATCCCTCTTGATCATGTGTTAATATGTTATTGAGACTTTTTGTGTCTGTATTCATGAAGGATATTGATGTGGTAGTGTCCTTTCTGGCTTTGTAAAATGGATTTAGAAGTGTCCTCTTTAGTTTTTTGGAGTAGTTTGAGAAGGATTGGCTGAAGCCTTTTTTAAATGTCTGGTATAATTCACCAGTGAAGCCATCTGGTTCTGGACTTCACTTCACTGGGATAGTTTTGATTTCTGATTCAATCTCCTTATTAGTAATTGGCCTAGTCAGAGTTTCTATTTCTTCCTGAATCAAGCTCCTAGTTTATATGCTTATAAGAATTTTTCTGTTTCTTCTAGGTTGGTCAGTTAGCTGTTGTATATTTGTTCATACTAGCCTCTTACGATTGCTTGCATTCTTATGGTATTATTTTTAGTATTTCCTTTTTCACTTATAATTTTCCTGAGTTGGGTCCTCCTTTTTTCCCTAACTGGTCTAGTTAAAAGTTTGTTGATTTTGTTTGTCTTTTCAAAGAACTAATTCTTGATTTAGTTAATGTTTTCTATTGTTTTCCTGTTATTTCACTTGTTTCTGCTCCAGTCTTACTTCCTTCCTTTTGCTAATTTTTGGCTCAGTTTGTTCTTTTTCTGGTTCCTTAAGGCATAGAGTTAGGTTGTTTATTTGGGATCTTACTTCTTAAAATAGGCATTTTGCTGTGAACTTCTATTTTAGAACTGCTTTTGCTGCATCCCATATGTTTTGGTATGTTGTGTTTCCATTTTTAAGATACTTTTACCATGTAATTTCTTCTTTATTCTATTGGTTGTTTAGAAGAATGTTACTTAATTTCCATGTTTTTGTGAAATTTTCAGTTTTTCCCTCATTATTGATTTCTAGATTCATACCATTGTGAGCAGAGGAGACAACTTGATATGATTTCAGTCTTCTTAAATTTGCTAAGACTTGTTTTGTGGCCAAACATGTCATTTATCCTAGAATATGTGTTCTTGAGAAGAATGTTGTCTACTTTGTAGGATAGAATGTTCTATATATGTCTGTTAGATTCATTCGCACTACAGTATTGCTCAAATTCACTGTTTTCTTATTGATTTGCTGTCTGGATAATCTATTCAAAGTTAATAATAAGATGTTAAAAGTCTCCAACTGTTATTGTGTTGCCATATATTTTTCTTTTAGCTTTTTTATAGTATTTGCTTTATTTAAGTGCTCTGACGTTGGATGCATAAATATTTACAGTTGGAAAGTTATGACCAACCTAGATAGCATATTCAAATGCAGAGACATTACTTTGCCAACAAAGGTCCATCTAGTCAAGGCTATGGTTTTTCCTGTGGTCATGTATGGACGTGAGAGTTGGACTGTGAAGAAGGCTGAGTGCCGAAGAATTGATGCTTTTGAACTGTGGTGTTGGAGAAGACTCTTGAGAGTCCCTTGGACTGCAAGGAGATCCAACCAGTCCATTCTGAAGGAGATCAGCCCTGGGATTTCTTTGGAGGGAATGATGCTAAAGCTGAAACTCCAGTACTTTGGCCACCTCATGCGAAGAGTTGACTCATTGGAAAAGACTCTGCTGCTGGGAGGGATTGGGGGCAGGAGGAGAAGGGGACGAC
>NW_011494909.1:1535709-1564323 GCF_000754665.1 Bison bison bison
GTATTGACTCCTTTATCGTTACATAATGACCTTCTTTGTCTTTTTTTTTTTTTTTTTGCCATTTTCAGGTTAAAGTCTTTTGTCTGATATAACTATAGTTAACCTTGGTTTCGGTGCTTCCCTGATAGCTCAGTTGGTTAAGAATCTGCATGCAATGCAGGAGACCCTGGTTCGATTTCCTGGGTCAGGAAGATCTGCTGAAGAAGGGATAGGCTACCCACTCCAGTATTCCTGGGCTTCCCTTGTGTCTCAGTTGGTAAAGAATCTGCCTGCAGTGTGGGAGACCTGGGTTTGATCCCTGAGTTGGGAAGATCCTGTGGAGAAGGGAAAGGCTGCCCACTCCAGTATTCTGGCCTGGAGAATTCCATGGACTGTATAGTCCATGAGGTCACAAAGAGCTAGACACGACTGAGCGACTTTCACATTCATTTCAGCCTTGGTTTGGGGCTTCCCAGGTTGTTCAGTGGTAAAGAATCTGCCTGCAATGCAGGAGATGAAGGCATATGTGATTTCCATCCCTGGGTCAGGAAGATCCTCTGGAGGAGGGCATGGCAACCCACTCCAGTATTCTTGCCTGGAGAATTCCATGGAAAGAGGAGCCTGGTGGGGAACAGTCCAGAGTCGCAAAGAGTCAGACATGACTGAAGCGACTGAACACACATGTGCCCTTGGTTTGTTTGATTTGCTTATGCTTTACTTGAAATAATCTTTTCCTATCCAATCATGCTCAGTCTCTCTGTGTCATTAAGGCTAAAATGAGTCTCCTGTATTGTTGGATTTTTCTGTTTTTAAGGCATTCTGTATCTTTTCTGTCTTGAAAAGTATCTGCTGAGAATATCTGCTGATAATCTTATCTTATGGGATTCTCTCTTACGTAACTTCTTTTTTCTTGCTGCTATTAATGATCTTTTGTCTTTGACTTTTGACAATGTAATCATAGCACCCTGTTTGGGATAGTTTGGACTTCTTGTATCTGGATATGTACCTTTTGCCCCAGTTTTGGGAATTTTTTTTTTTTTTGCTTTACATATAACTTTTTAAAGAAAATATATTTTTTTGCTTTCAGCATACCTTCTGTCTCTTTCTCTTCTGGAATTCCCACAATGTGAATATTGTTTCTTTTCATTGTGTCCCATAGGCTTTCTTCACTCTTTTTCATTCTTTTTTCTCTGACTGGATAATTTCACATGTTCTGTTTTCCAGGTCATTGATTCTTTTTTCTGCATGGTTGAGTCTGCTTTTGAAGCTCTCTATTGAATGCCTCAGACAGTTTTTGTATTTTTCAGCTCTAGTATTTTTGTGTATTTCATCTTTTTAGATGGTTTCTATTTCTGTTGCATTTCTCATTTTGTTAACTTATTTTGTTTAATATTTTCTTAATGTAATTTAGTTGTTTTTATTTCCTTGTATTTCACTAAACTTTTTGAGGGGGATTATTCGACAGTTCATAGGTCTTTATTTCTTTAGGGTCAGTTATTTGAACTTTATTGATTACTTTTGATAGTGTCATATTTTCCTGATTTTTTATAATCTTTGATTCCTTACATTGATGTCTGTGCAGTTTGAGTAAGGGGTCTTCTCTTCCAGACTTTGCAGGTTTTCTTTGGTAGAGATAGTTTTTACTATTAGCTCATTTTAGGTTTCTGGGCATATGTCCTTGGACAGGTGGCGCCTGATACAAGGTTTAATTTTGGTGCTTTAAGCTGTGAGATGGGATAGTGGTGTGTGCCACTCGTTGGGAGCAGCTGGCTGGAAACACTGGCTTGTTCTCTGTCCAGGTGAGGCTGTAGGATGGGCTTTGTGGTCACCTGGGTTCTCTGGTCAGGCTTGGGTACTATACTCAGCTGTAGGTGGGGCTAAGAATTAGCGTCTCTGCAATTTGAGGACCTGAAGCAGGCAAGAGTGTACACTGAACATTCTGGTCAGATGATGCCACAGGCCTTCCTCTGTGTATAGGAAAAGCCACAGCTTTCTGGGCAAGTGTCACTGTAAGTAGGGCTGTTGGATGGGCTGTGCAGCTTCTGTGTGCTCTGGTAAGACTCTCCTGTCTAGCAGGTTGATGGCTGTATTCAGTGATAAGTGGGGCTATGAATTAGTTTCTTTACCTGGGCACAGAAGCAGCAGCTCCAGCGCCACTCAGGCTGTTTGGGGTCTCGGCTCAAGCTTACCCCTGTCTGGCTGAACAGGGCCTCTGGCTTTGCTTTAGGGGTGTTCAGCTCTGCCTACCTGCCTCTTGGCTTGAGTGTTGCTGGGTTATACAGCAAGTTCCAGGTGTTCTCACAGCTCTTTCTGTCAGGTGGGGCTGGGGTTATGCTCTGCAATATATGGGCTATGACTCAGCTCTCTGGCCTGGGTGGAACTGAGTGGGCCCACTTTAGGCAACTCCCAAATTTTCCAGAACAGAGTTTCTGGTGTGGGGTTTGTGGGGTGAGGGCCATGCCCTGAGCAGGCAGGGCAGACTCAGCTCTCCTGCTTGGGTGAGAGCAGCCCAGGCTATTTGAGGCCCTGGGTCAGGCAGACCAGCACCCTGCCGAATTCTCTGGTCACTCTACCCCACCCAGCCAGGAAGACATTGCGTCTGAATAGCACCAAGCTCAGTGAAGGACTAGTCTGTGGATCTTCAGTCTATAATAACCCTGCTTGGGTACTGTGGTGACACAGTCCGTTCAGACATGTTGTGGGGAGAGAGGGTTGTGTTTGGACATCTACTCTTGCTGCTTTGAAGAGGTTCTCCTTACTTGGCAGATATGCCAATCAAGGCAGACTCCTGGAAGCAGGGCCATGGACTACTTCTCTTTGCACTACCCGCCCTGGCCTGAGTGCCTCACATGGGGTAGCTGCTTAATACCTGTCTTTTGAACAAGTGACTGTTGAGTGGATTGTGTTCTATCTTTGTGGTAGCTGTTGACAAGCTGGGACACATCACGTAGATTCAGGTGCATTTCCCGGATGCCTGGAGCCACACAGCATCGGGGCAGCAGCACGGACTGCCTGCCTTCAGGGCTGTTCTGATGAGTCAGTCGTGGTGTGCTTGTGGGCTGCGTGGCCCTTCCAGCTCCGGGCCTAACCTGGCAGGTTGAACAGTGGTTGCAGCTGAGAGGGTGGAAGGGTGCTGACCGCTTCTCAAGAGTGCCTTGGCAGTCAGTGCCTTTACTCATAGCTTTCTATTGAATTGTACTCGGTTCAGTGGTCCGATCTCTTCAATATTAAACATCTAGGGATAGTCCCTAGATTAAAAAATGTTCCCGAGAGGGTTCAGAATTTAGCTTAGGAAAAGTTGACAGTACTGCTCAGGGAGTTTGACCTAATTACAGGAATGTCCTTCCAGTCAGGACCGAGTAGTGATGAGCTCTGTGGCAGCAAGGCAGAACCTGTGTGTTTGGGATGCACAAGCAGATGAGTGTTCCTCGTCCCCATCTGTGCCCCAGGCCTCACACAGTGGCTCCTGACTTCGACCACCAGTTTCCACCATCCTCATCCCAGACTGTAATCAGATTTCTCTCCACAAATATCTCCTGAGTTGTCCGCTTAATAAGGAATGCTTCTCCCAGCCCTAGCAAGACCGCCTGCTGCATTCATCCGTCCACCCGGTGGTTCTGAACACTGACTGCATGGCAGGCACTGTGTTGCGGCACTGGGGATACAGAGATGAATGAGACAGTCACCGCCGTCACAGCTCGCAGTCGAGCAACATGTAAACGCACACAGCAAATAGTGAACGTCATGATGTGTCAGACAGTGAACTATGGGAACACAGAAGCAGTAGAGAGATGAGGGAGGGAGAGGAAGGAGACACTGATTCCGAACAATAAATACATGGCACAGAGCCTAAGTAACAGTGACCCTCTCTTAGGACTACCCCCATCTAAAGCAGTGAGTTTTAATCTTTGTGCTTTTAGTAACAAAACTGTGTTTCTAAATAAAATTCTACTTGGATCACCAGTAATCAAAACAAACAGAAGCAGTTAAGCTGGGCGTGGGGTGAAGTGGTTTAGAGAGCTCTGTGCTGGGCCTCATCCAGGCTTCTGAGCCCTGGCCCTGCTCTTCCTGAGGTGCTGAGAGACATACTGGCTCTGGTGCCGCAACTGAGAACACAAGTGCTTTGGAAGGCTTGTTGCAGGCATATCTCCAGGTGATTTCTGTCATTCCCACCTAGGACCTAAACTGGAAAGCTAGGCTTTTCTTTTGGGTAAGAGGTACGCGAGTATAATACTTAGAGGTAGGAAGGGGTGGACTCCAGCGGAGTGTCTCCTTTCTGAGAATGGAGTTCTTACCTGGGGCTTAGGGCAGCCTGCGGGAGGGCCTGCCTCTCCTGGTTTCTTGCAATGGGCCTTGTTAGTGCACAGCCACTGTTCACTGGTCGGCCTTGCTGAGTACTTAGAACATGATGGACCCTTAGCACAAGTGGTTTGTAAATACTGGCTTAGTTAATCCTTCTCACAGCCCTCTGCACTTGGTATTATTCTTGCATCAGTTTTGCCAGTGAGGAAATGAAGACACGGAGAGGCTACATGGGTGATGGGTGCTGGTGCTGGCATCCCCACGGAGGCACGTGGCTCCAGAGGGCATCTAGGCACGTTCTCCACCTTGCACACCAGCCTCTAGACTGAGGGGCCACCGCACATCTCAGAGCTGGGGATTTTTATTTGGGGCTTTAACTATAGTTGATCAGTTGCAGGTCACAGACCATGTCTTATGTGTATGTATGTAATGTACATATAGTTTTTATTTGTAAAAACATCCTTCAGATGTGGGCAGGCAGAAGTTGGTGCCAGGTGGCTTTGCTGCCAGTAGAGAAAGTTTCAGAGAAATGGTGCCTTCCCCCTAAAGCAGCTCCCACCTGACAGACCCTCATGCCGTTGCTCTGAGCTGGTCCCCAGCACGCAGCTTTTGGCCGGTGAGTTCTGGAGCAGGGATGATGGAATTGGGGCTGCAGGCTCAAGAGGGGCATATTGGCATTCATCCTTTCTTCCCTGAGGCTCAGAGTCCATCTTCCCCATTATTGCCTTGGATGTGTCCTTTTTCACAAAGAGGATGCTTTCTAGCTATGAGACTGATGGTGAAGGCCACCCATTCTTCAACACCCAAGCCCAGTTCATGTAGACCAATGGTTTTCAAAATATTAACCTTTTAAAAACAGAATCTCTGCCTCAACCTTAAACTGCATGAGCTCCAGCAAGTGCATCAACTTTGGCCCTGGGACTTTGGTACCCTTGACTGTTTCTCTGATCTCTCACTTTCACTGGAAATTTTGGTTTTGGTCACAAATATTAATTGGAGGTTTAGGGTGGGAGGAGGCAGAGACTGGAAGAAGAATTTTGGATTATCTGGGGATTTTCATTGACTGTGCTCTCTCTGTCCCTCATTATCGGGGCTGAATAAGGTTTGTTTTATAAAGGATTAGCATGCCTGTGCTATTTTGCAAGTAGAAGTTTAGGACTTTTTCTTCGAATCAAACACTAAGCAAGAAAAACAAATCTAACACAAAACCTCAAAGCAAAAAAGAAAATCCAATAGAAAATGCCATTCTGTTCAGACTTATGGCCCATAGGAAAAATATCAAAAATATCCCTTCAAAGGGCTGAACAGCAGGCCTCCCATTTAAGCTTTGCAACTGTTATAGGATGTCTCTCTCACATGTCACTTTGAAATTTTACCCTTCTCATCCTGAGTGATCAAACCCCTTCTCTTGCTTTCTTTCATTTTGCAGTCCTGAATAGACCCGCCATTGCTCTCCAGCAGGGTATGGTTTTAGTGTCATCTCATTTTGGAAAAGCATTGATGCCAACCAGCAGTATTCTTGGATCTGCCTTTCTTTCTCGTCCCCTTTCTTCTGAGCCTAAAGAGATCACATTCAGAAAGGCAGTGGGGTTTTCTAGGTCAGGGCAGATTCTGGATGCTTTCCAGGGGTCTCTTGGTGGTGAAGGGATTGCTTTCTTCTGCCGCCTCAGATTTGCCATGGCCACCAGTAAGGGAATGGTTTTCCAGATGTCTCTCACTAAAATACACTTGGAAGAACTCCCCCCACCCCACTCCATTTTGTTTCCAAAGTCAGTTTATTAAATATTAAGTCATAAAGCCAGTGATTATAATTTTAATGAAAAATATCCTGTATCACTCAAGACAGAAAAGAACAAAAATACCCCTTAGAAACACTGCTTTGAAAAATAGTTAACATTAACTTTACACACAACAGAATCCTTTCTTAAGCTTTATTTAAGAAATCGAGTACTATATAGTTCAATATATATAAGACACATCCAGTATTGTGTTCCTGATAGCAAGTGCATAGATTTTGTTAAGATATCATTTTCACTCGATATAAACGTTTCATGGTCACATGAAGATAATATTCCCAGTGATTTTGCCCAAGCATGAGAGGAGAAAACAGAACACAGCAGAAATAGTGAACTACAACAGAGATGAAAAACAAAACAGCGAGTTAGCAGAACAGTCGATTCCTGATAAGTGAATAAGCTGATTGTTTGGTCACAATGTTTTATTCACTTATCAGGAACGATTCACAGTACATTAATGTTCACTGTGTTTCCTAGCCCGCCAGCCCAGAGTGCCCGCCCGAGACTGCTCAGAACTGCTGTGGGCTGTGCAGACGTGTGACTTCTGTCAGCAAAGTCAGCGTTGACAGGTCTGTCGTGTCCCAGTGTGGTCCGTGCGTGGCAGGCAAAGACGCCTTGCTGACACTGCAGTGTTTTACAGAATCAAGAGGGCAAGTGTGACTTTGAGCAGGGACCGGCTTTGCATCATGCGTGCTTAAGGGAGCTAGGACTTGTGTCCCCTTCTTTGGGGAATCATTGTTTTCGTTGTTTTTCCAAAACAATAAACAATTCTGGTTTGTCTTTCCCTTCTTTTACTTAGCAGGAGTATTTTGCCTTGTGCCAAATGGTGGATGTAGATACTTGTATGACTTAAATATTGAAAAAGTAAACACTCGCATCTTGGAAAGAGTTGATCACCCTCTTTACACCCTTCTCCCCTCCCTCACACCCTCCACCCACGCCAAAGTATTTACGAGAAAGAAAGGGAAATCACACCCTTAGCGCTCTTTACCCCACTACTGTAAGCAGTGGGTTTTCAGAGGCAAACTGATGAAGGCTCTGATGAGGTTTAAGCAGAAGTATTGGCAGGAAGTCAGCTCCCGTCTGCGCGGGTCTGGAGCTAGTGGAGGCTACTTCGCTGAGGTGTTTGGCCTATGTGGGAAACTGCCTCCGCCTAACCCAGCCCCTCTGTGCTGTGCCGCCAACTAGAAAAGAGAGGCTAGGGCTCAGAGGGGCTGCTGAAACCGGAGGGCGAGGGGCCTGAGCACCTGCAGGGAGGACCTCGTTGGCAGCCAGGGGATGGCTGCCGGTGCCGGGTGGCCTGAGTCAGACAGAGTTTGTGCGTCTGAAGAGTTGGAGGGAGAGATCAGACAGGGAGCAGACGTCAGTGGAATCTTGTAAGAGCACTTGGAGAGCAATCAGATTCCTGAGCAGAAGAGATGGGCAGAAAGGGAGGAGGGTCTGTGGCTTCAGCTTTCAAGGGCGTCCAAGGAATGGTTTTTTCTCTAGTTTTCTACCTGGGGTTGGGCGATGGTGAGGGACAAGGCTTTCTACAAAGTATACACTTTCAGGGGGGCGTGTGTGGATGTATCTGGCAGTCTTGGTTTTCATGTGGAAATGGATGATGTGTTATGAAGACTTGGGCATGAGAAGCTTTACCTTTCCCCCTCCCACCCAACCGGACTGAGTAGAGCTTCCATTTGAGCCTTTGCAAGTATTTTCTCTTCCATTAGTTTTAATAATTAAAGCTGCTCCTGGATTCAGCTAGCTCTTGAAAATAATTTACTTTTCTACACATAGCTATTGATTGATGGCAACGCATGGATTTCAGTTTAATACCTTTCATATCTATTCACCAAGTAAAGTTTAGTTTCTTCCCTTAAGGAGCTCACCTTTTAAAAAAAAAAAGTGACTTGTTTCTGAGAAGAGTTTGATGGTAATGATAGGCCTTTGGACTCATGGTAGATAGAAGAAACCCCAGCGCTGCTGCCTCTCTTCTCACGTTTCCTAAGGTTATGCAGCAAAGTGGCAGCCATTGTTATTGAGTGTTAAGAACTGCGTACACATATCAAGAGAAGAAGAGAGGAGCAGAGAGCAGAGGAGAAGAGAGAAAGTGCAGTGTACCAGTGTGGTCAAAAGACCGGGCAAGGTCTCGGCACATCTGACTCTGCAGGCAGTTACGTAGGTGGGCCACAGACGTAAGTCTTGGAAGCAGTGGTTAAAATAGGCTGTTGTACATAAATCCGAGGTGGCTGGTGTGTAGTTCCCCTTCCCCAAATCAGATATTCACTTAGGTGGAATCGACTGTATCTTTTTACACAACATATAGAAAAAAACAGATACGTGAAACAGTGAGGCGTGTAGATGTATCACCAACATACAATGACTGCCAACAACACAACACTCAGAGAGAGAAACAAGTATTAGGAAAATGGTTTAATATTGGAGACAGAAGCAAAAAACTGCATCACACAATAACATACGTTACAAAAATAAGTTTGACTGTTTCAACTACACGGTTATGTTCACAATGAGGACAGAAGAATCAGAAAAAACTTTGATCTAAACAGCAAAAAAGCAAACCCCTAAAGTTTTAACTAATACATTTATCCACTTAAAGTGACTGAGTACTTCTAAATCTAATTACCTTATTGTGTAACTGCACAATACAGAATAAAAAGTGAAACTTACCGCTGTATTTTAAGACAAAATTCTAATGCTAGATATAAGCAAAGGGAAAAAAGAAATCAAGCCAAAGTTTTTAATTCTCAAAAGAAAAGCAACTTTCTTTCTATCAACCAGAAATCAAACTTGAAATCAGTCTTTGTCAGGGGGCCCACTAGAGTAAGCCACAAAAATTTCCATTTTTTTTTAATCTCCAGTATAAAAAGTTCCACTGGTACAAAATGCAGAAGTACAATCAGTTGTAGAAATAGGAAAGCCTGCGTGTTTTTTTTTTGGCTCAAATTCCATCAAACAACAAAATCCAAATGCATCAATAAACAATACTCAAATGGTCTTACAGTTTTCCACTAGGTTGCATTAACTTTGGCTTTTCTCAGACAATATTTAAAAACTATTTTGTAATTCTAAACAAAATGATATTATTAATCTACAAACAACAATTCTCACAGCACAAAAAAACATACATTTTTTGTATGACATTATTCAAAAAGGTAATGAAACTACAGGTTTTTTTAAAATTTTATTTCTTATTAATTAGCACTTAAGATAATTAAAAACAAACAGTAAAATGAATCCAGAGTAGCACAAGCCAAAGAACTATAACCCCTATGGTGAAAGAAAGATGAACTTGTTACGCCTTTGAGGACTGCCATTTGATCGCAATTCTCTAATTCAGTTTAAAAATGACTATTCTCTACACTTGATTTTAAAAAAAAGCAGTTTCCCTGTGTGTTTTCTTCTGGCACAGGCCCTTCGCACCCTTGCAGCTTTTTCCTTTTGATATTAACAGAGAAAGTGAAGAAAAGGACAGCTTGTCTTTGAGGAGGGTTATCTTTTGAGCAATGAAACATGCCCCCCCAGAAAAGAAAAAGGACCTTCCCCCTAATGGTACTGTCTTGGTTGCCTGCAGAATAAACACTTAGCTCTAAGCGCCCGCCCTGAGCCTCTTGTTGAGTGCACTCAGCTCCTCTGGGGGAGGTGGGGGAGCGGAGGGGAGGAGGAGGGCACTGGAGCACTTCTGGCTTCAGTGAAGTGGGGGAAGATAGTTTAAGGTTTATGTATAATTGATGAGATTCTGAATGAAACAGTCTAGGAAATTCAGATGGTGTTGTCTTGTGTTCTTACATGTGTATCTGTGTTACCACCGTATCGTATATACGAGAGAGACGTGTGTGATAACCTTTATTATTCAGCTGCAGGAGTACAAAATAGCCCTCGAAGGATGAAGGAAGGCCCCAGCAGTAGTAAACACGTGTGAGGATAATACAGGTCGTTTCATTTTAAGTGCATGTGCTGTAAGAAGGAAACTTTTTTTTTTTTGCATCAATAGAGGCTAGTCCTTTCCCTCCCAGGGCTATCACATCCACACACACAATAAACCAAACAGGGTGGTCAGTGGGAAATGGAGGAAGTGGAGCCAGCAGTTTCTGAACTCCTTTACGAAACAAGCTTCCAAAAAAGGTAGGAGTTTTGAGTGGGTTGCAGGGATGACTTGGGGTTTGTCAGGACAGCAAGAGACCTGTTCACGTGAAGTCAAAGAAATATGGCACTTTAGAAAATGGCAGCAGGAACTGGTGCTGGGTATTTGGTCAGTAACTGATGAAGAACTGAGTTTGCCTTGAATGGTCAGTCCCCTGTAGATGCATTCAGCTCAGAGGAAACAAAAAGGCAGGGACAGGATGGTCAGCGTCTAACTCCAGACACGTTGCTCATTCAGAGGTATCCACTGGGGTCGGACAATCCCCAGCACAATGGCTGATAAGAAACATTACCTTGGGAATAAGAAACGAAAGCAGAATCCCTCCAAAGACTACCCCATCATCACAGAATGGTTTACCTGGACAGGTGCATGATGTTACTGTAAACTGGAACATACCGCTCACCTGACCTCAAAAGCAGACTGAATTTAAGGTTTATTTAGGTGCTTGACTCTATCTACCGTTCCCGTTTATCTCGAAAACTCTCTTCCTTTCTTTTGGATCTCAACCAAAGGATAAAAAAGTAGGAAAGACAGAAACAACTGAAAGATATATGCAGAAAAAGAAATCCAAATTAGAAACACCCCAAAACAAACAAATTATGACAGTATAAAAAGTTATCAACATTCCAGATAGCTCTGGGTAGAAAGGGTTAAAAGTTCAAAACTTTCTCACCTTAGAGGTTTCCATATATCATGAAGAAAATACATTGTGAGGTTGCCGTCACAGCATTGATGTGCAGAGTGGTTAAAAAAGTGAGACATGGGCACTTATACAATGTCTTACAAAAAACATCATAGAGAAATAACAAACAATAACAATTTCAGGCAACAAGACCACAGGATAGCAAGTTAACAAACTTTTTAACCTTTTTTTTTTGTTGTTTTTTGTTTTTTAAATATTAGGGATTTATACAAAACACATAATAAAATACCCATGTTATCAAATTACTTCTCACAAGAAACACACTGAAGCTCTAGGAAGGAAGTACCTTTGGAATTTGGCACTATATATTTTCACTTTTTTTCTTTAAAAGAAAAAAAAAATCACATTTTGCTGAACACAAACACATCTAAATAGTCCACAATTTAAAAAAAAAATGACATCAATGCTTTACAAGCCAACACAAAACTTATTCTGGAATAGGATTTTTTTTTCCCCTCACATGAAATTTTTTTTTAAGCAAACAACTTTTTTTTTGAAATTCTTTTTTGTTTTAAGTAAACCAATTCTAAACTTGTCTTATCAACAAAGAACATTAAGACCATAAGACTCATGATGAAACCACAACTTAATTCACAGAAGCACCAACGTAACACAGTTTACAGTAACCTTTCTCCTGTACATTGAAACAGTATAAAATATAGGTAATTTCATGTGCATTAAACCATGGATTGTCTAACTGTGAGTCAGTTCAGCAAAAGGTGACACAAATAGGTAGCATTTGCCCCAAAACAGGGTAAATATTTTTCTTATACTAATCTACAAAAGTGGTTCTATATATATATCTTAATGAGAAAGTGAGCCACCTAAAATGGCCTTATCAAAAAACTTTACACTGCCTGAAAAATGTAAAAACTATTACAGACCTCTAGAGACTTAAAATCAGACAGTTTTTTTCTCAAACTGTTTTTGGAAGTAGTCTGTTAGAAACCAACATTCTGTGTCCCTGGACACATATTGCTATTGTTACCAGTGACCGGGAAGAATGCCAATCCCTGTATAATACTTTCAAGTCTGTTTTATGAAAAGAAAGAAAAAATAAGAAAGAAACATTTTTGCCACAGGTTTTTTTCTATAATTAATTTGTCTAATAATAAATTTCAGTCTTGCATGAATGCAGCAATGTTTTTCACATTGACTTCCCAGAATTCATAGCTAGATGAGGTCACATGCAAATTTCAAAGGTCAAACTAGATCAAAGGTCAGTAGGAGAACCAAATATGATGTGAGGTCAGAAAGACATCAGAAACAATGACGGGACGATGAAACTTTTTTGAGACGCCACAGGGACATGCTAGGCAAACGGTGAACTAACGGGCATGAAGATGTCTAGGGAGAAAACAGGGAGAGTAAAAAGTTACACAGAATCTACGCAGCAGCAACAAAATCACTCTTCAGGGTGCAGGAGAGAAACTAATGCAAATCTTAGGTCATTAAGGAGTCTACCAGCCATCCACATAATTTGCATTTCTTACACTCTTTATCCACAACACAATGGAACCCAAGAGAATCCATCCGGAGAGGGAAAAGGGATGGATTCTGGGTATTTTGGGGTGAGGGACTGGCAAGGGATGGGGAGAAGAGGGTCCAGTTTCAACGAATGTAACAGACGGGAAAATCAGACGACCAAACTGTAAACTAGATAATGGAGGTTACGAACAAAATCATCAGACAGATACAAACACCGAGAGGATAAAGCATGAACTTTAGGCCCAGGGTTCAACGGTGAAAAAAAGCCCGTTCCTAGAATGATTCCTCTAGAGACTACTTCAGAAGAATCTAGCTAGCACAGAGAACTGCTCTTCAGGTACCCAATAAGTTAACAGTAGGCAATAAATAGCTTCCATTATTTCTGAGGCAGTAAAAATTTTGTACAAAAATAGAAATGCTTTTTTTACAAATAAAATTTACAGGCCTGTGGCTTTCTTTTTTATTTATGTATTTATGTATTATTTATTTATTATTAAATTTATCTTTCAAGAAACATCAAGTATTTTCACTCATTTTTAATTTTTAAACCCTGTAGCTTTAAGAAACAGATCTCTAAATCTTTTTTTACATTAATCCTTTCTAAAAACTAAAATAAAACAATAACAAAATAGACAACCAGTGTAATAATCTGACCAATAAACGTCATGTTTCTTTGAACCCTAAAATAAAATCCTACTTATTAAACCAAATGTAGTGGAAAGACATTTTGTGTTGTTAATTTTAAGTGCTTCTCTTGGCTTTTCTCTGGCGCTATGCCACCACCTTACCCTCTATAAACAGCTGGCGCCCCCCTGTGGGGTGGGCGTGGGCAGGAGGGGCGAATTCTCCAGGCAGTGCTCTGGGGCACAGGGGTCTCAGAGTTAGAATTGCACGTTAGCCTTTGTTTGCCTTGTAAATTCTCAAGATGTCATTTATTGTATACGTGTTTTTCTTAAAAAAAAAAAAAAAAAGCCAAAAACCCCCAAAACAAAACAAAAAAGGTTAAAGGAGATTCAAATTGCAAAACAAAGGAGAATACAGTGGCACGAGTGGAGGAGGATTTACTTGATAGAAACAAGGTAGCCGAGTTTAGTTATGGCGAACTGGGTGGGGGGCGGGAGGGGAAATGGAGGCCTTATTGTAAAAATAACCGTCTCTCTTGGTAAAAGTTGGCAATGTGGTCCTCCTCTGCCTTTCCTGTTGAGCCCAGGCTGGCTCGTGGGACTTACCCTAAGAAAGCTAAAATAAGAGCAGGGAGCCTCTGGGGGAGGATCAGTAAGGTTTGCTGTCGTTTTTGGAGCGCTTCAGCTGGACCTTCAAGCGTTTCATGCCAATCTGAAAGCCGTTCATAGCCTGGATAGCAGCTTGCGCAGACACGGGATTGTCGTAGCTAACAAAACCTGGAAGACACGAGGGGAAGAAGGGCGGGAATCAGGATGGAGAGGCAGGGGAGCAGTGCAGGGTGGCTGGAGAATGTTTCTGCAGGTGGGAGGGACGGGGCCCAACCTGGGGGCTCGGGTCAGCTCTACTCAGTTCGCGGTCGTGGTTTAGGGGCAGCACTGGAAACATCCACTGTGAAGCAGTGGAGGTGACTGGCTATCATGAGAACAACCCCCCTCTGCAGAAAGCTAAAATTCACACAGCACTGTCGTGAGTCAGGTTAGTCTGTTGACTAATTCCAGTCAAATCTGTTTGTGCCTTAGAATCCTCCTCCAAGAGTCTCCAGTATATCAGTGCATGCAGGGCCCTCAAAGGGCTCCAGGCCCCAGCCAGGTGAGGTTTAGAGGCATGATAATTAAGGGAAGGCAACTGATGTGCTGCCAAAGACCTGGACTGTTTTCATTCCAGTTCTCCCTGGATACAGGATGGGGTCAGCGAATTAACTCTAGAATAATTTGTACTTGATTTCTACCAATTGGAGCTATTACTGAGAGGAACCTAGGGGCCCAGGGGAAATGTTGGGCCATTCTCTCTATCTCAAGTTCCATTTTCAAAGCTCCACTGAATTCACTAGAATGGAAATTGCTACCTTGTATATCCCCAAGTGTTTCTTGGAGAATAAATAGTCTAAACAGCTCAGGGCTTAACAGCCATCCTAACACATACTTCCCACAATTTTTCTCTGTACCAACACTCAGATGCCTCTGACAACCATCCAAGCTCTGCCAAGACCTAGACACAGAATTCTGACCACATGGTTTGTTTTAGCACTGGGGGTAGGGGTTACTCGCCAAGGCTTCTTCAGTTAATGCTAGTGCAGAAGTGTTGCCCCTACTTACTTTTGTTGTTGGAAGAAGTTATACTGATTGGATTTCAACTCTGACCATCCACTGTTCAGAAGGTTTTATACCAAGTTTCTCCATCTACTAAGGAGAACATTCCTTTACGAGTTAGAGGAAGAAAGGGACACAAATATACCCTTAGCAGGTAATAACAGGCGTATAGTATATAAGGCAGAATAGCTTCTCATAGGCTGGTTGTATGCAAAAAGATGGGTTTAAGTTTTTATTAAATTTAAATTCCCAATAAATGTGATCTTGGATCTAAGACTTTGCTGATACTCTTCTTCTACATCTTAATCCAGAGGTAGGAAGATGATTACAAGAATGGAAATGCATCAAGGGTGAAATGGATAATGAAACCTGGCCAAAGCTTAGGATAAAGAATGGGGTATGGCTTATGACTGGCAAACCTGGGACCCCAAGAAGCAGTCTCACTGAGACACCTACATGTGGGATGCTGCACAAGCGAAAACCCAGTGCCCAATGCTAAGTACAGTCGTCTGCTACGTGTTATTATACACACGGTGGTTAAGTAATTTGTAGGCTGACTCTTTTCAAGACAGTAAATATTTTCTCAAAATCAAACTGCGAAGTACAACCCTTTCCAATCACCAAATAAGCTCGGACACTGTTTAGTGATGAGGACCTTAAACGTCTGGCTGGAAGCCTGGGGCAGGGAAGCTTCCGGTGGTGAGCTCTTACAAAACACACGTGCACACCCTCTGTAACGACTTACTTTCCATTTCATTCTCATGAACCATTACACGGGCGCTTATATGCTTGTAATGGGTTCAGGCTAACAGCCTTTCCACTTGGATAGAAACAGTGACTTTAAATGGCTGACACACTGATTCCCCTAACAACAGAGGCTTCAGACCTTCCTGGTGACGGCACAGAAATTAGAAGGATGTTATGATAATGGAATTTTAGAAGCCAAAGCACTCTCTTTAGACGGGTTGCCCCATTACCCATCAGCCAAATACCAAGTCTGAGGTTCTGCCTCTTTGAGAACCACCCCACCTGTTTTTCTTTATACCATGCACTTCATTTTCCACTGGCCCGTATCTGTTCTACTTGATCTTGTTTTGTGCTGCTGTTAGTACCTACGGCGGATGTGAGTCATTAGATTGGACGAGTGAATAAATCAACTGTTACACCTCAGACTGGGCCAGGACTTGCCACGGGAGGCACATATACCCTAGACATTTGAGCCTCTAAACTACTGTGGGAGACACAAGGGTTCACAACATAAAACGAGAACTAAATTGAATGAACGCTCACCTCTTTTGTAAAACATTAGGGCATGCAGGGAGCCTGCCTTCCTCTCTCTGGGAGCAAAAGTCACCCTGGGGAGGCAGAGTCCAGGCTGCCTGGAGGAGGCTCTGACAGCTCAGGCCACCACGGATCAGGGCTTGTCCAAGGTCCTGAGAAGACCTGTGTCTCCAGGGCACTCTGCCTGCCTAGGCTGTGACTGCAGATCCCACCCACCGCCAGACCACAGCCTCTCACGCCACCATGAGCTAAATCCGCCACCGTCCCTGTGCCCGTGGAGCTGGGGCTGTGGGGGTGGCATGTGCACTTAGGTGTGTGCACGTTTATGTACCACCAGACGCTGGACCATAAGCCCCCAGCACAGTGTGCTGCCCACACCCACAGCATCCGAGTCACAGTGAAGGGAGTGGGGTTCGCGCCAAGTGTCTGTAGCGCCCCTCTATCAGGACAGCCTCGACCACCCTACAGTCTCTAAACCACACTTCCATCTGGTGAAGCTCGTCATCTAGACTATAGGGCCCAGAGACCGATGTTGCTCTACAGTGAAGACGTTAGTTCCCAGTAGTGAGGTCCCTGCACAGTACAATATAAAGCATCACCTCCTCTGTGGGCATTCAGTTTCCCAGATCTTTCCTTTTTATACAGCCCCTTTTCCTCTTCCGGTTGAGATGACTTTGCCTAGTCTGCTTAATGGATCTAGAGGCCAGGAACCACCACACACACTGAAGGCCCTGTCCTGGCATCTAGAATACTGCCCATTGTACTTTGCCTCCCAGGAGGCTCCCTTACTGGGAGCGCCCTGTAATGTGCTAACTGGGTTTCTTTTGCATACCAAAGCACTTGCTCAGATTGGTCTGTTTGTCAATGAAGACTTTAGCAGAGATAACATTTCCAAAAGGCATGAACATCTGCAGGATGTCCTGGTCTCCAAACTCCTGTGGAAGGTGGTAAATAAAGAGGTTTGCACCCTCTGGACCTAAAGAGGAAAGAAAAAAAAATCAGAGTAAGGTATTCGTCACTTCTTAGCTTCTTAGGAATGTTTTAACAACAGATGGGCTAAAGCACGTGGCTTTCTCTCCTGTTAAATGAGAATGGAGACAGACAGATGTCCAGTGCTGGTATGTCTTTTAGGATAGGAGTCATGCTTCATATATTTCTGATTTCCAAAGAGACACCGGTTAAGAATGGCATCCTTTTCATCTATAATCTGTGGGTCACATTTGCTTATTGCGCGTGAGCATATTTTCAGTCTTCCTGGGTGTGAAGGTAGCAATCATGGGGTGGAGGGGAGGGCAGAATTCAGGTGTGGGTTTTTCCTGAGTGGCTGTGTTTTGTAGCACATAGTATATGCTGTCTTTTGGAGAGAGTATCCTGTGTATTCTATGCAAATTGCAGCAATTTAGACATAATGGATATAGCAGTAATGCTGCTTGGATTTCTCAATCATTTACCTAATTATCCATCCAGTTTTGATCTGGCAAATCGCTTAACACACAGTCTAATCATCATCTTTATTAGAAGTGACTGGCAGTGAGTCAAGGCAGGGAAAAATAGGTAGCCAGAGTTTCACAACTGTGATCAGAAGGATGTCCCTGGGAATTAGCCTTGCACACTGAATGTACGAGGTACAGAAGCTGCTCAAACACTAAGCTGAGCTTCACTCTTAACCATCACTTCCAGAAATATGAGGAAGGGCAGAACAGGGGAGAGCTTAGCTGTACCAGAGAGGAAAGCTCTCTGAACTTTATTTCCATCCCATTCTCCCATCTCTAACTCCCCGAATAAGAAGTATCTGCAGCTTAGAGAAAGCAAAAAGGAGGGACTCCCAGTGACCTGATGCCACAGAGTCACCTTCTAATACGTAACAGGTAAGCATGCTTTCCAGGTCAGAGGATGCTCGGGGGCATGGCAGATCCTTCTGCAGAGGTTCTGGGGAAGCCCCGCGGCTGGACACCTCTGGGATGTTCTGGGCATGGTGTCTGGGAAGAGGGGAGCTCGTCCAGCTGGTGAAGTGGCCAAGCCACTGGTTCCTGGGACCTGAACTGACCTTCATGGGAGAAGAGCCAGGACTGCCTGTGCCCCTGGGAAGCCCCAGGGGACAAGGTGCAGTGGGTCCCCAGGGGCTGTGGGGAGTACATCTATCTGAATGGGTTGAAGAAAAATAAAACTGGGGTAAAAAGAACTTTGTAAAAATATAAAGGATAAACATCTTTGCAAAGAAAACTCAAAACAAGTTTCTTTCCACACACACAATCATAGAAGAAAAAAGTATTGTAATGTAGGGAACTTTTCACAAGGAGAGATCTTCTTGGAACAAATTTCTGAAGCCACAGAGATGAAGCATTTCCTTTTATTTATGTGTTAATGAGGCTACTTTAATTTTCTGTGTTGCTCACAATTTCCAAGGGCATAGCCAGTGCAAGAGATGCACTTTGTATTTAAAGGGACACAATTACAGGGTTTAGGTCCCCAGATGTTTCCTGGTTAAAAAAAAAAAAAAACAAAACTAAACTAAAAGATGTCAACACGCAAAACATGCAGAACCAGAAGCCGGGAGATGGATGTTCTCAGAGCCACCAGGCAGCGTGCAGCAGGGCGCCTGGCACTGCCCAAACTGGCCGTGCTTCTGAATAAAAGTCCAGATGAACAGTGAGAATTAATGGGACCCAATCTGAATTGCGAAGTCATCTCACCTCCTCAAGCCCAGGGAGAAAATGCAGTTTTAATGCACTATGACAGATTACTGGCTGCGCACGGCAGCCCTGGCCTTCTCGGATGCAGTGCCTTCTGAATGTGTCTGGGCAAGACAGGGAACCAAGGACATAGGAAGAAAGTAAATAAGCCCAAGGAGGCTCTGTCTTCCCCCTCATCACCAAGAAATAACTTGGATTTTGCCAAAGTCGTTAACACAAAAATGAGAAAGAGGTGACTTGGTATGGAATATCTCTTTAACATTCAGTGAAGGCGGCTACTGCCAGAGATGCCAAGGGCAAAGAAACAATTTTTCGAGGGTTCACCCTCTGTATCTTCCTCCCATCTCCCTTCAGTAAGAAACCTGCTGATCAACCACGCACTCCTTGGACTTCCACTACACCTGACTGACTTGCCAGAGCATGTTGAATTGTGTCATTCATTGGTCCAGCTGCCTGGCACCCGAGTTCTTATTTCTCACAGGGCCCCAGGGCCCCTGATGCAGCAGGAAGCACTGGGGGTGCCAGCGTCTTGTTGGGATCTGGGGGCTGTGTGTGTGTGTGTGTGTGTGTGTGTGTGATGCCTCCTGCAAACTCAGGGAGAGGAAGGTGTGAAAGAGGTCAGAGGCTATTTAGGAATGGCAGGAAAGGTGATCAGGAATGGCAGGAAAGGTGATCAGGTTGCCTGAATTCAGATCTGTAGGGATGCCTAATGCTTCAAAGTCTTAGCTGGAGAAGTATTAAAACCATTTCTTTACAGGGCCAGACTGGTTCACTTTCCTATGGGAAAATATATACTAGGGTACATGACTAAATACATCCGGTTGACTGCGCTCTCTTGATTAGAGAACTAAGGAATAGGAAATCTAAAACCCTGTTTAGCAGTGGAATTCATCGTGGCATTTTCCTTTCCTTCTCAGTACTACTTGCCTTTTAAAGTATGTTTTAGTTAAGCTAATGTCGTGCTGTGCTTTGTCGCTCAGTTGTGTCTGACTCTGTGACCTCATGGGCTACAGCTCACCAGGCCCTTGTCCATGGGGAGTCTCAAGGCAAGAATCCTGGAGTTTGTAGCCATGCCCTCCTCCTCAGGATCTTCCCAACCCAGGAATCGAATCCAGATCTCCCTCATTGCAGGTAGATTCTTTACTTCCACGGTAACAGATGAGGGTGGTAGGAAATAGCCTGTGAGATAACCATGTCTTCGGGAGATACCAGGAAAGCCAGTTCCCCCCGTGCATCTGAGTGCTGGTCACTTCCCCGTCAGCCAGCAGGGATGGCCTTGGGGCAGACCGTGTAACCTGGATCCCATTAGGCACCAGCAGACTAGAAAGTTAGTGGCCACCAGGAAAAGATGGTTTAAATTTGTTGAGTACACGTTAACAGAGTGAGAAGATGATGATCAGAAGAGACATACGAAAACATGGGAGATTAAAAAAAGACCTGACCTGAATAATCCCGAAACAGCACCAACAAAGACTGAGCACTAACCCATGTTACTGGTAGCCCGCACACCTAAATATAAGTAATCTGGGGAGACAGTATTTATTCTGAATTACTTTACATTAATCCCAGAGGGTTAATTATTGCACAAGCAGTGCCTGAAACTCAAGGCACAGAAATTCAGGGCTCTGAGCTGGGGTGAAGCAACTTCGGGGCCCAGACTCTCCTAAGCCACTAACCTTCTAGTCTGCTGGTGCCTAATGGGATCCACGTTACACGGTTTGCCCCATGGCTGACGGGGAAGTGACCAGCACTCAGATGCATGGGGGGATCTGGCTTTCCTGGTGTCTCCCAAGGACATGGTTATCTCACAGGCTATTTCCTACCACCCACATCTGTTACCGTGGAAGTCAGACCTCAGAAAGAGGGACTGCCACACAGGCTTTCCTTGGGGAAGCTGAGGTATTTATGGCACGGGGTCTCCACACACCTGGGAAAATGCAGCTGTCTGAACAGTCATGCGAGCTTTAAAATAAACTTCAATAACAGCATAACTGAGAGGAAAGAGAGTTGAGAGAAACTCAGATTTTCAAGTTCCTTCTATTTTGAATGCTGTTTACGGATAAACAGAAAAAAACCCTTAAAAAAAAACAAACAAAATGACACGATCTTTAGAGTTGTGTCCCTGTTACAGTTCCCAACTTGACAAAGTAAAACCATTCTACTTCTTATTGGAGACCGTGTTTAAAGTCAAAGTCTTCAGACAAAAACCAGTTTGGAACTATGGGTGAGGATAGAACGAAAAGGAATTTTAAAAATGTCTTCAACACTTTCTTATCCTTGCTTCTTGTATGCAAAACAAGTCAGAAAGAGAATAAATATCTCAGTGCAGATTTTGCTTTACAAGCAACTTCAGTCAGGAAGAAGGAACCAAAAGGAGGAAAGAGAGAAACCCTCCCTATTTGGGCCAGTTCATTAACTGCTTTATAATTAGCCTTCATGTATTCTTAGCATTCACTTCCTGATGTTTATTTTGCCTTATTGGCAGAGAAGCAAGGCAATCAATCACTTATTTGCTTCTCCAGAAGACCCTGACTAAACAAAGACCGGGTCGATCCTAGGAGTGGATTTCGTCATTAACCTGGACAACATCGCCAACTGCAAGGCCAGCTTCCCCGACACGCCCAGGGGGGCGTGGACCCTGCAAAAGCCGGTGAGCCCCCAGGACGCTGCACTGACGACTCGGGGTTCTTCTAACGAGGAGTCTACGTGGAGGGGAGAAAGGAGATGGCCCTTCTGATTCGGGAGAGGGGGCTCCTGGCAGCGGTTTGGCCGCAGCAGCTACCAGGTAACTGCGATATGGCACACAGAGGGTGGAGGTCCAAGACAGCTAGAAAACTGCAACAGAGTGTTCAGGCCTGTCGGATGTCTTAAACCATGAGCAGGAGAAATGAAGAGGCCGCTCTTCTTAGGACAGCGGCTTATCACAACTTCCCTTGGGACTCTGCTCCGGGGCCGAACGCTGCCCGCGGGCCGGGTCGGGCACCCACCTTCCTTCTGGCTGCCGGCGGCGCTCTGCTGCTGCAGCAGGCTCTGGCTGTACAGCGTGGGCAGCGCCGCGGCCGCGTACTGCTGGATCCCTGAGTAGGCCTGGGTGAGGGCGTCCATGGTGCCCGCCGTGCCATTCGTCAAGCCCGTGGCGCCAAGTCCTCCATTCAGAGCCGCCATACCTGAGAGCATTTGAGCAACTTTACAAAAAACCCAACAATAGAGAAGAGAAACAGCACTTTTCATTAGTGCTTTCCAAAGGAAGTCAGAGAATCATTTGACACAAGTACGACAGCAAGTGCATGCAGCGAGCACACCAGTTACACCAACGTGAACTTAAAGACAAAACCATGAAGGAACAAGTCATAAATAATGGCAGACATACAGACAACCACCACAACCCCCTGAGCGATGGTGAGCCTCACTCACTAGGCCAGGGAGCGAATTCTCCGAGGCACTATAGGTGGGCAGTTCATCTGAACTCCATGCAGGGTGCTACTGGCAAGACTGGGGCTCTCTGAAATAAGAGCCTTCTGCTTATAGCTTGGAAGCACATAAGAAAAAACATTAGTGGCAGAGGCCTGTGATCTGTACACTTAACTCTATTTACGGGGTCTTGAGGAGCCATGGGATGGCCCAGGGGTTGAGAAAGCAAAGGACAGGATGAACCTTCTCACCCTAAGCTGCCTGATGTGGAAATGGCCGGGAAGATGAGCGCTGTACTCAGTGAATCGCCAGTTCCTTTGACTGGCTTCCTAAGCAGCGGAAGGATGCTGTTGGGGATGAGGACCTTAGGGAGAGTCTTGCTGATGAAGAATTAAGGTGCAGGAAAAAATGCAGCTCCCTCCCCTCATTGAGGAGGACTGAAGCCGCTTATTCAGTATGAAAGGCTAGAAAGGGGATGGGACCATTCTCTGAAGCAAACACACACACGCGCCCAAATACTAATTAGTGCCCATGGAACTGGGATTTCCATCAGAGAGAGCATTCCATGCCATGTTTTCCAGTTAACTGAAGTGACCCTGCGTCTGGAGCTGGATCTTGGCTATTAACCCATGTGAACTGGGTGGCGGCCAGCACACTTTTGATTTTTTTCCTTGTCTCCTGGCTGCTCTTTTGCTCTGTTATGGTTGCTGACTGTGTCACTTTTTCCTGAATACTGAGTAAAAACAAGTATACTTTAATAGAGTGTGAACTTTTCAATGAACTCAGGAAATGGAAGAGGTGACATCATAATTCCTTTGAGTTCCCTTTACGATGAAGACTTTTTTTTTTTTGTAAAGATCTGTTTCTGCAAAGAACTCAGTGAAAACATTAATGAAAATCGAAGGAATTAGGGCTATTGATTAAGGATGTTAAAATAGCAAAGATGATTAACTGAAAAAAAACTGTAATAAGCAGTCTGGTGAGAATAGAGGACAGCAAAATAAGGATGCTTAGCTATCATACAGAGGAATCAGATATCAGAATCGCCTCAATATTTCCATGCATACTTTTGCTTGCCATCCACAGGACACAGGGGAGAGGGGACAGGTACTTACTCCATCATGCTCTGTTCTTCTGACACCTTCACCTCTTAGAAGATTACACACAAGACAGGAATGAGAGCATGGCTTAACCGTGGAGGAATCTCATGGTGCCTCAGGGCTGGCATTCTCCCTGGGGGGCTGAGGGGACAGTGCTGCCCCTGGGTGATGTTTGGGGTGAGGGTGGTGTGTCCAGGAGAGCCTGGGGGGCATGAGCATGGAAAGCCAACTTCCTGAAAAAGGAAGTGATTTCAAGCAGCTCTAGCTGATCCCAACTAAGCTCGGGAGGCGCTGGCCAGCAAAGGCCTGCTGACTCTGCTTCAGGTTTCTTTCCATGAAGGAATTTATTCTGACCGTTTCTGAGGTGTGTGTGCCAACGCCAAGGTGGAATGGGTAACTGATCACCAGGCAGAATTCAAAGAACCATCAGAGAAGGATTTCAACTTCTGAGAGTTATTCCTGTTGATGATTTAATGTTATTCTATATTAAATAATCATTATATGACATTAACACTTGTCAGTTCAGCTGCTGGTATTTGATTCCACCTAAGCACTTTGGACAACAGAAATAGAGGTTTGAAGGTTAACTGCATAAAATGCTTCCCCTTCAAAGAACAGGGCTTTCTTCAAAAAAGCCAAATGGATTGATCATTTCATCCCAGTTTAATCGAGATTCCCACAGGTGCTATTTGTGTGAGGAAGGCTGGAACAAAAGGACAGGTGTGGCAAGCTCAATGAGGGCGGGAAGGCCTCTGCAAATGGTCTAGCGATAAAGTTAGTGCACTTCCTAGTTCAGCTGTTAGTGACACCTGCCTCACATAATCCAGGAGGGAAAGCTCCTGTCAGTGAACTGCCCATGTTCCTTCCTTCTCATCTTGCCGTTCTGCTTTTAGCTTTAGAGTAGTGTCCTCCGGTTTAGTCCGTCCATCCATGCATGAACTTACACAGGAAGAACAAGGATATGGAGCTCAAATGGCGTAGCTGCTTGTTTACTAACCAAAACTTCTGTTTTGTGGGGAGATGAGGAACCCTCTGGGAGGGAAGGGGTAAAATTTGGGAATTAACTGGATCCATCTACCACCTACTTTGTCCCTGGCTCCTTTGTCTGTGGAAAAGAGGTGGTTCTACTCAGAACCCCAGAAACCTCTCCTTACGATGGCAGGGAATGGTTCTTAGGTGCAGTGGGGGAGCAAACGGTAATGACACGGAAACCGCTCTAGTGGCCTCTGCCCAGGTTCCCGTTTCTTGACTTCCTTTTCTGAGGACTGTCCAGTGGGACAGGTGGCATCACTGTCTGTGAAGGAACGGTCTGAAGGAGGACCCTCTAGGTTAGGTTTACTCTTGCTGTCTGAGAAGCAAGTATAAGCTCCAAGACAGTGTTGGGATTGTGAAATAGCTCTGATGGTAATTCACCCCAGCAGGCAGAATGTAGTTTTCTTTGTGCATGACTTTGGGTTTAAACATTTTCCTAGTTCATACTGTTTAGCAGAGGTTATTTGAGACTAGAAACAGTCTTAATTTCCCATGAACTATACACCTATGTTTATCCAGTGGCAAAGTATTTAAAAAACACAACAATAAAGCCGTTGTTCTTGCCAGAAGCAAAATTGAGTAACACAGACCCCACACAAGAACCAACCATGGTCTCTCTGCCATTCAACAGAGTCCCTCCCTAGCCGCTCACGGTAACAACGGGAAATCCCAGCAAAGGGCAACAGGACAGGCTGAGGAGGCGGACCACACGGACAGGACGACACACAGCAGTCAGAGCACGCGCTGAGGAGGACAGCCACTCCCACTGGCCTGGTACTGTGCAGACCCAGGACAGGCAGGCGGTCAAATCAAATTCCTTGTTTTAGGGGAACTAGGTCCTGGGGCTTAGAAGCAGCATGGAGGGGTGTGTGCAAACACTCGTCTGCAACCGAGGGGAAGGACAAGTGAGTTGGAGCGTCTGCAGAACAAGGTCAGAAACAGGAGTCAAGGCCATGAGGGCTGCTGGCAAGAGGGGCGCTGGAGGCAGCTTTAGTGGGGTGGAGTACTCTGCTGTCACCTGGTTACCACTGCATTTACTGTCTGCTCGCTAATCAAGAGCCATCCAGTCTGGAAAGAAAAAAAATCTTTTTCCTTTCCGCTTTCTTTGGCCTCTGGTCAGATAACACTCAGTCCAAGTTCCTGTTTGTTTTCCCCAGGGCATCTGCATAAAAGGATTCCATAAAACCTGAAACAATTCCCTACCTCTAAATGTGTGACTTGTATCTTCTAATCTGGGTGATAACAGCTAGTCTTCATTTGGGTGAGTTCTAGGTTCTTCTTTACAAAATAAATTACAAGGTATTCTTTTGGGATTTTAGGATATAGAATTATTCACGTTTTTGTTTTTTTCTTTTAAATAAACTATACTTCTTGATCACCCTTTAAAAACTGTTCACTTAAACTGAATTGTGGCCAAGAATAAGGAAGCTTGTCAAAACTCTTTTTTTAATACTTAAAACGGGCAGAGGTTGGGTGGCCTGCTAGGTAAATGGGTCCCCAAGTCAGATCTCCTTAGGCTGTCGTGGGCCTACTGGGTGTGGCTGTTGTCAGGCACAGGGTGTGGGGACCGAGCTGCAAGAAAGGCAGACCCGGGGTCCCCTCTGTGGACTGAGGACCATTCCCTCTAGTGGAGGAGCCGAGGCTGAGCTTGAGCCTCAGCTGTGACTCATCCTCTGGTCAGGAGCCATTCTCCCCACAGATGTAAAGCACCGGAAGTGGGCAGGCTGTGTAGACAGAACTTGGAGTTCTTTGGTCAGTCTGTGTATTTCAGAGCTGAGGAATTCTGTAAACAATTTGCCTCACTCTGCTTCCACCTGCCGTAGGGGAATGGGGCTCTTCAGGAGACGCACTGCTGTAGGGTGACCCCGGCCGCCGGAGGCTTAAGAAAGACCCTGGACGTTGGCTCCAGGGGTGACTCCTCTCCACTCAGCCTTATTTCCTGCTTCCCAAGGTCTCTTCTCTCCTCCTCTATGACTGACATAAACCTCTGGATTTTAGACCTGGAGGGACTTTAGACCTTTAAGATCACCTGATCCAGAACGTCCCATTTTCAGATGGGACCCTGAAGTCCAGAAAGGGGGCAGTGACTGGCTCAGATTCCTGGGAGACTGAGAGCAGACTGGGAGCTGGCCCTGTGGTCCTGACCTCCAACTCATCGATTTCTCTTTTATAACTTATTCACAGCCTCTCAGAAGGGCACCAAACCAGAACCCACCCAGAGTCCCGGAAACCTGCGGCTACTGGTCAACCACAGACACCTGTGACCAAGTACACAACCTGCACCCTGAAGACTCAGGGTGGCGAGGGGGCTGTCTGTGGAGACACAGAGTGCACACAGGCAGCACACCCGTCTAGGCGTGTGCTCCTGCCCCTCCTCCCAAGCTTTAGTTCTCCCTGTGATGCAGCCTTCGCAGGCTGTCTCTGGCTGAGCACTGTCTGTGGAGAATTTGGGGGAAGGCTGTCCACCAGAGCAGCAAATACTCACTGTTGATGGTACCTGCTAGTGCATTAATGTTATTCAGTCCGACAGTGGCTCCTGCCAGTCCTTGCAGAGTCCCGAGAGAGGTCAGAGAATTCATGGCTGCACCAGCAGTGGAGTTGGGGGTTGAAGCAGCCACTGTAAGACAAAAGGCAGACAAGGGAGTGGGGAGAGAAAGGCACCGTGAGTGAGAGCCCGCTGGCCCAGGACGCAGTCTGTCCCGTCCTAGCGGACACAGCTGGGGGCCTTCAGTCACGGGACGACCGGGAACCTCGCTTAGGCTTTAGTGTGAGAGACATGGCCTGGGCTTGTAGCAATTGTGACCGTGACATTTAGTGAAAAAAATCATCATGGCTCTGCTGTGCCAGCCAGCGAACATGCGCTCTGCTGGCTAGTGGGGGCCAAGCCATGAGAAGAGGGCCTTTCCTCCTGAGTCCTTCATCAGCCCCACTTTAGGAACCTCTGAACAAATGACCAGCACAAAGTGGGGGAGGGGGAGTGAAATGGCAATTCTTGGCTTTCTTATTCTTTATGCTTCAGACATGGCATTTTCTCAATGAAGTTAAAAAAAAAAAAAAAGTCATATACATTCCTGGTTTGACAGAAGACTTCAAGATCCAAGTAGTGGTGCTTATAGAAGGGGAGATAAAACAATTCCCCACCTTTAACTAACAGCTTCATTGGGATATAATTCATGTTATAAAAGTTACTCCTTGAAAGTATGCAATTCCCTGATCAATATGTTCATAGAGTTATACAACCAGCACCATAGTCTAATTTTGAGAAACCCATACTCATTAACACTCATTCTACATTCTCTCCCCTCTCCTTGGACACTGGCAAACTGATCTACTTTCTATCTATGTGGATTTGCTTAGTCTGGGTATTTCATATAAATGGAATCATAAAATATGTCATCTTTTGTGACTGGCTTCTTTCACTGAGCAAAATGTTTTCAAGGTTCATCCATGTGGCAGCATGCGTCAGTACTCTATCCCTTTTTATTACTGAATAATAGTCCACTGTATGGAAACACTCCACTTTGTCCATTCATCAGCCGTGGACATGTTGATTGTTTCCACTCTGGGGCTGTTATGAGTAATGCTGCTGTGACCATCTGTACTCAAGCTTCTGGGCAGACATATGTCTTCGGTTCTCTTGAATACGTAGCTAGGAGGGGGACTGCTGGTCATATGATAAAGCTCTGTTTTCCATTTTGAGGAAATGCTAAAATATTCTCCAAAGTGGCTGTCCTCCCTATTCATTTTTAAATAATTTTCATTAGTTATGAATGTTTTCCTGGGAAAAAGTCCTCAGATGTCCTCATACTGAAGACCATTCTGGAAGCTCTTCTCTGGTGTCACCTGAAATCATGTGAAAGCTCTTCAGGGCTTTACCTTTTCATTTTCTTTCCCCCAGGCCTTTACTACTGGCTGAGAATCAGAACATGCCCCAGGGATAGTTTTTCTCCCTTACTCGATGGCACATTAGTTTGGTAAGAGCTGTCACATGTAGGCTGATATCAGACTAAAATGCATTTCTCCATGGGAAATGCGGGGGGCTTCTGTTTCTAGTGGTTAGGTGGTCTAGGTACTAGAGAGACTCTCCCACTGAAACTAAAGTACGAGACAGCAAAAGAGACACTGATGTATAGAAAAGTCTTATGGACTCTTTGGGAGAGGGAGAGGGTGGGAAGATTTGGGAGAATGGCAATGAAACATGTAAAATATCATGTAGGAAACGAGTTGCCAGTCCAGGTTCGATGCACGATGCTGGATGCTTGGGGCTGGTGCACTGGGACGGCCCAGAGGGATGGTATGGGGAGGGAGGAGGGAGGAGGGTTCGGGATGGGGAACACATGTATACCTGTGGTGGATTCATTTTGATATTTGGCAAAACTAATACAATTATGTAAAGTTTAAAAATAAAATAA